>NC_063265.1:23998284-24312562 GCF_019578655.1 Ricinus communis | reverse complement strand
CTTAACTTGAGTACATGTTTTCCGAAATGCTTCCCATCTTTTCTTTGAATCAACATGGACTAAGTCCTTTCTTGGCAATGGAACAAGTTCAACAGGAAGAAGAGGATTAACCCCATAGACCACCTCCTCGAAAAAGAGCCCTTGACTTGTAAGTTGAAGAAAGTGATCTATTATAGGCAAATTCAGCATGTACCAACTTGATATCCCAATCTTTCTCTCTGCGTTTTACTCACAAGTCCACGCAACAAAGATCCAAGTGTTCTATTAGTCACTTCCGTTTCGCCATCGGTTTGAGGATGATGAGAAGTACTAAAAAGAAGCTTAGTACCTACCAACTTCCATAAAATTCTCCAAAAGTGACTTAGAATTTAGAATCCCTATCTCAAACAATTGATCTTGGAACACCATGCAAACGAATGATCTCACGAAATACAAGTCAACAATTTTGGATGCATCATCCGTTTTATAGTATCGCACAAAGTGAGCCATCTTTGAAAATCGATCAACCACCACCATGATGCTATCCTTTCCCTTTGAGTCTTTGGAAGCCCCATAATAAAGTCCATACTTACACTTTCCCAAGGGGCATGTCGGGTAAGTGATGGTAGAGACAGCATGGAAGGTACTCTTGGACTTTTGACAAGTAGAACATCTCACCATAGCCTTTTACTCATGGCTAATAAAAGTGTTCATTGAGTATGTCCATGGTCTTGTGAACACCAAAGTGACCAGCAATTCCACCTCCATGGACTTCCCTAATCAAAAGTTCATACTCTCACAACACTTGGGATACAAAGTTTGTTCCCTTTAAATAAAGAGACCATCTTGAACTATGAACTCCACGAGTAGGCTTTTGAAATATAGTAGCAAAGTGTTCATCATTCTCATATAAACCTTTTAAATGTTCAAAGCCTAGAACTTGAGTATACGTGGACGTTAGTGCAAGTAGGCGTAACGCCTCCTTGAGAGAGCATCCGCAACAACATTGTTCCTTCCCTTCTTATACTTGAATGGAAAGTGAAAGATTGCAGGGAACTCTATCCATATGTCGATGATTCGATTGCTTGTTGGCCATGTATGTACTTACTTGAGGGCCTCATGATCCGAATGAAGAACAAAAGGTTTTGGCCTTAGATAATGAGACCAATGTTCTAAAGCTCTAACAATCGCATAGAACTCACGATCATAGTTGGAATAATTCAGCTTGGCTCCACTTAGTTTCTCACTTAAAGTATAAATGACGCTTCGTTTCTTGAATAAGGACGCTCCAATACACGCCGCCCGATCATTCCACTTCAAAAGCTTGTCAAAATCCTGGAAGAGCAAGGATGGGTGCATTGCATAATTTTGTTTTGACTTGACTGGTTTTGGGCCGCCTTCACTCCATTTGAATTCTCCTTTCTTCATTAACTCCGCTGACAGTCAGAGGCATTGTTGAGAAGTTGTTCTTGATGAAGATTCTATAGAAGAAGCAAGGCCATGAAAGCTCCTAACTTCATGAACATCCCTTGGAACTAACCATGTGGAAATGGCCTTCACTTTCTCCGAATCAACTGTATCCCTTCACTAGAAACAATGTATCCTAGGAAAGAAATACTATTACACATGAAAGTACACATTTTCCATTTTTTCATACAACTGGCAGTTCTCAATTTTTCAAATAAATCTCTCAAATGCAACATATGCTCACTTTCAGGATTTGCTATATACTAAAATATCATCTAAGTATACAACAATGAACTTATTGAGAAAAGGTCAAGTACCTCATTCATAAGTCTCATGAACGAACTAGGGGCATTGCAAAGTCCAAATGGCATGACAAGCCACTCATACACACTTTGTTTTTCGTTTTGAGGCTCATTCATCACTTCTTCTCGAATTCTCATTTGATGGTAGCCACTCCTCAAATCAATCTTGCTTTGCTGAAAATTTTGGCACCACTCGATTCATCAAACATATCTTGGAGCCTAGGCATAGAAAATCTATATTTGATAGTTATGTTATTGATTGCACGATATCAATACACATTCTCCATGTTCCTTCTTTTCTTTAGGCACTAAAAAGTTTCAGGGAGCGGAGAAACTGAAGGCCTCACGCATCACGCGCATAACCTTTCTCCATTAGTTCTTCCACTTGCCTTGCAACTCTTTTAGCTTGCTCGGGATCTCGGGCCGGGTTCGGATTGCCGTAGTTAGGCCGGGCTCCCGGATTAAGTCAATTGCATGCTCAATCCCAGAAAGGTGGCGCCCCAAGTTCCTTAGAAATCACTATAGGAAATACATCGAAAAATTTTTCAAGCAAGCAATGACTTAAAGACAAAGTTAGCTTAGTATAGAACAACATTAGAAATGGGTTTAACAAGAAGTACAACCCTCCTCCTCCATTGCACACTCTTTTTGAACTCTTTCCTCGAAATCGGAAAATTAGGTCTCCTTTCCACCATAGGTTCAACCTTAGGAGGCAAAGGCAACAATCTAATCTTTTTCCACATGGTAATCAAGTATATATATTAGAAACACCATCATGTACAGCATTTCTATCAAATTGCCATGGTCTACCAAGCAAAATATGACATGCACTCATAGGCAATACATCACACCAACGTTCATCATGATAATTGCCAATTGTAAATAAAACTAAAGCTTGTTTCTTAACCTTCAAACTAGTTTCATTATTCAACCAATTCAATTTGTAAGGCTTAGCATGATTTCGAAGAGGAAGCTTAAGCTTACTGACAAGTTCTGTGGATGCCACATCCGTGCATGATCCTCTATCAACAATCACATCACATGTCTTATCAAGAACCTTGCACCTTGTATGGAAAAGGTTCTCTCGCATGTCTTTGAGAGGTTCGGAATGTAAGACTCTCCTAACAACTCCACAAAGAGGGTTGTCATTCTCCTCCGCATCATACTCCTCAACATCTTCATTGTTACTTTCAGATTCATAGCCGTAAGAATCCTCCTCACTTGGGTGAATTGTGAGAATATTCCTTTTTGGGCATTCACTAGCAATATGCCCACGTTCTTGGCACTTGTAATAAGTCCTCTTGAATCCTTCTTGCTTAAAACTAGATTTTCCACTTTGAATCTTTGAAGGATTAGTAGAAGAAAGTTGTTTAGAAGAGCTAGAAGAAGACTCACTCTTCCTAAAAGGTATGTATGGTTTATATGGAGTCTTGGCAGCGCCACTTGTGTTCGCCTTAGGCTTCTCTGTTTCACTTGTGCTTCCACCTTCCTAGCTACATCACAACTTCATCAAAAGTAGAAAAGCTCATAAGATCTACCTTGTGAGAGATGGGTTTGGACAGCCCTTTAGTGAAACGAGCAATCTTGAGGGGCTCCTTATCTTGCAAGTCACACATCAAGCCTAGCCTCTCAAATTCACGAACATACTCATCAACACTGAGATCGCCTTGAGTTAGTCGAGTTAGCTTGACATATTGATCTTGCTCATACTCACGTGGTACCCAACGCCTCTCCATTTTCTTCTTGAGTTTCTCCCATGACTCGATCTTTTCTTTCTCTTCTCTTCTTCTCTTGGCTTTTAGATTGTCATACCAAAGCCCAACAAGCTTTGTTAATCTAAGGACAACCATCTTACACCTCCTCCTATCATCAAAGTCTTTATAATCAAAGACACTTTCCATTCTTCGAACCCAATCTAAGAAGTTTTCCAGATCACTTGAGCCATCAAATTCAGAAAGTTCCAATTTGAAACTCCTATCTTCTTCTTGGAAATTTCGATAGGTAGGATTCCCACCGGAGCTTGCTGTGTTCTCCAAGTCTCCAACACGTTCTCCCATCTTTAAGGATAGTTCCGCAATGGCATACATCCTAGCTTCATGTTTCCTCAAGTCTCCTTGTAGCTCACTAAGTTGCTTTCATGATAGGCGACCAACATTTCTAATTAGACGGATTTGTTTCCATTACAATAGCGTGCAATTTTAATCAACCAAGAAAAATATCAAATGGACTTCAAAAATTTTGTAACTTTACAATCACAAAACTCTCAAAGAGAAAAATAATTTAAACTCAAGAAACACTCAAAAATCTTTAGGAACAAGGGAGATATGAATCAAAACCTTCAGACTGTTTTAAACGTAATCTGTTTTTTTTTTGTACGAAACTCACACTCTCCAAAGCCTAAGCTCTGATACCAATTGATGTGGAAAAGGAATAGGATCGTTTTTGGAATGAGTTTGAGTACTTTGAATGGTAGGGAACAAATAAAAGAACAAGACACTAAGTAAAGCACTCTCAAACTTCTACTCTCAAACACTAAGTAGTAAGAGCAAAAGGGCGTGTAAACACAAAGTAAAACACTTAGAATAATTTCACAAAGAAATCAGATTTGTTTTCAACTCTCAATGCCTATAACACTTGGCCATGAGTTCTATTTATACTCAACCACTAGAAGAGTTACATGACATAGATAAACTCTTCAACTTCCTCCTAAAATTGACCAGTCTACAAGGATTCACATTCGCTTGTAACATCCCTAATTAAACAAAGAAATAAAAGTGCTAAATAAAGAAAATCTGTGTACTTGACTATTAAAGGCTGATTACAAAGGTTTTATTACACACTTAAAACTGAAATTCCAACAGCAAATTAAACAAAGAATAACTCCAAACGTCCACCTTTATGAATGAAAGAAAACTGAACATAATGAGCGTGAAATAGAGTAAGGAATAACTCCAAAACGTCCACCTTTATGAGCGGCCAAAACTGAACATAATGAGCGTGAAATATTCCCTTTTCAAGCTTTTATTCAACCATCCAATTAAGGCAAGTGATAAAGGTTTGTTTTGATGAGAATCCTATGAAATGTTCTGATCTTTGCTTAGCATTTTCATGCACTAGCAAGGCATGGACCGTAGCATCATTATCTTGCACTTGAGCTGTGTGATGGACCTCTTATTGGACTGATTCCATATCAGAGTCCAAATGACATCATTAAGGACTCATAACAACCATAGCGAATCCTGAATGCTACCTTGGGGCACATCTCCATCACGCATCTTTAACTGTTGATACCCGAATCTAAAATCACACTTAGGGGAAACATGTTGCAGGGAAATAGACACTTGTTACCACTGGTCGCTTCATTCAACTACATGCAATCAATAGAAAGGAGTAAGGAACCATCATTCTTCTTCGCACACAACACCTTTGCGCCCCAATGAAATTTACTAGGTCTAGTGAGACACTTATCCATAACGTCCTGCAATTGCTCCTTAAGCTCCTTTAACACCATTAGTGCCATCCTGTAAGGTGGTAGGGAAATGTGAGCTATATTGGATATAGTATCGATGCAGAACTTAATCTCTCGATCGGTGATAATACCAGAAACTCCTTTGGAAAGACAAAAGATACCACATACAACATGAACATTCTCCATTACACTCTTCTTTGATAACATGTCCTTTACAGGTATTGGATATCCCTAACATCCACATTGCATCATCCATCTGGTTGTGATAGCTGATACAAGATTATATGGGTGTTGAAATCCTATCATCCCAAAATAGAATTCCACCTAGACTGGAATTTAGAAAGTCTCGTCTACTTCTCTAGAGTCCAAAGTGGCACATGTTGAGCCACAAATCCATTCTCATAGCAATAAGCTCGTCATCTAGAGAGCCTCAAGCTAACATAATTTACTTTGAAAGAATTTTTTATTTTTTTATAATCATTATTAATAAAAATTATTATCATCTTGAAAAATAATTTTATAAAATCATAAAATCTCTAGTCATTTTATTTTTATAGAATTCTACAATATCGCGCACTAGGGTAATGATATCCCTTATCACCAAAGAGTTGCAATGCATGATTCCGAGGCAAAATGCGCCAACACGGAATGTATGATATAAGCATGTCCTGAAAATGAGTTATGGTACTTATGGTATACTAGACTTGACATTTAATGTGCATGTCTAATAGTGAAATGCCATATGGTATACTTCACCCAGATGCCATAATGTATTTTAAAACACTTCTATTTTATTTATAAAAATTAGTGCTCGTTTAAGCTTCTCTGTATTCCGAGCGAAAAGATACACACCAACCACTATTCTTATTCTTCTTATAACCACAAAACTCAACCTTATATGCTCTGACTTCTGCTCGACATTTTAAGTACTAAGTTCATCTTTACTCATTAAGACAATACCTGATGTAATAACGAGACAATTTATAGCATGACCGCAACTACACTCTGCACCAACCCTAAACTATATTACGCACCACTGAAATAATTAAAGCATCTAAGGCTGGTATGCACTAATCACTTGTAATAACAGCAAGGAGTCTACCTTACCTTCTAACATCTCGTAGAAAAACTGCACCACTGCTGAGTAGAGGACTCATCACAAATCTCTTCATGCAAATACAATTAATCTAATCATTAATATAAAACTACATAAACAGACAAGCCATCAAGAAACACATAAAATAAACCCCATAATAGAAAATGTTGAGACTAAAGTCAATGAGAACAAGGAAAGACAAACATGATTCCTAACTCCACAGCACCAAGGAAGCTAATCTAGGTCGAAGGAAATATAAACCTAAGCTCTGATACCAACTTTATCACGACTCGATCTGTGGGCCTGTGGCCGTCGCTAGGGAATGGGTAGGTGTAAGACCACCGATATCCGTAGCAAGCCTGATTAAATAATAACTTAATTAAAATATAATTTTATCCAATATATCAATATTTCATCCACACAATTACAATAGAATTTATACTGGTTCATCAGTAATAATAACATTAATACATCATCAGGTTGTTTATTATGTCGAATAGAATATTAAGTCTAAATGTAAATACTATGGAGTATCTAGAAATTTAAATAGTAAGAATATAAGAAAAATAATTACGTTAAACAATATCTGAAATTCAAAATGAATTTTTTAACTTTGTTGTTCAAAATAAAGCTCATATCCTATTTTTTGATTGGTTTGAGATATATACATCAAAAAATAATATCTCATACCCCTTTAAAACTTTAAATCCTCTTAGAAAATCTAAAACCACAGATTGGAAAATAAATGATGAAAAAATAGAATCTATTAACCCTCATGTGAGACAGGTAAAGATACCTCATTTAAACCAAAGTATAGAAGTCTTACCATATAAAATCGTAAATCAAGACACAAATGTAAATTTTAAAAATATTATTTTGAAAAATAACTTTACAAATGCCCATTTGCATGCTATTGGAGAACAGCTTAATAGGATAGAACAATTTGTACAAAGCACGACTTCTACTGTAGTTAAATAAGCAGATAAAAAACTTAAAAACTATATTTTCAAACCATATAAAGTCTCAAAACAATGTCCAAAGGACATCCAGCCTAGGAAATTTGACTTCATTAAAGCCATCAGAGATCAATTGGAAAGAATAGAGTCACATTCTACAAGCCCAGTTGTCCATGACACTCCTCAACAAACCAACCAGAATAGGATCAATGTCTTGGAGGAAATAGATTCTACTTCCTATGATTCTAGAAAAAAAGCCTTCAGAATGGATAAACCCTATATAAATAAAATAACCTAGCAAAACAATCAAACACAACTAATTATAGGATTAGAAAACAAATTTCTTGTCCTGTATCAAACCAAATTCAATGCAAAAATCCTATATGAATGGAACCTAGATGGAATGACAGAATATCAAATCATAGGGCTCCTTCAACGAATGACTATGGCAACAAATACCTATAGAATCCAAAACGGAGCTAGCGATCGAGCTACTGTTGAACTTCTAGTTTCTGGATTTTCAAGACAACTCAAGGACTGGTGGGATCACCATCTAACCCCGCCATAATACTTAAATGCAGTTTAAATAAATGAAATAGAAGAACCAATCCTTGATAAACTTAGCCAGGCCATTTAAGATGTTGTAAACACCCTAATTCATACCATTTCTTTCCATTTTATTGGAGATCCTTCGTATCTTAAAGATAAAAATGCAGAATTATTATCAAATTTAAGATATAAAAAATTAAGTGATTTCCAATAGTATAAAACCACTTTCCTCACTAGAGTCATACTCAGAGAGGATTCAAACCAACCTTTTCTGGAAAGAAAAATTTCTAGTAGAACTCCCAACCCTTTTAGGAGAAAAAGTTAGGAATAGGATAACATAAATCTTTGGAACTTAGAGAATTAACTATAACAGCCTGGCTTCACCCAAAAGGAGGGCCTAAAAATATGTCAGTATCTAAAACTTCAAAAACATTTAAAATGAGAAATGAAGACAAAATGGAACTTGGGTCTTTTTGCCAACAATTCAATATAAATATTAAAATATCCAGTAACAACTATTTTGAAAATTGTGAAAAGAATAAAAAAATTCTACAAGAGATACAAAAAATCAAGATACAACCCTAATAAGAAATAAATAGTTAACGAACCTTATTACAATAAAACATCAAAAAGAAGAACAAAATGAGCAAAGCCTTTCAAGAAAAAAGTAAAACCAAATCTGCAAGATATCACTTGTTTTAAATATGGAAAAAAAGGGTTATTATGCAAAGTACTATAGGGTCAAAAGACAACTACAAAAATTAAACTTAGAAGAAGAAACTTTAGCAAAATTTGAAGCTCTCTTTCTTCAAACTTTTGCATCAAAAATTTTTAATGAAGAAATCCAAAATGATGATCCTATTTCCAGTAGTGAACAAAGTGACATTGAAAACCAAATAAATATTTTGACTAAGGACCAAGAAACAGTCATTGAAGTCATAAAATAAAATTTAAATACTGAAATTCAGAAAGAATATCTGGATAAACTGCTAAACTCCTTAGATGGTAAACAGGAAGCAACCACTTCTAAAATACCTCAACCTAAAACCAGCACCTATGATCTCATAAAAATCCTTAAAAGAAAAAAAGAAAACCTAGTGGCATCCATTCAAAGATTACAGAAAGAGATTAAGGAATTAAAATGTGAAATAAAACAAATAAGATAAAAACAATAAGAAGATAGTAAGATCATACAACTTCTTCTTACAAGAGAAGATGAATCTTCTGAAATATCAAAAGATAATGAAAGTAAGGAAAACCAAAACATCGAAAATATTAAAACCATTCTGAAAGATTTTCTTTGTGTGGTAAAATAAATTACCTCTATAAAATATCTGATTAAAGTCACTCTTATTTTCTTAAAAGATTTGAAAATAAACAATAGCTTTGTTTGATACAAGAGCAGATATCAGCTGTATCAAATAAAGTCTTGTCCCAAGAAATTTTTTACAAAAAGCAAAAAAAAAATTATCAGCAGCGAATAGTTCCAAAAGATTGATATAAAATATAAAATCGAAGCCTATGTTAAAAATAGAGGTTACAAAATCAAAACCAACTTTATCATTGTTTCTAATATTCATTACAGTATAGTTTTGGGAAAACCATTTATAAACCTAATAACTCCCTATTCTATGAACTGTGAAGGTATATACCTCAAAGCCAAAAAAGAAAAAGTGTTTTTCCCTTTCATAGAAAAACCATAAACTATGAATCTCAGCATTCTAAAAGCATGTTCTATTTATGAAAATGAGATCAATTTTTTGGTAAAAGGGAAAGAAACTGAGTTATTTCATTTAAAACAAAATGTGTCCTTTCATAAAATTGAACAATAACTCTGGAATAACTTGGTGAAAAAAGAAAATTGTTTATTTCTAAAAGAAAATTGAGAATGAAATTTGTGCTGATTTAGTAAATCCTTTTGGAGTAGAAAACAACATATGGTACATTTACCATATGAAGTTGATTTTGATGAAAGGAACATCCCTACCAAGGCTAGGCCTATCCATATAAATGCTGAGTTAGAACAGCATTGCAAGGAAGAGATTGATGAACTGCTACAAAAAGGCTTAATCTCAAAATTAAGATCACCTTGGTCTTGTGCAGCCTTTTATGTAAACAAGGCATTAAAATGGATTAGGTAGGTATCTTATTCCAAATAAGAAAAAAAGACCTCCTGCAAAAGCTCCAATAGGCTTTTGTATTTTTAAAATTGACATGAAATCAAGATTCTAGCAAATCGAACTAAAACCCGAGGATAGATGTAAAACCGCATTTATAATACTATTCGGACAATTTGAATGAAATGTAATGCCTTTCAGTTTAAAGAATGTCCCTTCTGAATTCCAAAGGATAATGAATGGAATTCAAAGACTTATGAATTAGCTGCTAAAGTTTCAAAGTATGAGGAACTTCTGAGAGAAGAGAATTAGAGAAGAAAAGTACTATGAGAACGTATTTTCAAGAGGTGGATGCTCATGATGTGGCAGTAGCTGACATCAATTCATCAAGATCTTGTGTTTGTCTGCTACTTATTAAAAAGACACCAGATCTATGGAAAAAGAACACAAGCCACAAATGTTTAGCCCTAGTTTACTTTTGATGTTGGAAAGACGGAGGATATTTCTTATTTCCTCCTTAAGGAGAAGTTTATCACTGTTCCTGCATACCATAAAATTCCTTCAACAGAGGAGATCAAGATAAAAGAGTACTACAAATTTTGCAACTCTTAAAACCATTAAACTAATGCTTGTTGGAGTTTTAAGAATGTAGTGCAAGATCAAAATAAAAGTGTCTTGAAATTCCTAGAGTTTAAAGGCTAAAGGAGTATATTTCGGAGAAGTGTACCACAAAGTATGGGTTTCGAGAAGATTCAGGCTAAAAAATAACAAACAAGGAGCTATCCAACAAGGAAATAATATGTTACTAGAAAACCAGTGGCAAATACACAAAGAAAGCAAAATAGATTTGTGGTGCCGCCATATGTGGAACCTAATTCATAATGGCATGTTGTACGCTATAGAAAGTTTCCTCAGCCTCTCACAAAGACTTAGAAAAGGAGATTGCTACGACAAAGAGCTTCCATAAAAGGGTATTTGATGCGAAGGAAAAACACGAGCATGAGAGGAGTAAATTCAAAAGGGAGTCCACTAAAGACTTACTCGGCCAACCTTCAGGCAAGTATGATTATAAAGTGTTTTATTCTTGACATGCTTATGTGGATATTCCCTTAAAATCTATTAAGGCGACAAGATGGGGCGATTGTGAGTCTATTATAGTTCTAGTAAAGATGAGGAAATGATCCAGGGAAGCTTCATGGTTGGAGAAATTTCTATTCCTTTTAAGTATGCAACGACATCAGTTACTTTGCGATCCACCTTCCAAAAATAGGAAATAGAGAAGTCTCGGGGAATAGACAAGCAGGTCAAGGGGCATGTCAAGTATATTATGAGGGATCGAAGATTCATTATAGTGGTGTTACAATTCAATGCTCAACTGTTGAGGGTCCCCAAAGGGTAATTTTTAAGAAACCTTTTGAGGTAATGACCAAACATATTCAGCCTTTGTATATTAAGGCTCATCTTAATAGGAGACTGACTTCAATGATATTAATGGATAATGGATCTGTAGTGAACATTATGCCATTGAGGATGTTGCAAACCTTAGGAAAATCAATTAAGGATCTAATTTTTATAGAGGTTTCGGTGTCTGCTTTCATCAGAGAGGTCACTAAAACCTTAGGAGTTTTTCCAACTGAGATCATAGTTGGAAGTAAAACTTCCTTGGTAGTACTCTTCGTGGTAAACTCAAGTGCTAGTTATCATGTTTTATTAGGAAGAGACTGGATTCATGCAAACTGGTGTACACCGTCTTCTTTGCATCAGTTCTTATTATTTTGGAAGGAAATTGAAGTAGAGGTTGTGAAGGCAGATGGTAAACTATTACAGGCTTCTGCTGATTCAATCGAGGCTAGATATTATGATGTCAACCTAGGGTCTATTCAATCTTTGGAAAAAATAAATTTAGTGCACCCAAGTCCCTTACTACATTACAAAAAGAATACTAGAAGAAGTCAAAAAATTTAGTAGCGCCTGCTGCTATCGTGCCTTACAAGAGAAGGTCGATGGCAGAATCGATCATTAAGGCAATCAATGATTAACCTCTCTAAATGTCAATTTGCGGCAGCTGCAACCGCTATTCTGAAGGCTAGGATGTAGTGATTATTTGAAGATTGGGAAATGGATGGTGAAGTTTAGGAGATTAACGGTGCAAAAGTAATCTATAAGGAAGAGCCAAATAAAGATGATTATGAGAAAATCTAAGTTGATGATTTAAATACTGTACCACCAAAATTGGATGATAGGAGAACTGAAGTACAAGAAACATAGGAGAAGGTGAACTTAGGATCTAAATAGGAACCTCGGATTATCTATGTCAATAATATTTTAGATCCTACGATGAAATATGAGATAGTCAGTAATTTACAGCAATTTAAAGATTGCTACGCCTAGAGCTTTGAGGAAAAGCTAGGTTTAGATAGACGATTGGTGGAACATCGCTTGCCTATCAAAGAGGAGTTCCAACCTTATAAACAACCTTTGAGAATAATGTTTAGAAAGGTAGAATTGAAGTTAAAGAAGAGATTGAGAAGTTAAGAAAAGTGGGGTTCATACGTCTTGCTAAGTATATGAGTTGGCTAGAAAATGTGGTCCTTATAGTCAAGAAGAATGGAAAATTGAGGATATATGTAGATTTGAGGGACTTTAACGCTGCCACTCCAAATGATATATAAGCTATGCCTATAGCTGACAAGCTTATTTATGCAGTTACGTGCCATGAATTATTATCCTTTATGGATTGTTTCTCTAGTTATAATTAGATTTTTATTACCAAAGATGATATCCATAAGACAACATTCAGATGCCCTAGGTCAATAGGGTGTTTCGAATGGGTGGTGATGCCGTTTAGACTAAAAAATGCTAGAGCGACCTATAAATAAGCAATGAACGCCATCTTTCATGACATGATAGGAAAGACAATAGAAGTTTGTATTGATGATTTTGCGATAGATCATACGAAGTACCTCATAAAAGCCTTTCAAAGGAGGAGGAATCATGATCTAAAGCTTAATCCTCATAAATGTGCCTTCGGTGTCAGAGCTGGAAACTTTTTAGGCTTCCTAGTTCATTAGAGAGGTGAAAAGTTGGATAAGAATAAAGCTAGGGCGATTATGGAAGCAAAAACTCCCTAAAATAAGAAGAAATTACAATTATTCCTAGTACAAATCAATTATCTAAGGAGGTTTATTACCAATCTTGCTAGTAAAGTAAAGGAGTTTTTGGATCTTCCAAAGTTGAAGCGGGAAGGACATTTCATATGGGAGAATAAACATTAGAGAGCTTTTGAAAAGATAAAAAGTTAATTAAGTAAGCTCATGTGTTGATGCCACCTAGAGAAGGATTCCCGCTCAATTTGTATTTTTCGGCCGCTCATGAATCTATAGGATGTTACTAGCTTAGAATAACTCCTTAGGGCATGAGCAGGCTATCTATTATTTGAGCAGGGTGCTTACTACAACAGAGATACGATACTCATCCATTGAGAAAATATGTTTGGCATTATACTTTGCCTGCTCAAAGTTATGCCACTACTTGATTCGGTCAAGGGTGTACGTAGTATCTCAAACGGATTTGGTGAAGTATATGCTAAATAGGCCGCTTATCAATGGCAAGATCGGGAAATGGTCATTGGCACTAGCATAATTTTCATTAGTTTATTTTCCTCAAAAATCAGTGAAAGGACATGCCTTAGCAGATTTTCTAGCAGATCATCCATGTTTAGAGTTAACAAAGGAAGAAGAGCCAAATTTCCAGGTCTATAGAGTTGAGGTAGGGCCATAGATTCTTAAGTTTGATGGTTCTAGTATTGAAAGGGCTGTTGGCGGGAATCGTGATTACTTCCTCATCAGGTGCAAGAACTTCCTTATCTTTTAATTTGGATTTTGAATGCACTAACAATCAAGCAAAATATGAAGCACTTGTTATTGGATTGGAAATCCTTAAGGAGTTAGGTGCTCAAAATGTGCTTATTATGGGTACTTCACAATTAGTGCTTAGATAATTATCTAGGGAATATAAATGCAGTAGTTTATCTCTAGCTCCATATTTTACTGCAACTATCCAGTTAAATCCAAGGTTTCAAGGAAGTGGAACTTATGTACATACTAAAGGATCTGAATTGGCTCAAATTGCATCTGGCTTGAGGATTTCTAAAGTGTTAACATATAAATTAGTCTTAGTGCAGAAAAGAATTCATCCATCCATTCTAGAAAAATGAATAATAGTATATTCTTCTAACATGGATATGAACGTGGCTGGTGATTGGAGATTGCCATTTAAGAAATATTTAGATTGCCCCAACATAAGAGTATCACATCAGATAAAGGTTCAGGCCTAGAAGTGTATGCTTATAAAGGAGTTGTATAAGAAAGGCTTTGATGGCCTGGTACTCAGATGCTTGGGTTTCCCTGATGCTTTGGAGATGATGAAATAAGTGCATGAAGTTGTGGTGTGCATTAGCCGGGCGTCAAAATGAGGTGGTTGATTAGGAGGCATCACTATTACTGGCCAACAATCCTAAAAGATTACATCAACTATTTGAAAGGATGCAAATAGTGCCAGAAGTATGGTAGTGTGTAGAGAGTTCCAGCTTCAAATTTACACTCTATAGTCAAGCCATTGCCATTTAGAGAAACGGCCATCGATTTGATTGGAAAGATATATCATGCTTCATCCAAAGGCCATAGATTACTTCACAAAATGGGTTGAAGCAATTCTAATGAAGAAAGTGGAATAAAAAGATGTGGTTTAGTTTATAAAAGAGAATTTGATTCAAAGGTTTGGAATTCCTCCATCAATCACCACAGACCAGGGAACTATGTTCAGTAGTAAGGAAATGAAGGATTTTATTAGGGACTATGGGATTAAACTTATCAACTATGCACCATACTATGCTCAGGCCAATGGGTAAGCAGAAGCTTCAAATAAGGTTTTTGTTAGCATCTTGGGGAAAATGATTGAAGAAAATCCTCAAGATTGGCATAGGTTGCTTTCATAAACTTTATAGGCATATAAGACTTCAAAAAGACATGTCACAAGTGTGAGTCCATTTATACTCACATTTGGACGTAACGCAGTTGTGGGCAGCAATTTCGGTCGCGCACCCTAGTGTCTTTAGCGACTATGGCACTATAAGGCTTTTCAACTTAATCGGAAACAACTAACTAATCACTAAAACTAGCGCGGAGATGGGAGTCTCCACTCAGGTAATCACCGGGACACTTTTACTAATGAGTGGCATTTCTCAAATTCTATAAGAAAGCTTACGCCGCAAATTCAAAAATGGATCCAAAAGCCAACTTCTTTATTTGTGTATAGTAGTTTTTAATTTTATTGTTTAACAAATTATTCTCTATAAATGCAAACAATTTATACACAAGCATACCAAAATAATACACATGATTCACCTAAGCCTAGACCGTTTCATTCAAACTCAACCCATATTAGAGTTGTTAGCCTAATTTACTAGTTTATTTTGTATGTAGCCCACCTAATCTAGCCCAATTACACATTATGCTTTTGATTTCCAACTTTTAGACCTAATGGACTACTTATAATGATGTTCATTGTAACCGTAATTCTAATTAGCCCCAATCCTAAGTAAAGCATGCTAAGGCCTGCTAAGTCTATTCAGATTTTAGAGTTTTAGATCTAGTTAATGTTGATTAGCCTATTGGACTACAACATTCATATTGGATCCAATTTTAACCCTAAGTCTGTGGTCCATTTTAATTAATTAACCATATAAACACGTATTTAATTAATCATAGATTAAGCAAAAATAAAGAATATAAAGGCAAAAAGTAAACATACTTATTACAACCCAGCCTATAACTACGTTACGAAAGAAAAGACCTAAAAGCTTACAGAACTCCAAAATACATCAAAATCGTTCAAAGACAATAGAGAAAACAAGGTCAGGATGCGATCGGACCTGGGTCATTTCGATCAGCCTGTCAGTTGTAGTGGCTCTTAGAGTTCCTTCAGTCCTCATCGATTCACAAGACATTTTGCATCTCCGAGCTGAATTTTACATGACACAGAGAATTGATTAGAATACCATATGAACATTGAACGATCAAAAGAATCTAAAACTAATAAAAACCCTAAACATTAAGAGTACAGTAAATAAATAGATGACAAATCAATCATGCAATCATATTAAACATATACTTAATTATAATAGAGAGATAAATTTAAACATTAATCATATGGTATGTTTCTAATCAGATTCAAAATCCTAATTGGCAAAATTATCATTATTCAAAACTCTAGAATTCTTATTATCAGATTCAAACTCTAATTGCATTAAAAACCACTAATGACGGTTTCTTAATAATAAAAGAGAAAAATACCACTAATGACAATTTCTTAATAATAAAAAAAAATTCCACATAATTTTAAAATTATGATGTATTGACTGGCAAATATTTATTTATCTCCATTCTAATCAATGGCTATTATTATATATTGTGTCAGATAATATAAATATATTAACAATTTAAAATAATTATTATTTAATCATTAAATTAATCTCATCGAATCTAATTAATAAATATCTAAATTAACTTAATTAATTAAAGAATTAATGAAGCCTAATCAATAAATTTATCTTTTGTATTTATTATGATTATGATATGATAAATTAGACTACAATAAACTCGAGAGCCCTAAATAACATATATCGATAGTCTCAAATGAATTAATAGTAAGCAAGCCGAATTCAATCTGCTCAACTCATTTGCAACCTTAACACAAACACAAAAAGAAAGAGCAAGAGACACTACTTTTCTGTAATCACAAGTTTACAAAACAAAGGGAGATGAGAAAAGATTGGGGGATGATAATGTCATATAATGAAACATTAAGTGCATATGAAACACATGAACTTGGAAAAAAGGGAAAAGGTTCATAGAGAGCCTAGCCTATGAGCAACTAATGCACATTCTTCGCCAACATGCTGCATCAACTCGGATGTATCAATGACCACCCACTAGCAATTCCATATAAAATAGTGTTAAAAAGGGGTGAGTACAAGTCTTCAGCATCTTGTCTGCAATTAAATAGCCATCCCTAATAACAATGTCCTGATAGTTCGCCCGGCATAAGCATAAAAAGCTTTGCATTTCTCATTTGTAGAATTCAAAGTCGGTGTCAGGCTTCTTCACATTGGTCCGGTAACCTTTCTCAAAGTCCTTTGGTAGTATGACATACCTGTTCTTGCGCACTGCGTGCATCCCTGCCTCCTGACAAATAGCTGCAATCTGCAGCCAGCCACATATTACAAACAGTAGTAAGTATATAGTGAATGCCAAACATTTATTAAACAAGCACTACAAATTAATAAACACATTAATGGGCTAGATATTCTGAACCAGTCCCAAGCCATCAGCCATCTCTCCCTCTTATGGCTAATTTGCAACAACAGCAGAAAGCGTCACATAACTGATGTGACCATTTGGTTCTGGTTTAACACAACCTTTTGCTCAAAAAGAAAAAGTTAATGGTGTTTATCCTTATTGCCATTTAACAAAATAAAAAGGCCTTCTTTTGTTTATTTTAAATGTCCAAGGTGACAATGACAATAGCGCTAGTGCTGGTGCTATTGATAGTTGATGAATTGTTCTAGGAGTAACACTGTAACAGTTACTGGAGACCGCTGAAGAGCTGTCAGCAATTATAGAGGCAGGAATAGCCTTCTCAACAAATGCAACCTTCTGAAACAAATATAAAAACTCAGAAATAAAGAGGTGCTAGTATAGAAATAAAAGCAACTAACCTCAGCAGCACTGATTTTATCTGGTCGAGAAACATAATCTTCCAAGTCAACCTCATCACTGAGATTCATCTTAGAAGTACAAACCTGTAAAAAAGGTGAAGGGGAAAAGCCCTTAATACTCAATTAACTTGCAGTGAAACATGGGAAGTCTAGAAAACCAACAAATTATAGAGATACTGAGGCCATAGAAGATGCCACCACCTCAGACAAAGTTCGAATAATGAATCAACTAGCTAAAATTAAGACATCGTCCTGGTACAGAATCACATAGAACTACCTGGAAGACGAGCCTCTTTTGCCGTCTATCCGGCAAAGGAAATTCAATTTTTCGATCTAGCCTTCCAGGACGAAGAAGTGCAGGGTCCAAAGTGTCCGCCCGATTTGTAGCCATAATTACCTTTACGTTCACTGTCTGGTCAAACCCATCCATCTACCGAGGAAAATATGAAGTCAAAGAGCTAATAATCAATAATTTAACACATATGTAATATATCACAAAATTCTAGAGAACATTACCTGATTCAGAAGTTCCATCAAGATACGTTGAACTTCTCTATCAGCTCCAGTTTGTGCATCAAATCTAGCAGTTGCAATAGCATCAACCTCGTCAATGAAAATAATTGCAGGAGCATTTTCCTTTGCCAGTCTAAAAACATCACGAACCATACGAGGGCCCTGACAATGCATAAGATATTATAAGGCAATACAAGAAGAAGATAGCTCTTTTGCCAATCAATAGCATATCTTTCAACAATAACTTTGTTTTTTAATTTTCAAAACCATATCAAAATTAGCTGAGAATTTCATTATGCAGGATAAAAGTTGAAAGGGGTTTGTTTTGGGCTCAAACGTCGGTAGTGGGTGTTGCACCAGAATAATACTTTACCCCTTTTTATTTGTATTTGGTATCAAAGGGTTACTGTTGTTAGTCAGTTATCACTGAAAAACACTAAACGTTGGCCAGTAGGAGGGTGATGGCTGAAAGGGAAACGAAAACTCAAGCCTCAAGCGAGATCTAAAGAAAAATCATTTTATTATCTATTCAATCTCTCATTCTCTCTTTCATAATTGGAAAATTCCTTTACTCTTTCCTTCTCAACGTGAGCTAGATTACTGTCCTTTGAAGTAAATATATGACCAATTATCATAGGCTATAGACTTGGTTGAAGATAAAAATCAATTCAATACAAATAAGAGGATGTTGCATTTGGAAAGTTCACTATACTGCAGCATTGAGTCACTACTTCCAATTTTGTAGTCTAGAAATCAACTTTTGTTACGAGAGGAAATCAACTATTGCTATGCTGTAAAGCAATTGAGCATAGTTATTTAAATCCATATGGAATTATTCAGGATATTTTCAATTAACAAGCATTTTATTTTTCCTTTTTCAAAAAGAAAAAAAGAAAAGCATTATATGAAAAGAACCAATACGATTGTTCTGTAATTCTTAAAACATACCTCACCCAAATACTTCTGAACAAACTCAGAGCCAACAACTCTAATAAAGGCTGCAGTTGTATGATTGGCGACAGCCTTGGCAAGCATAGTTTTTCCAGTGCCAGGGGGACCATAAAGCAAGACGCCACGAGGTGGGTCTATTCCAATTTGTTTGTACAATTCATGGTGAGTCAGTGGCAACTCCACTGCCTCCCGAATTTCTTGCTTTTGAATGTCACATCCTCCAATATCCTGCCAAAACAAAAGGAAGAAAGGGTCAGTAAGGAGTTAGATGGTAAGATCATACCAGTTTCATACCAAATTGCTTACTAATTTAGAAGAAACCATCATAAAGTGTTGGCCTGTAATGTAGTTGCTCCCTTTAGAAAACAATGGATATGCAATAAGATCAGTTATTTTTTAAGATTAAGATTTATCAAGATCCACACATGTCATCAATTCCAGTTCTTATTAGCAAAACTTGATGTCACAATACTCCCCAAGAAACGAAACTATGTTTGACTACTTTCAGAAATAACCCACCTAAAATGGCCTTCACAAATTTATATTCCAACAGCAATTAGCTAGTCACTCACGACCATAAACCCAAATGGATAACTACAATTACTCCGTCCAAAATTATTATTGTGAAACAAATCAAAAATACAATCTTTCAACAAATCCTAATTGCAGAAAACCTAATTGACCACAATCAGCACAAAAGCTATATAAACACGTCTAGCAACAATAGTTTACAATACTAAATTCATTGAAAAAAGTAAAATAAATTGAAACCCTAATTGCAATATTTAGCCCTAATTTGAAATTCGAAAGAAAAACAAAGAATTCAAGAATTCAAGAAAAAAACGTACATTGTAAGTGACGTCAGGTTTCTCAGATTGGCTAAGCAAAGAAATACTGGAATCAGCCTCAGGAGGCAAAACATCAACAAGAGCATTACTATGTCGGTGAAGGGCAACAGAAGCAGATGGCTTCAAAAGCTCTCTATTGATAGTGCTAAGAATCCTCACGTAATAATTAGACCCAGTTGTAGAGCCCACAATCCCATTATTCTGGTCAACCATCTCCATAAACTGACCAATAACCAAAGGCACCGATTGGATCCGCTTCACCTCTTCCTGAGCACGCAGCAGCTCCCGCTTTAGATTCTTTTGCTCATCTTTCACATACTCTTCTTGGATGTCTATGAACTCGAGCTGCCGTTGCAGTGATTTTAGACGGCTGTAGAGGTCGTCTTCATCGGCGTTTGTAAGGTCCGAGAAGGATTGTTGTTGGAGGTCGGATCTTGATGGTGATGATACGGGTTTCGGATCAAGCACCATTGCCGATGATGCCATTCTGGTAAAGAGGAAATTTTTTTAAAGGGTTTCTGTTCAGCTCTTAGAGAAAGAGAGAATTTTGATTTGGGTGATTGGGGAAGAAAGGAACATTCAGATGTCTTTTATTTTTTGAGTTTTATGTTGGCTTTTCGGCTAAGTAAGAATTTTTATCTGACGAAATTACCCCTTATTCCAAATCCTCTGCTCTAGAATATAGGTTTTCCTTTCATTAGAAAAAGATATTATTAATACTTTTTTTTTTTTTATCAAAAAGTTATTATTATTATTATTATTATTATTATTATTAGTAGTAGTAGTAGTTTGAATTATGCAATTTTTCCCCTTAAGGAAAATGTGCATTTTGAGGGCTGATAATATGAGATTAATGTGGATGAATTGAAACAATTCAAAAGATAAATTTATGAATTTACACTATGTAGTTGCCCTTTGCTTATGACTGTAATTTATTTCTTTTGAAAGAATGAAGGTGAATGTAATTAATTGGATCTATAAGAAAGAAATGTGAATATAATTAATTATGTAATTGAATGAAAATTAGAATGTGATCTAATGGAATAAACATCTCATCATTATATTATGTTAATTTATATATAATCATAATTAAAGTATTTTAATTAATTATGGAGCAATAAATATAAAATAAAAGATAAATTAAACTAGACGAGTATCCGCCTTATTGGCGAATTTAAATATTATTAGAATAATATTAAATAATTTTAATAATTTATTTATATAATATTAAAAAATATAATAAATATTAAAATATTAGATAACTATATATTATAAATTATCAGTAATTAAGTTTCATTATAATTAGTATTTTATGGATTACTAAAAATTTCAGTATTTGATAATTTTTGCTTCATTACTATTTTTCTTTAAATAAAATATCTGAAAGAAATTAAAAAAAAAATTAAAAATTTAAACTTGCATTGTTAAAAGTGAAAGAGATAATAATATGAATAAACCAATAAAGGTTAAATCATTTAGAGAAAAAAATTAATATATTAACAAAACACACAAATATCCTTAAAGAATAGAAAAAAGTGTTATATAAGAAAAAAAAAAGACTATATTAAAATATGTGATAAAAATTTTAAACAATATATCAAAATACATAAAAATAATTTTAGAAAATAAAAAAATACTTTTAGAAAAGAGAAAACATCTCTTAAAATGCTCTTTATATATATATATAGACTATTGATTTGAATTTCACTAACCTAGCATAGAAAAAGTAAAAAAATAAAATAAAAATAATAAACTCATGTGATATTATTTGTAAAATGGCTCCATTCCCATATCACTTATAGAGCAATTCCTATAATTATGAAACCCATATGAGATATAAAAGAGTTTTTCCATTCTAGAAAAAAATTTATAATAAATATAAGAATAATGAAGAAATTGAGTTGAAGAAGATTGTGGTAGCTTGTGAATAAAATAAATAGTAAAAAAATTAATAAATAAAATATGAGAATTAAGAATTTTTATTTTTCTTTAGAAATAGAAGAATAAGAGTTTTAAAAAAATAAAACCTATAAGATATATATAAAAGATACTAAGTTTTTCCATGAGTTTTTTTATGTGGCAAAATTTTATGAAGTCATGTCATATTATCTTCCAATAAGAAAATGACATATACATATTCATAAAAATATTAAATTATAAATTAATATGATCTTAAATAATGCTAATAATGAATATTATTATAAAAAGTATAATAATTAGTAAAAGTGCTCCATACCAATAATTAATCTTATTATCTTTCTAATAAAATATATGTATATATATATAATTAATAAAATAACAAAAATAGAAATTTACATTTGGATTGTAAAAATAGTTAAAAGAAATTTGTGATATATTGAAAAATTTATTAGTCCAATATAATAAATAAAGAAATTTAATCTATATATGTGATATTAGAATAATAATAATAAATAAATAAATAAATAGCAAAAGTTCTAACAATCTTATTTATTAAAAATAAATATTATATAAATATAAGAGACTTTAGTGCAATAAAATAGATAAAGAGTAAAACTTGATAAACATATATATATATATATATATATATATATATATATATATATATAAAAGTATCATAAAATAAAATAAAAATTTATTTTTATACTAATATAATTATAAATTGAATTATATAATATATAAATTAAAAATTTTAGATATAAAATAAATAAAAGAATCATGCAATATATGAGGAAAGTGCTAGTAATTTTATATGAAAGAAAAAGAACAATAAAAGAAAAAAAGTTAAAAAATTTAAATGCAAGATCAATGAAAGAAAAAAAAGCTAAAAAGTTTAGGTGAAAGAAAGTCTCTTAAATATTTTATTTTAAGAAAAAAATAAAAAAATCTAACAGAAAAAAAATCTATAAAAAGAATTCATGTAAATCAAGAGAAGTACCTTCAAAAATAGAGAAAAGCCACATAGAAAAGCATAAAATCTTCTTATATATATATATATATATATATAAATATTAAAGTATCTTATCTAATACTATTATTAAACTAGCAATTTTGTTTGAGTATTGTATGGTTAAAATCTTTTAACAGTAATAAAATTAATTTAGAAATTAAAATTATATCAAAATATTATATATTAAATAAATTAATTTATATATTAAATGAAATCTTTATAAATTTATTAAAACTTATTATATTGATTATGAAATTCTAATATCAACATTATATATATTAAAATTATTATTTTCAATAAGTAATTATTCTAAAAAAGTTAAAAATACTTTTAACAAATGATAAAATAAGTTATTAAATAGCTAAATAATATATAACATTATTAAAATTTAATATTATCAAACTGAAAATTAAGTGATAGATAATTTAAGAATTATAAATATTATACTAATAGGATTACAAATAAAATTTAATTAATAATTTCTTTTGACTTAGTAAAGCTTAAAACTTTAAAATTAGTGCAATCATCGATGGCTTAAATTAAAAGGAAAAAAAATTGAACCTGAGGAAAAAGAAGAACCTTCTTATTTCATATAGTTATAATTTTATTTTTTTTATCTTTTAGTTAAAATCGATAATGATATAAGTACTGGATATCAAAAATTAAATAGTATATAAGCGTCAACTATTGAAAATTATGAATAAAAAGTATATATACTCTAATTTTCTAATTTCTTGTTTTTAAATTTATTTATTTATTAATTTATTATATATTTTAAATAAGAGTTTTTAAATTGGTTGTTTTAAATTAATAATTAATGGAAGAGAAAAAAAAAGCTTAAACAATTATAATCTTTAAAGAAATATAATAAAATGATTAGTGGAATTCATTAGTTAAAATAATAAATAATAATAAGAAAGATGCAAAAGTTTTAAAAATAGAGAGACAAGCAACGCCCATTAATTAAATAGTAAACAAAATGGAAAGCTAATAATAATTCACAATTTTTATTTCAGCTTTAATAAATATATGTAATAGATTTGTTAAATTTCGCTTATCACCTTTGATTAATGAAACTAGTCGTTTACTCGTGTGATATTATTTTGATTATAAAATCAAGTTGATAGATACAATTTAATAAAATATTTAATATTAATTAATAATATTTTAAAAAAATAGCAAACTAGCTATTTCTAAATGTGCTTTTTAAATTTTTTAAAATTTTAAAATTTTATTAATGCAATAACATAAAAATATTCTAAAAATACTTATGAAATAGTTATAGTATTATATGAATTAATTAATACTATCAATATAATTGATATTACTATTTTTGAATTAAAAATTTATTATATAATAAAAATTAATTATTATTAGATATATATTAAAAATATAATTTTATTTTTTAAAATTAGAATTATTATCCAACAGGAAAACTACTTTATTAGTTAATATAATACTAAATTATAATTAATATGTTATTTCTTATGATAAAATTACTATCATTATCCTGATTAAAAAATTATTTATTAGTTAAATATAATATTAAAATATAATTAACATTATATTTTTTAGGATTAGAATTATTATTTAGTTAGAAATGTAATTAATTAGTAATAAATTAATAAAAAAATTATAAAATCACAATAGCAGACCAAAAATCATGTAAAAATAAATAAATATATAAAAATCAAAATTATGTATCACATATCAAAAAAATCTAAAATTTAAAATTAATAATCTATATATATATATATATATTATTGGACCTCAATGATAAAATTCGCAAATCGACAGATGTTGCGACAATGAATGTTGGATGATAGTGATAATGGCAATTGCGATTAGGGCAGTAGAAAAATTTTAACAGAATTAATCAAAATGAAAACCATTTAATCCAGTTGAAATAAAAGAAATGTGGCTTTAACTTTTACAGAATCGGATTTGATTTTAAATCTAAGATTTTAATTCCGTTATGATCTAAAAACATGAAAATCATGAAATATAAATTTAATTGAATATTGTAATAAATTCTTTTTTTATTTCGGCACTTAACATTAATATAAAAATATGAGAAAAGATAAAAAAAAAAAAACTCTTATGAAAAGGATGTGGTATTGATTATTTTGATATAATTGATTTGAAAAGTAGTGTTCATAAGCACCGGAGCTTTCTTGTTATACTATTAATTATTTTGATATTATATATAATCGTAAAGCTTGAAACTTTTATGGAAAGTGAATCTTAATACTATGACATATTATGTTCATATCGTATTTACTTTTTACTTCATTTTATTAAAGTTGTTAATATATTAATAACATATTATTCTATAACAAAAATAATACTTGATTTAATAAAACAAATGCAATGTATTTTTATCATACACAGGTATATATAGTTTTAACTTTTTGAGATAAATTTATTAATTTACATACAATGATATATTTTTGAGATAATTACTGTTTATCTTATGTATATTTTCATATTATATAGTTGCACTCTCATATTTAACAATATATTTTTTTATTTTTTTATTTTATAATTTTATAATGTTATACTAAAAAATTTATTTCATTAAAATTTTTGTTAGGAAATCGCTGATTAGGTTTGATTTTATATTTTTATATCATAATTTTTTGTAATATACAAATTGTCCTGTACATTTTATTTAATACACTAAGATTTCTTTGCTTTTTTAAAAATCAATATAATTAAGAAATTAAATTAATAAAAAATATAATTTAATCCTCAAACTTCTTATCAATGTCACAATCTACTATAATAAAATTAATAATAAAAATACTATATATTTTATTTTAAAAATTTAGAGTTAAATTATATGAATTTTTAATATTTTGATTAATATAAATTCTTTTAAAATATTTAAATTTTATTAGAATCTAATTATACTAAAGTTAGAGTAATTAAAGAATATTAATTAATTATTTTTGTACACACTAAAATTAATTTCTATATAAAAATTAGACAAGAAAGTTTACTATAATAAATAAACTATAATGGACAATTTGTATATTACACTAAAGATCAAGGATCAAATAATATAAAAAGCCAAACCTAATTAACAATTGTTTAAGAGACATTATGATGAAAGGAGTTTTTAATATAAAATTACAAAATAGAAAGATAGAAAATATATTTCTTAAATATCAAAAAGTAACTAGTATAATATGAAAAAAATATAGGAAGTAAATAGTAATTACCTCTATACTTTTTTAATCTTAGAAAGAAAATTAGCATGTCAAACTTGATAAATAATATAGACCGACTAAATTGGCTGTTAAAAGCCAAAGCTAAATAGCTTTAAATTGAATAAATTTTATCATTATATAATTTGGATTAGATTTAAATTATTTATAAGCCCATCAAATTAAGTTATAGACCAACTAAACCGAATGATAAACACCCTTAATTGCAGGTGTTGCAATATATTGATAAAAAAATTAAAAAAACTTATGTCCCACTGTTCTTTTAATTTATACAGTGTAAAAAAAAAATTATACTATTATCTTATTTTTATCTCTCATTTATACTACTTTTTATTAACTTAAACTCTTTTGTTTCCCACATGTTTTTCTTTTTGTTTTTCGTTTCTTTTTAGTATATTTATATTTCAAATAAAAAATTTACCTTATTAATCTTTTTTTTAATTTAAAAATTGATTTTTTTTTTCAATTTATTGCTTAAAATTAAGACTAATGATAATATTTAATGGATAATAGCTCTATAAATTAAGTTTTCGTTGTAAAACCTAATAGTGAGATTTTGAAAAAGTTGATAAACCTTCCTTTTTATGTGAATCCTACTCTAACTAGGAATCCTGCTCCAACTAGGAATCCTAGTTCGACTAGGAATCCTACTCCAGCTAGGAATCCTAATCTAACTAGGATTATACATGAGCCACTCAAATATGATGGACCAATGACTAGAGCCCGCATGAAGAAGTTCAAGGATACTTTAGGAGTGTTCATGAAGCAAGAGTTAAAGCTTGGGTTGGAGATCTAAAGTTTAAGTGAGATTGAGCTTAATCAAGACAATGAATCTCAAGAGACTCTTATCAACTTAATTCAATATATGGATGTATGAACAAGTCAAAATAGACCCAAAATAAACAAATCAAGCTATTTGCAGTCCAATACTTAAGAATAAGCCATTTATTACATGTTACTTAAGTCCAAATATCATGTTTATTATACGGGCTAGGGTTGGACGGTTTTTTAAGGCCTATATAAGCTAGTACGAATTTTTATGTAAAGGTTGTTGAATATTGGTTATTTTGGAGTTAATTCTCTTCTTTTGTTCTTTATGAACTTGGTAAATTTATCAAGTGAAGACTTGGTATTTTACAAAATTAGTTTAATCTAAACTTATGTTTATGTTAAACAACATTTAGTTCTTTATAATTAAGGTTTTTAAGTATAAGTTATTTAAGGGTATTGTTGGAAGTTAGAGTTTTTTGCTAGATTAAGTGAACGACCCTTGGTGAAAACATCAACATTGAATACAGGTTTGGGATAAGTTAGCCACATTCGTATCATTTGGTATTAGAGCTTTGGCTCATCAATCAAGTACTTATCTTTTATTTTTTTTATTGATTTAATTTCTTTAATGTCAAAAAGAAAATAAAAAAAAATCTCAATCCATTATTCTTTTTTGTTATTTGTTGTCTTGTCTAGAGTATTTTTATTGTTCAATTCGTTTTTCTTGTTCTTTTTAGAGTCTAATTCATTTCCTTTATATTATTTAAGTGTCAAATTCATTCTTTAACAGATAAAAATAAATATGTCCTTTTTTCTTTATCCTAGTAAATTTTTCATCTTTAAATCTATCTTTGCTTTATTCGTTTCTTTGCAAGTCTTAGTGTCTTGTTTTTGCAAACTTGCCGCACTTTAATACAAATATTATTTCGCCATAAATTGGCAATAGCAAATATAATAAAAAAAGAAAGCAAAACAAAAGAAAAGAAAAAGAAAAGGTCAAAGGAAAGAATTCTGATTTGTGACAAAGTTGAGTTTGTTGAATACAATTCGGCCTAAAACACATCAAGCCATTGCTTAAGTTCAAATTGAAGTCCATTGCCATATATCAATTGTAACACCCGGAATTTTTTTTTTTTATATATTTAATAGTGAGTTTTTATTTAAGTTAATTTTAGCTTTATTTTTATTCAAGTAAACTATTTGAGAAATGATTATATTTTGGTTATTCAAATTTTCCCAAATGCATATTTATATAAATAAAATTATATATTGGAAAATTTTGGAAGAAATTATAAAGGATGTTTTTATAAAAGAATTTTGGGAAAATTGGTATTATAATTGATTAGTAGTATTAAATTTTAAGTTGGAAATTGATTATTTAATTTAATTGTGTGTAGGATTTAATTGGAGGATTATTTTGGAATAAGGATTAAAAGTATAATTTTATTTTTATGGGGTTTTAATGGAAATTTGTGAGTTTGGTATTTTCGTAAATAAATATAGCTCGAATAGGTATTTTATAATTGTGTATTTTCAATAATTCGGATTTGGCCCAAATTAAATAGTTAGGGGCTTAATTGAAAGGCTAAAAAGAAGTTTGGGGGTTAAATTGGAATTCTGCAGGATGAAATTGTAAGTAATTAAGAAAGTTGAGGGACCAAATTGCAATAAGGAAAAGTTCAGGGGTCAAATGTCGATATTGAAGGGAAAGAAATCGGGGAAGAAGAAGGGAGGAAGAGATGTCAGAGAAGAGACGGAGCCGGAGGAAGAGCTGCTCCGGAAAGCCGCGCGTTGTCCACCTGCCTTAGCTATGGGTCGCGCAGTGGGGCCTGACACGCTCAGTGGCGAGGAAGATGGTAAAGCCCGTGGTCCCGTAGAGGCGCTTCGGTGGTGTGATCTGGTCTCCGATCGACTCCTACTTTCGGCTTTATTTTACGGGGCGGCGCGGTGCTGGTGGGCGGAACTAAGATCCGGTGGAGAGAGAGAAATGGTGGCGTAAGGCATTTTGGGCTTTTCCGTGAGCTCAGAGGATGGATGATCGGGGCGTATCCCGACTTTTCCTCTGCCTGGCTTCGCGATGGCACCGGTTTGGTGGCGATCGGGCTTCGTTCTCAATCGACGGTCGAGATCGTCCGTAAATTTCTCCGGATGATCGGGTGTCGGATCGAGAAAATCGAAGCGGGGGATCGTCATCGGTGGCCGTCGTTGTGAGTCCGATGGTGTGTTCGGATCGTCGATCGGACTCGCCGGAGGCGCAGTCGGCGAGAAAGGGCGTCGATAATTATCTTTGGCCCGTTAATTTTAGAAATTCTTGGTTTAATTGTGTCTATTGGGTTATATTGAGTATTTGATGATATTTGTGAGTCATAAATAATTGTCTATCGGTTTGCTTGCCTCGTATTTTGTCTTTGTGGCGGAGTCGGAAATAGTGAAGTTTGGGGACCCGACTCCGTTGTTTATATTGTTGGATATTTGAAGTGTTCTTCCGGCAGTCCTGGACCCGTTTTTACGGGGGGTAATGTTCGTGTTGTAGGGAGGTTCTGAATTTTCGGTAGTTCGAGTCGAGGTTCTTAGGCGATCAACCCTGAACTGGGATCTAATCGTTTCATCGTTTTGATAAATTGTTTTCCGTGACTAGATTGTCCGTTTGTTCCTCGGCTAGGGAGGTCAGCTGACTCATGTGAGTTAAAGTCATTTAATCTTCTTACTGCTAGTCCGATTTTAATATGATTATTAGTATCGCAAAATAAATGATTTCATTTGATTATTAATATTTGAAATAATATAAATACTATTATTAGTATGTTATAATAAGATTATTGAAGATAATATAAGTATTATTATAGTAATGTTATAATAATACAAACGTTATTATTTTTCCTCACGAGTTACATAATGTCTTACTCTTAATTGTTAATTGTTATTTTGATATGGTTGAATGATTTCATTATACAATGATATTTATTATATGTGATGATTTCCGATTTGGGGATGTGGCTTTCAGAGAACATCTTCTTTTCGATGGGTTACATCAGACGCCATCCGGTAATGATCATGGACATGTAATCAGATTTTTATGGGTTTGCCTGGTCGAGCATGGCTCTCGGGCTGATTTATGTAAATTCGTCGGAGGTAAGGTCCCTGGTCGAGCATTGCTCTCGGGGGCAGTCTTATTGGATTAAGAGAGCCGAATGGCTACTAGATTTCTTATTTGGATACTTAAGTGACTGGACCTTGATGGGTAAGGTCACTGGTCGAGCATTGCCTCTCGGTGCCAGTCTTATTGGATTAAGAGAGCCGGAATGGTACGTTAGAATTGGGGTTAGGGTTCTACTTAGCCACATGTCCCGTGAAAGTAAAAATGTCTTTATTTATTTACACTCTCTCCTTTTATCATTTTATTATTATGGTGTATGATTTTATATTATGATTGCAATTATATTCAGAAATTGGTATATTGTTTTGAATAATTAATATATCATGTGAAGGTTGCAATAGTCCTTAGATTATTTGATTTTAACTCACCTCGACCGACCCATGATCATTTTCTGCTTTTTCAATCGATGTTAGTCCTCTCGCGACTCTTATTCAAGAGTAACTGACTCCTTCATCATCGGGTGATGTATTTGATTTGGTATGTAAATTGGTAAATCTTAGATTCTCCGCAGTAGTAATAGTAGATGTATCAGTTGTAAATTTTCTGAGCTTCAGGTCTCGCCTAGTTTTTTCCGCGGGGAAAGAGTATTTATGTAGAATGTAGCTGTTAAGATAAAGTGTGGCTTTAATAATATTAATTTGAGATGAGATTTGTTTAAATCAGTGAGTGTCAGGCTTACTACGGGTTTCGGTGGCCTTAAGCCTACCCATTCCCTAGTGCCGGTCACGGGCCCATGGGTGGGGTCGTGACATCAATTCTGATCCTTTTTAGAATTGTGTTTGAGGGTAGTTTAAACACCTATTCCAATTTTATTGTTTGATTCTTGTCTTTGGTTGTTGCATTTTTTGTATTCTTATAGTCAATGTTGAGTTTAGTTTTTACTTTGTTTGGATTATATTGAGTCTAATTTGATAATTAGTAGCTTAAGTTCCACAAGAACTATAAGAAAAGAATTTGAGAGGTAAAAGGCAAGTGATGAGATCATTAAAGGGAAACATGAGTATGAGTGACATCCTTTGAGTGTAAACACATGAAGGAGTGTTACTTGTGAGGTTTCTTTATTCCTTTTGAGTTATTATTGTAAGTTATCATGGTTGATCTACTGAAGCCAACCATGGCAGAAGTCATGGAGCGTTTAGGAAGACGAGTGCAAGATTTTAGTGATCTAGTGAATAGAGTGGAAAGAAATCAAAATGCCACCAATGACAACATCAACAACATAAACTAACACACACTTAGATAAAGCTCGTAGGGGGAGAAGGTATGATGAAGATGATGAGTCCATTAATGATAATATATAAAGGCATAGAAAGCAAGATACCAACCTTAGGAGTATAAAGATGAAGATTCTTGCTTTTCATGGTAAGAATGACCTTGAAGCCTATCCAACATGAGAAAAGAAGGGATTTTGTGTTCTATTTTCATAATTACTAAAAAAAAAGCAGTCAAACTTGCTACTGTTGAGTTTACAAACTATGCATTAGTATGGTGGGACCAACTAAAGGTTTCAAGGATGCAAAATAAGGAGGAACCTATCTCTACATGGCAGGAGATTAAGAATATCATATGAAAGAGGTTTGTGCCGAATCACTACAGTGGATATTTGCACAACCGACTTTAAAGGCTTACACAAGGTTCACGAAATGTTGAGGATATCTTCAAAAGAGGGAGGTGATATTGATCTGTGCTAAGATTGAGGAAGACCGTGAGTAAATCATGACTCATTTCTTGAGCGGGCTAAATAAGAAAATTGCTAATATTGTGGAATTACATTCATATATGGAGTTAGAAGACATGGACCACATGGCACTCAAAGTGAAAAGGCAATTGAAGGGAAGAACTTCCAAGCATAGTTTGTCTACTACAACATCCAATTAGAAGAAAAATTGGAAAAAAGGAGACAAAAGCACCTTCAAGCCTAAATTTGATAATGATAAAGAGGCAAGGAAGGAGGGAGTGCTGATATGCATTATTTTATACATGTTTATATGCCCAATTACTTCGATTTTTGTGCATAGTTATCTTGTTTTATGCCAGAATTACCTGTGTTTTGGTTCCTTTCATGGTTCAAGTGATCATCGATAGACATTATCAGTAATCGAGGGAAATACGTGCAAATACAAACCATAATCCATCAAAATTGAGCAAGGGCTACCATTTTAAGGTTGAGCACGGCCTGAACTCTAGCCCTGCTGAACCATCAACATTTGACCCTTCAAGGCCACCATGGCCTCCATCACGGCCTGTGGTGGCTCAACACCGGCGAGGGCAAGGCTAGGAAGAAGACCTAATTTTCAGGATTCGGAGGTCTAGCACGGCCTGGACTCTAGGATTGACCACAACCGTGCTGGGACAATTATATAGGCAAAATCAAATTATTTTGCTAAGGTTCGATTTTCTGACTTGATTTTCCATATACATGCACGAGCCACCCTTTTCTAGACTTCGATATTCGACTTTGGGAGACCATTTTCACCCATTGAAAGGACAAATTCCATTGGTTTAAACATCACATTGAAGATCAAGAGTGGATTTGGAGGCATTCAAGAGGCAATTTAGGGTTCATCATTCAGATTTGGGGATTTAAGGCTGTTCATCTGACTTGAAGAAGAAGGGTGTACATGTTTTCAATTTTTTTTCTGTGTTTATTCCTTACTTTGTGTTACTTATTAGCATGAATAGTTAGAATTGTTGAATCCATTGGGGTTTAATGTTTATGAGACTTTGATTATCAGTGCTTGTTTTCTTCTTGCTTTCATTATTAATAAGAAATCGTATTATTCATGAGATGTTGTGAATTGTGATGTTTAGATTGCTTTATGTAATTGAGACGTCCATTTAGTAATTGAAAATTTGAATAGCAAGAACTGGTTAATGATTACTTAGAGATAAGACTAATTGACTAGCCGGATTAAGAATTAACAACTCTTAATAGTAGTGGATTTAATCTTAAGGCTAACCTAAAATCAATCGTTAGGAAGAGATTGTACGTTTAGGTTCTTAGGTTTAGGGATTCGATGTTTTCGAGAGGGAATCAAATTCAATTTAGAATCCGTTCATGGGTAATCACAATTGGTAATCAATATAATCTTTATCTTCATAAAAATCCAACTAGCTTAGGTCCTATTAGGTTTGCTTTTTCCTTTGATTGTTTCACGAAATCCTTTCAGACTGTTTGTCATTTAGTTAATCACTTAGCTTGCATCTAATCATAGAATAATAACTTTATCGATTTTATTAAGGTTAGATATCATAAGGCGCTGCAGTAGTTCTAGGATCACCCTTTTCTGAGAATACGACCTTGATACTTGCCATTAGTGTTAGTTTGCTCGATAGGTTCACTGCCTTAGATTGTAGCTACATAAATAGCCTATCAAGTTTTTAGCACCGTTGCCGGAGAACTTTTATGTGAACTAGAGTGAATTTGTGTTTGTGTTAATCTAGCCATTTTTATTTTCTATCTTTTCATCTTTTTTATTCTTTATTATTTTATTCATTCCTATGTTCTTTGGTTGTTGCCTTTTAATTTCAGGTAGCTTATGACCAGGAGCTCTAATCCTACTCTTATAGACCCTCTTGCTGAACTAGAATGATCCCTCCGTCTTTTGAGGAAGCATATGTAAGAAGAAGAAGAAGAGATGTGGATAGAGATTGAAGCCCATGTGAATAAACCAGCAGGGATGGGAGACAACAACCAGGTTGCGGATGAAAACAAGACAATGTACGAGTTTGCTAGACCTTCTCTTGAAGGGATACAAACGAGTATATTGTGACCACCTGTGGCAGCCAATAACTTCAAAATAAAGCCGAACGTGATACAAATAGTCCAAAATAGTGTACAATCTGGGGGACTGCCGAGCGAGTACCCAAACGCTCACGTCGCCAACTTCTTGGAGATCTGCGACACCTTCAAGATAAATGGAACTATTGATGATGCCATTCGGTTGAGGCTGTTTCCTTTTTCTTTGAGGAACCGAGCGAAAAGATGGTTGCAGTCATTCCCAACCAACACTATTATGACATGGAGATCTTTGGCTGAGAAGTTTTTGTATAAGTACTTTCCTCCTGCTAAAACTGCTAGATTGAGAAATGATATATCTTCTTTTGTGCAGTTCGATGACGAGAGCATGTACTAAAGAAAGGAGGGATCACAGTGATAAAGAATGAGAAGGATGAATTGATACTGACAAGGACGGTAACCAATTTTCGGGTTTGCATCGATTACAGGAGGCTAAATGATGTAACCCAGAAGGACCATTTTCCCCTTCCATTTATTGATTAGATGGTTGAGCGTCTATTGGGCCATATGTTTTACTATTTTCTTGATGGTTTTTCAAGTTATTTCCAAATACCAATCGCACCTGAGGACCAGGAGAAGACAACATTTACTTGCCCCTATGGGATGTTTGCATACTGGAGGACGCCATTTGGGTTATGCAATCCACCTACCACTTTTCAGAGATGTATGATGGCAATCTTCCACGATATGATTGAGGAGTCCATGGAGCTTCTCATGGATGACTTTTCATTGTTCGGTAACTCTTTCTCACACTGCTTGTCTAATTTAGAGCGCATGCTTGCATGATGTGTTGAGGCTAATTTAGTTCTAAATTAAGAAAAATGTCATTTTATGGTGAGAGAGGGTGTTGTATTGGGGCATAAGATTTTACATGCAGGGATGGAGGTAGATAGAGCTAAGGTAGAGACCATATCGAAATTGCCATCCCCTAGTTCTGTTAAAACTGTTAGGAGATTCCTTGGGCATGTTGGCTTTTATAGGAGATTCATTAAGGATTTTTCTAAAATAGCTAGGCCTCTTACTCAATTGCTTGTTAAGGATGTACTTTTTGTGTTTGATTCAGATTACTTACAGGCTTTTGAGTTATTAAAGAAGTTACTAACCACAGCTCCTATCATGGTTTCACCACGTTACCTGAACTCAGTGCAATGGAGCTCGTTCTTGGACATCGGATCGAGAAGAAGTTCCAGTCTATCTATTATGCTAGCAAGACGTTGACAGATGCCCAAGAGCACTATACCACCACTGAGAAGGAGCTGTTAGCTATGGTTTATTCCTTCAACAAGCTCCGTTCATACCTGGTGCTATCAAAGACCAATGTCTATACGGACCATTCGGCATTGAGGTACTTGTTCAGAAAGAATGATGCTAAATCAAGACTGATTAGATGGATTCTACTCTTGTACGAGTTTGACATAGAAATCAAGGATAAAAGGGCATTGAGAACTTGGCAGCGAATCACTTATCGAGGTTGGAGAACCCGAGCTTGGCGGCACTTGATGAAAGGGCCATTAATGATAGCTTCCCTGATGAGCATTTGTGTTCATTGCAGGTATATACCGACTCCCCTTGGTTTTCAGATTATGTAAATTATTTGGTTGCGAGGGTCCTACCAAAAGGTATGACATATCAGCAAAAGAAGAAATTCTTTGCTGACTTGAAATACTACATTTGGGAAAACCCTTTTTTATTTCGTGTTTGTGTAGATTAAGTGATTCTAAGATGCGTATATGGGGAGGAAACTCTTAAAATCCTTAAACATTGCCATGAGGGACCAATTGGAGGCCATCAAACGGCCAATCATACGGCTAGGATGGTGTTGGATGTGGGATTCTACTGGCCTACAATATTTTAGGATGCGAAAACCTTTGTCGAGGTTTGCGATGCATGTCAGCGGTCAGGTAATATCTCTTCCCGTGATAAGATGCCCCAGACTAGTATACAAGTTGTTGAGATTTTCCATGTTTGGAGCATCGACTTCATAGGACCCTTTCCTTCTTTTTATGGAAATAAGTATATATTCGTGGTTGTTGAGTATTTTTCTAAGTGGCAAGAGACGCAAGCCTTCCCCACTGATGATGCCAGGGTAGTTGCTAGGTTTCTCAAGAAATTATTTACTAGGTTTGGTACACTTAAAGCATTGATTAGTGATAGGGGGACCCATTTCTGTAATACCCAACTTAGGAAAGTACTTAAACGCTACGGGGTCACACACCGGTTCTCTACACCCTATCACCCATAAACTAGTGGGTAAGTGGAGATAACTAACAGGGGTTTAAAACATATTCTAGAGGGAACCGTGGGGACTAGTAGGAAGGACTGGGCTGATAAGTTAGATGATGCACTCTGGGCTTTTAGAATAGCCTATAGGACTACTATTGGCTTTACACCGTACATGCTAGTTTATGGAAAGACGTGTCATCTACCTGTTGAATTGGAACACAGGGCCCTTTGGGCTCTAAAATCATGCAATTTTAGTGTTGATTCTGCAGGTAAAGAAAGATAATGGCAGCTGGATGAGTTATAGGAGTAGCATCAGCAAGCTTATGATAACTCCATAATTTACAAAGATAGGACGAAGAAGTGGCACGATCAGCGACTGAAAGGCTAGAAAGAGTTCAAAGCTGGAGATAGGGTTCTCTTATATAACTCGCCTCTTCGGTTGTTTCCAAGTAAGCTGAATAGCCGATGGTCGAGGCTGTTCGTAGTCAAGCAAGTCATTCCATATGGCACGGTGGAGCTGCATCATCCGAAGAAGGGAGACTTCAAGCTTAATGGACATAGGCTGAAGCACTATCACAAGAATTCACTAGAAGTTGAGGAGCGAGTGAACATGGTGCTTTTCTCACGAGAGTAGTCCGATGCCGAGTCCAGCTAAATGACTCGAGAACTAAAAAGAAGTGCTTTTGAAGGCATTCCCATATTTGGCTTTACTTTTTTATTATTCTATCAGTCATTGCATGTTTGATGGTAGTTAGAGCACTTACTTAGTGACTAAACCTAATTGTTTGAAGCTAGGGTTTTAATAACTTAAGTTGAACTTTTGGTGATTGGTAAAGATGAACTTTCCTGTTTGATACATTTTTACTTGAATTATAGCCTAAATTTGTACGTATATGTGTTGAACGCGGGTAGGGAGTTTGGCGGTTCGAGATGTCGAAGAAAAGCTTGGATTTCAGTGGCTCACCATGGTTTCCGTGGGCATCACAAGTTGGATCCCCAGGCTGTGATGATCAGCATGACCAGAGTCCTACCCATGATGAACATGCACATATAGAGTTTGGAAAATCGGCCATCCACCACGGCTTTCGAGGCTACCACAGGCTGCAACACCATACCCTTGCCCGTGTTGGACATGTACGTAGCTCACACTCAAAAATCGGCCGTCCACTACAGTTTCTGTAGGCACTACGAGCGGCAACATCAGCACAGCCATGCCCTCGCCCGTGGTGACCTTGCATATGGATGATGCTTTAGGGCCCGTGCTGACCCCCATGACTATAAAAGCAAGCCATTTCAAACCTCTTCCAAATTTTCCTTCTTTAAAGTTCTAAGGTGCCTTTCTTCTTCTTCTCGATTTTTCTTACCTGTCACGGCAATTTCAATTAAGTTTCTTTGCTTTTTGCTTTTATTTGGTCAAATTTGATTTTTTTATTATTTAGGACATTTTGATATGCTCTAATAGTTGTAAATATTTATTACTTTGACTAGTTTATTGTTTTGTTTTATTTTATTTTTATTTACACTGCTTGAGTTGATTTGGATTATATTTAGCTCAGATTAGTTGTTGTATTTGTGTGATTTTTAACAATGACATACTAAGTGTGGGGTTCGGGAGTAGTAAAGTTAATTTATGGCATTCTATTTTGATAAATTAATAGCATAAATTCTCTTTATTTAGTGCGTAATACTATGGGCTGGAATGCCACTGTGAATTAGTTTTCTGCAGGAAATTGAGGCTTTAGTCTTAGTTTTAAGCCTAAAGTTTTATGTTAATCAAATTATAGCTATTTTGCTGCTAAATTTTTGGTTTAATTTATGTTAACTTGATTTCTTGTTCGAATACTAATAATTGACTATATTAGGCAATATGAGGGACTGAGATCAATCGTACAGCAAGATCCTTGCCTCATAAGCCTTTGCCGCTGCGTGGCGAGGGCACTTCTTCTTCCACTCACCTTCACCAGCACCCCCACCATAACAGCAACTAGTCCGAGCACGAAGAACAACAATTGCAAATCCACCCGCACCTGGTCGACATCCCTTATGGACATTTTAAAATGCTGATAACGAGAGCTGCTTCCAAATCATGAGATGGAAGCAAGTAATGGCGGGACGATGCATATATCTGAGAGGTATGGATGGCTCAGGGGTAACCGTCAACGAATTCTAGCTAACCAGCTTACAGCGAGAGCTGACGAGCGACACGGCATCCTTCAAGATGCGGCTTCGAGCGATGTTTACTTGAGTACTTGGAGGAAGAAGAGTTCTCCAATATTAGTTCCACAATTTGGTATGCATTTAGATTTATGATGGCGAGCGAAGAGACCGCTCGCGAGGGAGGTATCTGAGGATACATCTACACGTCAATCGACGCGGGCCCATCTAAATCTACGTACCTACAGAACAAAATGGGCCAAGATCATCTGTCATTGCTATGCCAACTACTATATTACAAGTCCGATCATTCCTAGCTTCCTATTACACGAAGTTTTAGAAGCTATTACAAGTCGAAGAGATAGTTTTGAGCAGTTTGGGCGGATATTCATTCTCTTGGCTATGCAACACATAGAAGCTTGACATGGGATATTTGTTGGCCACAACTAAAGAATGCCTTCATATTTTTGGCCCTATATATGACTAGGTTGGCCATTTAGGCGGATGATCACATTAGGGGTTAGCCACCACCACCTCGACACCCTACATGGCATTAAGTAGTGCGAGCTTGCTTATCGGCAATAGTCAAGAGGCTGAAACTCGGCAATTCGAGAGAGACCTACCCTATCGGCCGAGATTCCGGATGTTAGGATCAACGTGTTTGGATTTTCCTCTTCTTACATATGGAGCTTCCTCTTCTTACTCTGTAGGGCACTAGTGCTTTCGGGACAGGTGTCCGGAGCAGTGATCGAGTTTGTGATTTTAATAGCGTGACGGATCGAGTGAGTTGTTTCGGACATAAAAAGGAGTTTAGGTAGTTTCAAGATGAGACTAGGGCATAGTTCGAGGGTTAAATGATATGCTTCAAGATAGCTTATGCATGGATTGGATAAGGCGGGCGGGCACCCTGGATAGCGGACCTAATGGCACGATATAAAAGATGGCGCGATTCGGAGCACAATCGAGATTCATCGATGACATGGAATTTGATCTAGCATGTTGTTTTCCACCAGTCACACACATGCCACCACCACGCTCTCTCAGTTCCCTCTCCACCCCTCCTCAGTCCAGCTAGTGGCTCTTACTCAGACAATGACTTCATGACAAAATTTATGCTCTATTTCTTTTCCTTTTCCTTTTTATTTTCTTTCTTTATTTTTATTTTTATTTTATTTTATTTTCGTTTCTTTTTACATTTTCATGTTATTTTATTTTCTTTCATCTTATGTTATTTTAGTGGAACACTTTGCTTTGCCTTTATGCTATGTACATTTAATATGATCTTTACTCTTCTTATGTGCTAGCTATGTTATATACCCAATTTTTTTTTCTAACACTTAGGGCAGTGTTATACTCAAGTGTGGGGTGGGCATCTGTGGTTTTATTACCCCTTGATTATTTAGGCAATGATAATGGACTATTCTTAGGATGTTATGACCTAGGTTCTTCATGAAATTTAAGCTTAGTTTATTCTTTTGTAATTAATGACTTAATTCACACACTAGTAATTGGTTGTCCCTCTTGATTTTTGTTCTTGGAAAGTAATTTTACTGTATTCAATATGTCAATTTGGCCGGGTTAAACCGGTGTTGCTTAAGTTCCTTACAAATTTACAACCTTTATCCTTGAACTTTGATTATGCCAATCTCTTATACAATTTATATGATGATTCAATTGATAAGACTAGGAACCAATTGTAAATTTTAGCCACTTTAAACATGAGTTCTTGAACCAAAATTTGAGAATCCATTGCAAATTGTGCTCATGATTTTTCTTGTTTGAGTGTGCCTTGTATTTAATGTTGTTTTTAAAACTTGCTCTGTAATACTTGTTGAGGTCACATGAACTTTTGAATACCATTAGATAATTTGGGCAATTTAGGATTCACCACATCTGGCCAAAAGCCTACCCTTTGTTTCCATTAGTCAGCCAGTTTTTTGAGCCTTAATCTTTTCTTCATGATTTGCACCTATACACTACATCTACACCATTCTATACATTTATTTTTTCTTTCACCCTATATACTGAATAATTATGTGTTATGCTTTTTCTTTTATGGAATCATAATGCCTAAATTTGTTATAAATTCACTTAGTCTTTTTATTCATTTTTGATGCTCCCTTCAATACAAATTGTATAACTATTCCCATTGTTTAATGTATTCACATACGAATATGGGCATATATATATATATATATATATATGCTAAAAAGAAGAAAGAAAAAGAAAAAGAAAAAAAAATTCAGACTTAATCCTTAGCTCTTTTCTCTTTTGGATTTAATTCTTGTGAGCATCCATTACTTCAAATAAGACTTAGTGAGTATTTTTTTTTATTTTGGCATTCAGCTCGTGAAGGATTAATTCTAAATAATTATATGATTTTCAGTATACTTTACACTTCTATCCAAATATTCTTACCTTTAACTTAACCACATTTCAACCCTTGTAAAGACCCTTTTATTTTGGTATTCATTTATTGCGCGATGATGAATGAGATTTATGTAGCAAGCTTATGGTAAATAGGTTTCAGGCAGCTTGCAGGATTTCTTATTTACATAAACCTTATGAGTGATTTGAGAGATTCCTGTGAGGCAATGGTTCCTAGTCTTTAATGCTGAATTGTTATATAAGTTGTACTTCGAGATGGTATTACTATAGTTCTTCTTTGAAGGTGTATGATTTGTTTAGCTACTCGAGTTTCATTCTTCATATGTTGAACAAGGTTTAATTGTGAACTTTAGCATGGATTTTGAGGGGTGATTGTTGCTTATATATGTATTGAGTTATTGATTGCTTGAGGACAAGCAAAAGCTTTAGTGTGGGGTGATTTAATATGCATTATTTTATACATGTTTATATGCCCAATTATTTCCATTTTTATGCATGGTTATCTTGTTTTATGCCAGAATCACCTGTATTTTGGTTCCTTTCATGTTTCAGGTGATCATCGATGGACATTATAAGTAGTAGAGGGAAATACGTGCAAATATGGACCAGAATCCATCAAAATTGAGTAAGGACTACCATTTCAAGGTTGAGCATGGCACGTGCGTCTTCTTGAATCGACGATTGACCCGTGTCATCTTGCTTGAGGCCATCACGACCATGGTGGCTCGCCACGCATGAGAAGTGCAGGAAGAAAACCTAATTTGTGGGACTCGAAGGTCCGACAAGCCGACGTACGGCCCAAGACCAGCTTGACCACGGCCATGCTGGGACAATTATATAGGCAAAATCAAATTATTTTTCTAGGGTTTGATTTTCTGACTTGATTTTTCACATACATGCACGAGCCACCCTTTTTCAGACTTCGATATTTGACTTTGGGAGACTATTTCGCCTATTGAAGGACGGATGCCATTGGTTTAAACATCATATTGAAGATCAAGAGGGGATTTGGAGGCATTCAAGAGGCAATTTAGGGTTCATCATTGAGATTTGGGGATTTAAGGTTGTTCATCTGACTTGAAGAAGAAGGGTGTACATGTTTTCAATTTGCTTTTCTGTGTTTGTTCCTTACTTTGTGTTACTTATTAGCATAAGTAGCTAGAATTGTTGAACCCATTGGGGTTCCTATGTTGTTAGATTGCATTTCATGTTTGTGAGACTTTAATTATCAATGCTTGTTTTCTTCTTGCTTTCATTATTAATAAGAAATCGCATTATTCATGAGACATTGTGAATTGTGATGTTTAGATTGCTTTATGTAATTAGAAGTTCATTTAGTAATTGGAAATTTGAATAGCAAGAACTGGTTAATGATCACTTAGAGATAAGGAATAATTGACTGATTGGCCTAGGATTAAGAATTAACAACTCTTAATAGTAGTGGATTTAATCTTAAGGCTAACCTAAAATCAATTGTTAAGAAGAGATTCCATCGTTTAGGTTCTTAGGTTTAGGGATTCGATGTTCTTGAGAGGGAAATTGAATTCAATTTAGAATCCGTTCACGAGTAATCACAATTGGTAATCAATATAATCTCTACCTTCATAAAAATCCAACTAGCTTAGGTCCTCTTGAGTTTGCCTTTTTCTTTGATTGTTTCACGAAATCCTTTCAGAATCTTTGACATTTAGTTAATCACTTAGCTTGCATCTAATCATAGAATAGTAACTTCATCGATTTTGTTAAAGTTAGATATCATAAGACGCTGATGGATGTGGATCACGCTCGAATATGACCTTGACACCTGCCATTATGCATTAGTCCCCGTCGATGGGTTCAACCTGGATTGTAGCTACATAAATAGCCTATCAAGTGCAAATTAATTTGAGACATCTAAATCCAAGACAAGCAACATTGAGTGTTTCAAGTGCAAGGGGAGAGGGCATATGCACCGATATTGTCCAAAAATGAGAAGACTATGATTCTTGTTAATGGAGAGTATGATAGTGAAGATGAGGAGGATGAGATGCCACCTCTTAAAGATGCAAGTGACATAGAAGATGACTTGAGGGAAACTGATGAAAAAAAAATTATAGTTGTAAGTGCAAGAAAAGGAGGAAGAGGAAGATGAGCAACGTGACAACATCTTTCATTAATGGTGTCAAATTCAAGATAAGTATTTTGCTTAATCATTGATAGTGAGAGTTGTATCAATACTTGTAGCACTTATTTGGTGAACAAACTTAACTTTCTTACACTTAAGCATTCTAGGCCATATAATTTGCAATGGTTAAATAATTGCGGGGAAGTTATAGTCACCAAACAATGTCTAGTTTCTTTCTCTATGGGTAAAAATGTTGATGAAGTTCTTTATGATGTTGTATCCGTGTAAGCTGGTCATGTACTTTTAGGTTTTCCATGGCAACATACTCTAATAAGTATTCTTTTGTAATGAATGAAAAAGGTATTGTACTTTCACCTGTATCACTAAAAGAAGTGTATCATAATCAAAGAAATTTGAGAGAGAGAGAACACGCACATGTAAGAGAAAAAGAAAAGAATGTGCAGTAAAAGAGAGCTGTGCAAAAATAATGATTGTTGTGAGCAAAGAGTGGAAAAAAGAGAGCAAATAGTGGATCCGCAAAAGAGAGGAGAGATGCATGCAAAAGGAGAAATTGAGGACAAAAAGAAACAAGTGAGCTTTTATGCAAAAGAGAATGATATTAAGAGAGCTTATTTTTCTTGCACGCCTATGATTTACTTTTGTACAAAGATGCATATTTTACTATTAACAGTCTTGATGACTTTTTGCCTAGTGTATTTGTTTCTCTTTTGAAGGAATATGGAGATCTATTTTTTGAGGAAGTTCTAAAAGTTTTACCACCTTTAATAGGGATTGAGCACTAAATTGACTTCAATCCGGGTTTACAAGTTCCAAATAGACCACCTTATCGACGTAATCCCAAGAAGACAAAGGAGTTACATTGGCAAGTGGATGAGTTAATGGATAAAGGCTTGATTCGTGAAAGCATGAGTCTATATACCATATCCGTTTTATTGGTGCCCAAGAAGGATGGAACTTGAAGGATATGTGTTGATTGTAGAGCCATGAATAAAATAATGATAAAGTATAGACATCTTATTCCTCGTTTAAATGATATGCTTAATGAGTTACATGATGCATGCATATTCTTTGAGATTGATCTTAAGAGTGGTTATCACCAAATTAGGATGAAAGAGGGTGATGAGTGAAAAACCGCTTTTAAAACAAAATATAGTTTATATAAGTGGTTAATTATGCTTTTTGGATTAACTAATGCACTTAGTAATTTCATGAGGTTAGTGAACTATGTTTTGCATGTATTCTTAGGAAAGTTTGTTGTTGTATTATTTTGATGATATACTTGTTTATAGTAAGTCATTAAATGAACATATTGAGCATGTGCATTTGGTACTTGATCTTTTGCATAAGGAAAAGTTGTTTACTAACTTTAAGAAATGTTCTTTTGCACGAGCAAACTTTTTTTGCTAGGGTTTGTGGTAAGCTTCCAAGGCATTAAAGTAGATGAAGAGAAGGTTAAGGAAATCAAGGAGTGGCCTACACCTAAGTCTATTAGAGATATTAGCTCATTTCATGGTTTGATGAGCTTTTATAGAAGTTTTGTTTGTAATTATAGCACTATTGCAGCACCATTGACCGAAGTAATCAAGAAAAGTGTGGGGAGATGCTCAAGAGAAAGCGTTTAATACGTTTAAAAATAAGTTATCTTATGCCCCTTTACTTTCTTTGCCCAATTTTTCTAATACTTTTGAAATTCAATGTGATGCTTCAGGTTTAAAGATTGGAGCCGTTCTTTTGGAAGAAGGAAAGCTAATTACTTACTTTAGTAAAAAACTAAACGAGGCAACCTTGAAGTATCCAACTTATGACAAGGAGATGTATGCATTAGTGAGAGCTTTGTAAACGTGGCAGCATTATTTTATGCCTAAAAATTTGTGATTCACAACGATCATGAATCCTTGAAATATTTGAAGGGTCAAGAAAAGCTTAAAAAGCATCATGCAAAATGGAGTGAGTTTATCAAATATTTTCCATATGTTATAAGGTATAAACAAGGTAAGAAAAATATAGTTGTTGATGCATTATCTTGAAGGTATGTACTTCTTAACACTCTTGATACTAAATTAGTTTTGAGTATATTAAAGATCTATATATTGACGACCATGATTTTAGCAAGTTTTATCACGCATGTGAAAAGGTTGTGTTTGAAAAGTACTATATGCATAATGGATTCTTATTTAAGCATAATAAATTGTGTGTACCTAAGAGTAGCTTAGGTGAACTTTTGGTAAGGAAAGCACATGAGGGTGGACTAATAGGGCATTTTTGGAATGGCTAAGACTTTATATATTTTACATGATCACTTTTATTAGCTTAACAGGCACATTTAGAATTTATGATAAGTGCATTATGTATAGACAAGCTAAGTCTAAATCTAAACGTCATGGATTATATATGCCACTACCTGTACCTAGTATGCCTTGGATTGATATTTCTATCGATTCTATTTTGGGTTTTAACAAGGTCAAAACGAGGGCATGATTTTATTTTTATGGTTGTATATCATTTTTCTAAGATGGCACATTTTATTGCTTGTCATAAGGCTAATGACACACCACATGTTGCTAATTTATTCTTTAAAGAGGCTGTGCGTTTACATAGATGTTTGGAACTATTGTTAATGATAGGGACGCAAAATTTCTTAGTTTTTTTGGAGGACTTTGTAGGGTAAATATAAGACTAAGTTGTTATTTTCTACTATATGTCACCCCAAAACCGATAGTCAAAATGAGGTAATAAATTGCATTTTAGGTCAATTATTGCGCACATTGATTAAGAAAAATTGGAAATCTTGAGAAAATTGTTTGCCACATATTGAATTTGCTTACAATCGTAGTGCACATTCATCTATTCATTATTGCCCTTTGAGATTGTTTATGGTTTTATTCCTTTGAGTCCATTAGATTTATCGCCTTTGCCTTTGTATATCAGAGTCAATTTAGATGGTCAAAAGAAGGCTAATTTTGTAGGGCATTACATGAAAAGGTGTGCTTGACATTAAAAAAATAATGAGAAAGTTGCCTAAAGAGCTAATAAAGGGGGTGCGAAAGTGATCTTTGAACTTGGTGATTGAATTTGGATTCACTTTAGAAAAAAAAAAGTTTTTTAGTATGCATAAGTCTAAATTGAGTCCTAGAGGTGATGGTTCTTTTCAAGTTCTAGAAAGGATTAGTGGTAATGATTATAAGTTTGTCTTACTTGGTGATTATGATGTTAGTGCTACTTTTAATGTTGCTGACTTATCTCCTTTTGATTTTGACAAGGTTGATGACTCGAGGACGAATCTTTGTGAAGAAGGAAGGAATGATGTGAATCCTATAAGCACAAGGAATCCTACTCCAACTAAAAATCCTACTGCAACTAGGAGTCCTGCTCCAACTAGGAATCTTGCTTAAACTAGGAATTTAGCTCCAACTAGGAATCCTACTCCAGCAAGGAGTCCTAATTCCACTAGGTGTAACGCCTGCATTTTCTCATCATCCATGTTATGTGCATTTACATTTAATCATTGGGCATATAATGGTATATCAATGATATTTTTATTTTATGAGAACATATATATATTAATTATAAGTAGAGAATAAGAAGCATGATATTAGATTATTAATTTAGATAAGTTGATTAAGTACTTGGGTTATGTGTATTAAGCCTTAAGACTTAATTGAACCAATAGTTGAAGGTTGGGTAAATAGATTGGACTTAAAAGATACAATTAAAAGTTAGTACCTATATATGGTTAGTAAGAATTAATTTAGGGTGATAAAAATAGTTTAGTAGGTGGTGGCATTAAGAGAGGAATATTGGAAATTGGAACCATGAGTAAGCTCATTTTACCTCTTCATTTCTCTAAAATTCGTACATGGCCAAAAACACAAAATTTGGAATAAGAGAGAGGAGTGGAATACCTAGAAAAACTTAAGATTAAGATAGGATTTTGCCAACTATTGAAGGAGCCAAGCTAAAGCTAAAGGATTTAAGCATATTAGCAACCCAAAAGCTGAAATTGGTAAGTTGTTACTTGAGTGTTATTAATTTGTCATTAGGGTTCTTGATTACAAATTGGAAAAACTTCATTTGATGCTCTCATTGATTAACTAAAGGTCTGATTATCATGAATTAGTAGAGTATTGAATGATTGCATAAAGATTAAGCTTGATTTAAGTTTAAGTATGTTAAGATAGAAAACTGTCAAAATTCCAGCAACCTTGATGTTCTGTATTTTAGGCATAACATGGGTTATATAAGTCCAAATTAAGCTTAATTGGTGTCTATAGAAATTTTAAAGAGTCATCTATAACTTTGTAGTTTTGTGATTTTGCTATTTTTGCCGTTTTGGTTACTTAAATTGAGCAAACAGATTGCTGCTCGGGTACAACTAGCTGTATGACCCTTGCTCAGTAATTTGAAAATAATTAAATCTATAGAAGTCGGAATTGAGTAATTCTTCTTGGAGATGAAACTAGACGCATAAATGGATATGTCTATTTAATATGAGATTTTTGTATTAAGCCAATTTTGCCCAGCAATAAATATACCTTGGTACTAAATTCTGTCTAGAAAATAGAAATGTTGGAGATTAGTTTTATGCAATTTATTGATGTTAATTTGAGTTAAATTGGTATTTAACTAGATGGAAAATGTTTATAGGATATTAAGACAGTAATTGAGAGTCTTAGAGAAAGAGTTAGACCTATGAATTAGAGAGGGGATGATCTTGTAATGCATTAGAACTCGCATTTACATGAATATTTGTAATATGCATGAAATGTGAATTGATGAATGTGTTGACAGGTACTCAAAGGCCTGGAAAGGAAGTTGTGGAGAAAGGAGGTTCTTATATGCTAAAGGAATAAGTATATTTTGAGTAAGTAAATAGTTAATATTTGTTATGTTCATATATTTAATCAAATGTTTCGCAAATGGTTGCGTTTGCTTAATATTGTTTATGTTTGAATGACTGAGATGGAAATGATTGGTGTTGAGTGGAACAATTGTTATTGCTGAAATATGATATAAGTGAAATGATTGAATTGTGATGTTAAGTGCATATGTGCATGTGAATGGTGGATTCCTGTGAAAAAAAAAGATATATATATAAAGCCTTGGGAGGCTAAAGCCTAGAGAGGCTATAAAAGTGTATAATGTGAGATGAGGTGGAGCAGCTTACGTGTATGATATGTGAGGATGAGGCGGAGCAGCACATTAAAGGGGATCCACAAGCCGTGAGAACTAACCATAATTGTTGAATTGTATTTCTTCTATGATGGTTGTAATGAATTGAGTAGAATGGTATGACTTTATACCTAAACTATGAATATCATGGAAAGTTATGTGATTGGGTGGAAATTGTATTAAGTGTATGTGATATAGATTATGTTGATTATTTATTTACCGAAATGGAGGCTCACCCCTCTCCAAAATTTTTCTTTCAGGTTTGTAAATAGTAGTGCATCCGTTGGTTGTATGCGAAGTCTAGCTTTTATCAAGTTGGGCCGGTTTGTGAAGTCTCCTCGATGCATTTTGTATGCAGTTATGTGATATATATGGAAGTATGCCTTATAAGGCATAAGAAGATGTTTGTAATACTTGTTAAATGATGTTTAAGTATAATCATATGTTTATATGTTAATAACCTTGTGTCTGGATTCTTAACAACCTACATATTGACCTATCTACCTGTAGTATATATTCTACGACGCTTGTATGCTTCCTGGCTAATGTTTATTGGTTAGCATGTGATGGGGGTGTTACACTAGGAGTCCTACTCCAGCTAGGAATCCTAATCCAACTAGGATTGTACACGAGTCACTCAAATTTGATAGATCAATGACTAGAGCCCGCATGAAGAAGTTCAAGGATGCTTTAGGAATGTTCGTGAAGCAAGAGTTAAAGCTTGGGTTGGAGATCTAAAGTCTAAGTAAGATTGAGCCTAATCAAGAGAATGAGCCTTAAAATACTCTTATCAACCTAATTCAATATATAGATGCATGAACAAGTCAAAATAGACCTAAAATAAATAAGTCAAGCTATTTGGAGTCCAATACTCAAGAATGGAGCATTTATTACATGTTACTTAAGCCTAAATATCATGTTTATTATATGGGCTAGGATTGGACGAATTTTAGGAGTATTTATTTATTTAAAGAAGTATTTTAATAGTTAGGAGTCTTGTTTTAAGTTATTTTTTCAGTTTGGGAGTTCTATTCCTAGTCTTATTATTATTTGCTTTCTTATCAATATAGAATTAGGAGTTTTTAAGGCATATATAAGTTAGTACGAATTTCTATGTAAAGGTTGTTGAATATTGATTATTTTGGAGTTAATTCTCTTCTTTTGATATTTATGAACTTGGTGAATTTATCAAGTTGAGGCTTGGTACTTTACAAACTTAGTTTAATATAAACTTATATTTATGTTAAACAATAATTAATTCTTTATGATTAAGGTTCTTAAGTACAAGTTATTTAAGGGCCTTGTTGGGAGTTAGAGTTTTCTTGCTTGATTAGGTGAACGATCCCTGTGAAGACATCAATATTGAATATAGGATTGGCACAAGTTGGTCACGTTCATATCACTTATTTAAAAATAAAATGGTTAAGAAGAAAGCAAGTGAAGTAAGTGAGGTTAGATAAAAAAAAGAATGATGCTGCTAAAGAAATGAAGAAGAAATCGAGTAAGAAGAGGTTGCATGCAGCTGAAGATTCTTCAAAATCGTTAAAGAAAGGAGAACATGTGAGTGAGAATTCTGCATTGAAGGGATCATAAAGAAGAAAAGTTATGGCTGAAAAAGTTGCTCCTAATTCGAAAAGATTTCAATATAAAAAACATGATAAGGTTTCCATTGAGGAACCTGTTTCTTGTCCTTTGAAGGTATATTTTTATTTTTTTAAAAAAATTGAATAGATATGTATAAGAAGATTTTATGTGCTTTTTATTTTTTATTTATTTTTTAAATTTTTAGTCTATTTAAAATTTATTTAAAAGATATTGCTAAAATATTTGAGATATATTTTCTTTATAATTTTTGTATATAGTATAATTTTTGTATATAATATTTGAGATGTACCTATTTTCTCGTTTATAAATTTAGGTTGTTAATATAAAAGATTTTATTACTTTATGTATGTTTTCTAATTTATTAGTTTTGTTGTTGGATTCTTTGTCTTTTATAAATTTAATTTTTTTTCTTTGAAAAGATACAATTTAGATATTAAAAAGATATGATACATCAGTATATTGTTAAAGTAATTCAAGTTGATTTTGTTTTGAGTTTTTGTAGATCAAGATATTTGAAGGATATTGTTAAAATGATTGAAGTACATTTTTTGCTTTTAGTTTTGTAGATTCTTTTGCTTTTATTTTTATAAAAAATAATACTTAAAGTATACTGTTGATTTTTGTTTATTTGGTTTTGTTCTTTTGTATATAGGATACTAGTAATCTTTTATAATATATTGTTTTTTCATTGATTTTATGGTTGATTTTTTTAGTTTTGTCTGAATTTGTTGTTGCCTATGAAAAATATACTTTTTGTATACTAAAAAGACATGATATATCAGTATACTATTAAAACAATTGAAGTTTATTTTATTTTAATTTTTCTAGAGCAAGATATCTAAAGTATACTATTTAGATACTGAAAATATACTATATATTATGATAGTATAAAGTGATTGTAGTTTTTTCTTTTGCTTTTGGTTTTTATGTAACATTATACTTAAAGTATACTATAGAGATACTGTTAGATTTTTAATATGTTATGTGGGTTTATATATTTAATAATGATTATATTAATAGCTATTTATTAGTGGCTTATTTAAAATGATTCATTTATGTAGAGTTTATAGACTTCTAGATTTTGGTATGGATTAAATGAATGGTTATTATTTTCTAACCCATATAGACTTAATGTGATCCTATTAGGTTAGTATATAAAGACTCATAGTTTATGATTTTCAATACGTCAAATCATACAACAACTTATATTCTCTATCCATTAGAGATAGAAGGCAAGAAATCCTAAATAATTCAGAGATTTGATTGAGGAAAGCCATACCTGTTGATTCAAACACTCATTCATTATTCATTCCGTAAAAAATTTGATTGCTGTAATAGAGATATAAATTTATGGCTAAACTTCCTAATAAATATGGCATGATAGTTTGGCTTAGTAGGATTTGATGATCAATATAGGTTTTGATATCTATGACTTGTATGTTTTTTCATAGATTATTCATTGATCATTATCATAAATAATAAAGTCCAATAAATGGTATCAAAGCCTCTATCATGTTAAACTATTAGGATTAAAATTGAATTTTTTCACATAATTGTATATGATTTGCATTATGGGGACTTTCACATTCACCAATTTTTTAAAAGTTTTTTTTTTATGGTAAACTTTATTTTTTTTGAATATTTAATGTATATATAGAATTTGCATGTATTTAGGTTAGATAGCAGTATCATTAGGATGCTTGAATTTTATCAAATATATAAATTTATAGTTTTACAAATGTTGGCTTTATTGGTATTTCAAATTAAGTTAATTAAAATATGTTATCAAAGTAGCCACTATTATGTGAAATTAATTTAACTTAAAATATAAAGATTTTATATATTCATTGTTTATACGAATATTGATCAACCCAAAGGAGGGTTAATGTTTAGCCAAAAAAAAAAAATACTTATGATAATAAATATTGATGATTATACATTTGTCGCCCATGTGAATGATAGTTGGTCCAAAAAAGGTTGTTTTTCGATAACATATATTATCAATATTTGATTATTACATTGAGAGTACTATTTATAATTGATATTTTTATGCAACACTGAATGTCAAGTTGCACTAGGTATCTTGTTTTGTCACTCTTATGAAATGTTTGTCAATTGTGTGATGTTTCTTGTTCTCTATTTAGTTTCATCAATTGCAAATTATATGTCTGCTCAAGTTAGTATTATCTTGTACTAAATGGTACAAACTTTAAGGTCTGGAAATAAAATGTGGAAAGTGCTCTCGGCTATATAGATTTAGACCTTGTGCTAAAGATGAAGCGACTCACTTTAGCTGAAGATGCTTTAATTAAGGTTAAAGTTGAGAAGTGGGATCACTATAACCGCATGAGTTTAATGATCATGAGATGTTCTATACCAGAAGCATTTCAAGGCTCTATTTTTTAGAGCAATAATGCTAAGGTATCCCTTGTGGTAATACAACAATATTTTTCCAATAATTAGAAATAAGAAACAAGTAACTATTTGATTGCTCTGATTTTTATGAGGTATAAGGAAAAAGAAGACATGAGGGAGTACATTATGGAAATGTCAAACCTTGTTAAAAAACTAAAGGTAATAAAGTTAGAGATAAATGAAGATTTAATCGTGAATTTAGTTCTTATTTCTCTTCCTACACAATTTAGTCAATTTAATGTGAGTAATAATGCTCAGAAGGATAAATAAACTCTTAATGAGCTCATTTCAAAATGTGTGCAAGAAGATGAAAGAATCTAGAGGGATAAAATTGAAAGTGCTCATTTAGCATCAACCTCTCAGAATAACAAAAAAAAACAGGCTAAGGATACTGCACCTGGAACACCCTTGTAGAAAAAAGGCGAAGAAGCAAAGTGATGAATTCACTTATATTTTCTGCAAAAAAGGAGGATACATGACGAAAGAGTGTTCCAAATATGTCACCGACATGCAAAGAAGGGTAAAGTTCTCGCTTTAGTTTGTTTTGAAGCTAATTTGGCTTTTGTACCTATAGACACTTGGTGGTTAGATCCTGTTGCTACTACTCATGTAAGTGTGTCTATGCAAGATTCTCTCTGAAGTCGACCACCAACTGATGCTGGAAGATTCATCTATATGGCCAATGGCAATAAAGTTCCTATAGAAGCTATAGGGCATTTTAGATTATTTCTAAATACTGGTTATTATTTGGATTTAGTTGAGACTTTTATTGCTCTGTTATTTTAATGGAATTTACTTTATATTTCCTGTTTGGACAAATGTAGAAACTTTTATGGTTTTGAAAATAATAAAGTTAATATTTCTCTGAATTCAAGTTTTATTGGTGCTGGTATTTTAGTTGATCGTCTTTATATGTTAGAAACTATTGCTCTTTGTAATGAAATCGTACATACTAGTTCAAAAGGTACAAAGTATAAATTGATAAGAATTTTTGTCACGACCCACTGTGTGGACCCGTGATCGGCACTAGGGAATGGGTAGGCTTACATGTAATACCCGGAAATTCTCTTTAATAATGATTATATTAATAATAATTAATAAATGAGTTTTTTATTTAAATTAGTTTAATTTATTTTTATTTGGTTTAATTTGAAATGATTTAATAGAAATTTTAATATTAGACAATTAAATGAGTTATTTTTCTATACCCAATTAGTTGGATATTTAATAAATTAATCAAGTAAATTATTTGAGGAATAAATTATATTTTTAGTTATTCAAATTTTTCTAAATGTATATATAAATAAATAAATAAATATATATATATGTCCATGTTCAAAGTCTGTTATTATTTTTATGAGGAATAATTTTTTCTAATTATTGATAGTATTTTTTCTAAATGTTTGTTTAAAGCTTTCAAAGTTGTTTATATGTCCATGTTCAAAGTCTGTTATTATTAATAAAGCAATATAAAGTTTATCTTCTTTATCTATCTTCTTCTTCTTTCCCCATCATCAAGCGTATGCTCTGTGCTTGCCTCGTCTGAGGATCCTGCACATCAGAAACTTGTTGATCTTTATCTTCACTGCATAATATTTCCTTATGTTTCTTAGATCTAGTTCTAATTTGGTATCAGAGCCTATTGGGTTCCAGGATTAGAAGCATATCTACATTATAAAGACTTTACATTCATTTTAAACTGCATCAGGTTTCCTATAGGCAAGTTCTGTTCATTTTATGCAGGTAGTAAGACCGGAGGCGAGTGGTCCGTGCTTGTCTAGAAAGTTATTTTGGTTTATTTTAAAATGAATTTAGAACCTTTCTTCTGTAGATCTTCTTCTTTCTCTAATTCTTCTGCCTCTGAATCATCGAGGTACAAAGGTCTAGTAAATAGTGAAGAAATCACTATTGAAGATTTTTCAAAGCATATAGATGATTGGGAAATACCCAAAGTCCAAAAGAAACAAATTTATGAGTTTTCAAAGTTCCCTCTCTTCAAGACTGATTTTACAATCAAAACTGAAGAAAGAGACATTCAAATTTCAAAGCCTTTTGAAGAGATCAACATGATTTCAAAAGAGTTTGAAATTGACAAAAAACTCTTGCATGAAGATTTCTATTCAAAGAAAAACCATCTTAAAAAACTTTGGTTTTTTAAGAATTTTTTAAAAGAAAAAGATAGTATTCAGGAAAAATACTATCAATTTTGCATTCAAAACAAAACCCAAATCAAATTTTTTGATTGGTTTCAAATTTACTGCAAAGAAAATGGTATCCTTTATCCCTTTAAGGATAAGACCATTAGTCCCGATGAGAACAAAGCCCCTGAGTGGAAGGTAGGAGAAAACCTAACTGTCCAGTCTGAACATCCCCCCCTTAGGAAGATAACCATTCCTTATGGAGAGAGTGAGATAGAGGCTACACCTTACAAATTGGTAGGCGAAGACCTAGATAGGAATGTCAAGAACATTGTTCAGCAGAACAATTTCTCAAATACCTGTCTAAACACTATAGGAAAGCAACTGGTTAGGATAGAAAACCAGATTCAAAAGCCTCCTGTAGTTGTGACCTCTCCAATCCCCAATACTGGTCAACCAAAAGAGTCGAACCAGTCGGAAAAGCTTAAAAACCCAGTTTTTAAGCCATATCAGCTTACAAAGCCAAGCCAAGACCATTTCCAAAAGCAAACTGAGTTTGCCAAAGCGATCGGTAAGTAGATTAGCAACCTCCGAGTCATCCAAAACCTAGTACCAGATACTCCTCAAAGTAGTAGGAATATCAGTGCTATAGGACAAGCCCAAAGCGATGAGTCTAACGATTCAGAGCTTGAAAGCCCTATTCAAAAACCCTTTAATATCAACAGATTGGGAATCCAATCCCCTAGATTGACCTGGAATACTCCTAGGAGTACTGCTCCAGATCTAGGAATTGAGAATAGGAACAACATCCTAACCCAGTCTAGATTCAATGCCTCCTCCGTCTATGAATGGAATATAGATGGAATGTCTGAGTACAATATCCTTGGTCTCTTGCAACAGATGACCATGGCAGCCAATGCCTACAAAACCCAAAGTGGTACCTCCGATAGAGCCATTGCTGAGCTCCTGATAGTTGGATTTTCTGGCCAACTTAAAGGATGGTGGGATTATCATCTCACTCAAGCACAACAACTCCAAATCCTAGGTGCTATCCAAACCACAGTAGAAGGAACTCCCATTCTAGATGAAATAGGAAATCCAATTGAGGATGCAGTGTCAACTCTAATCCTCACTATTTCTCTTCATTTCATAGGAGACCCTTCTCTGCTCAAAGACAAAAATGCCAAGCTCCTTAGCAACCTTACTTGTAAGAAGCTTAGCAACTTCCAAAGTTACAAAGACACTTTCCTAACCAGAGTCATGCTTAGGGAAGATTCTAGCCAACCTTTCTGGAAAGAAAAGTTCTTAGCCGGTTTACCTAAGATTTTAGGTGAAAGAGTTAGGAATACCATAAGAGAAGCCCATAACGGACAAATCCCTTATGATTTCTACACTTATGGTGAGTTAGTTAGTCTAACCCAGAAAGAAGGATTAAAGATTTGCCATGACCTTAAGCTTCAAATGGGAGATGAAAAAGACTAGGCAGGAACTAGGTAGTTTCTGTAACCAGTTTGAGTACAACCCTATAGAGCCCGTGTCTAGTTGCAAAGGGAAATGCAAAGATAATTCTTATTCAAAGTCTTTCAAAAAGAAGCGATTTTTCAAATATAGAAAGCCTTCTAAAAGCAAGGAGAATTTCTATAAAAAACCATCTTCTTCCAAATTTCATTCTAAATTTCCAAAAAAGGACTTTTCAAAAATTACATGCTTTAAATGTGGTAAGAAAGGCCATACTTAGAAGTATTGTAAGTTTTCCAAAAGACTTCTTGAGCTTCAAATAGAAGAAGAAGTTTTGCAAAAAATTTCTGCTCTTCTAGTTGATTCATCTGAATCAGAGTTCTCAAACAGTGAGGAAGAATTTCAAATTGATGAAATCAAAACCTCAATCGATTGTTCGAGATAGCTCTTCAAAGAACATTAATATGCTCACTAGGCAACAAGAAGCTCTTCTTGAGGCTGTAAAGCATATTAGTGATCCTCTTATTCAAAAACAGGTTTTAAAAGAGATTTTAAAAACCGAATCTCTGGTTCCTTCTTTTAGTAAGAATACTTATGATCTTACTATGATTTTGGACAAAGGGAAGAAGTTGAAAAACCCTCTTCCCACTGTTCATTAGGAACCCTCAGGAGATTAAAACCATCAAAATAGAACTCAAAGAGTTGAAAGAAAAACAACAAAATGATTCTGTTTTGCCACGATCCTCGCTGAATAGTGATTCGGATTCGATGAGGAAAATGATTTTCAAAACCTTGAAGTTTCCGAAATGTTCCTGAAAACTTTATCAATGTTTTAAAGGAAATTACTTCAAGAAAATATTTGATTCAAATAAAGCTTGTTTTCCCTGGTGATTTCCAGATAGAAACCATCGCCTTGTTTGATACAGGAGCAGACCTCAATTGTATCAACTCTGCCCTAAAAGGTTTCATCAAGAAACAAAAGAAAGGTTGACTTGACCAATTCTTCAAAGATTAAGATTCACGGTAAAACCGGCCGCAATTCTTAATAACAATATTGCTTTAAAGAATGTTTTTATTCTTACAAAGGACCTTCAGCAAACTGTTATTTTAGGGACTCCGTTTATCAACTTGATAACTCCCTTCAAAGTAACAACTGCTGGAATCATTTTCAAAGCTAAAGATTCAAAGATTATTTTTCCTTTTTTAGAAAACCCTAAAAAGAGAAATTTGAATCTTATCAAAGCACATTCTATTTACAATTTCGAAATCAATGCTTTGATCAAAGGAAAACAAACCCATCTTTCTCATCTTCAACAAGATGTGGGTTTGAAGAGAATTTTAGATAAATTGCAAAATGATTTTATTCAAAGGAAAATTTCTGTATTTCAAATGAAGATTGAGAATGAACTCTGTTCTGATCTTCCAAATGCTTTGTGGAATCGAAAGCAACATATGGTAGATTTGCCATATGAAAACGATTTTTCAGATAAGCAAATCCCTACTACAGCCAGACCCATTCAGATGAATGAGTCTTTAGAAAGCCATTACAGATTAGAGATTAAAGATCTTGAGTCTAAAGGTTTAATTTCAAAGTCTAGATCACCTTGGTCTTGTGCAGCTTTCTATGTCAATAAGAATAGCGAAATAGAAAGAGGAACTCCTAGACTAGTGATCAACTACAAACCCTTGAACAAAGCTCTTAAGTGGATTAGGTATCCTATTCCAAATAAGAAAGATCTTTTACAAAAACTGCATTCATCTTTTCAAAGTTTGACATGAAATCGGGATTTTGGCAAATCCGGATTGATCCAAAAGATCGTTACAAAACGGCATTTGGTCAATATGAGTGGAATGTGATGCCTTTTGGATTAAAAAATGCCCCTTCTGAATTTCAAAAAATCATGAATGACATTTTTAATCCATTTTCAAAGTTCTGCATTGTCTACATTGATGATGTTTTAATCTTTTTAAATTCCATTGAACATCATTTTAAGCACTTAGAAACGTTTTTCTATGTTGTGAAAAAGAATGGTTTAGTGGTTTCAAAGTCTAAGATATCTCTTTTTCAAACAAAAATTAGATTTCTTGGTCATTATATCTCTCGGGGTACTATTACTCCAATCGAGAGATCCCTTGTATTCACTTCAAAGTTTCCAGATAAAATCTTGGAAAAAACTCAGCTTCGAAGATTTCTTGGTAGTTTAAATTATGTCATGGATTTTTATCCTAATTTAAACTGTCTTGCAAAGCCCCTGCATGATAGGCTAAGGAAAAACCCCCCTCCTTGGTCCGACCAGCATACAAAGATAGTTCAAAGCATCAAAAAATAAGTTTTGGAAATCCCTATCATGCATCTAGCTGATCCTTCTGCATTTAAGATTGTAAAAACTGATGCATCAGAAATAGGATATGGTGGGATTTTAAAGCAAGTTCAAAATTCCAAAGAGTGTATTGTCCAGTTTACTTCTGCTCACTGGAATGATACTTGATGGGTTCTTTATGCAACCTATACCTAAGGCAGTGAACCTACCGATGCAGCCTAGCACTAGTGAGTATCAAGGTCGTATCCCTGGAGATCGGGTGAACCTAGAGTTACTACCGCTATGTTATCTAGTCCTAAATAGGGTGTGAAAGTTCTAACATACCGGTTAATGGTTATGAGTGCAATTAAGTAAATGAAGGACAACAATGGACAATTAAAAGACAATTGTAAAGAGAGAAATAAATCCAAAAGGGAGCCTAAGTGATGGAATTCTAAAGATGAATTTTATGGATTGTCGATCTTGCTTACCCGTGCCTAAATCCCTGAATTGAATCCCGCCTCTCTCGAGCTTACCGGATTCCTAAACCTGCACTAACCTAATGGAATCTCTTCCTATCGGATTACTACAAATTAGCATTAAGTATGATTTAAGACTATTAAGAGTTGTTAGTTCTTAATCCGTGAGTAAATCAACCTCATCTCTAAGTGTTAACTACCGGTCCTTACTATTCAAAATCCAGTTGTAACAAGCATTTCTCAATGTCAAGAAACAACCTAATAAACAATTAATCCAACGTCTCAAATTAATTGCATCAAACTTTTATTCACTTGAATAGCAAGAAGATTGCAAGAATGACAATTATAAAAAACTAACAATTAAGCATAATCCATCAACAAAGGTGAACCCTAATGGATTCAAAAGATCTAGCCTCATGTTCATAGTCAAAGCAATTAAAGAACAAAATAAGGAAAAACAAATTAAAGGTATGTACACCCTTCTCTTTCAAGTCGAATGAGAAACCCTAAATTTGCAAATTCAAAATCTCAAACCCTAGTTGCCTCTTGAATGCTCCCAAAGTTTGTCTTGATCTTCAATTCGATGTTGGAATAAGTGGAATCCCCCCTTCAATTGATGAAAATTGATCTCTCCAGGTCTACAATTGAGGTATAGGAAATATTTGATTAAGTGTGTGTCTTGGAATTCAGTCCAAAAATCGTCTTTTTTTTATTAGAATTCAAAATCGCCTATATAGTTGATTCAAGACCACGAGTCCGCCCGGCCGAATCGAGTCTTGATCCACCACAGTGGCTTTGGAGGCCATGGTGGCTACGGAAGGCGTCTTGAAATGGCACAATTGGGGATAGCCTCTTGATAAATCAAGACGAGTCCAGCCGTGCTCAACCCTCGGGGTGCTTGTTCTCGCCCAATTTGATGGATTTTGCTCCGTAATCCCACGTGATTTCCCTCGATTCGATGGTGTCCTTCGAAAATGACCTGAAATGAAAAGGGAAACAAAAGACAGGTGATTCTAGCATAAAACGGGATAATCATGCATAAAAATGTGAACAATCGGGCATGAAAACATGTATAGTATGATGCTTATCAAATTATCCCATGCTTAAACTTTTGCTTGTCCTCAAGCAATTTACAACTCACTCCTCAAAAGATATCAAATAACTCATTCAACTGCATTGCAGGAGGTTAGCTCAAAATAAATTTCAAAACTCTGTAATGATTTTTCCCAAAATCCCCAAATCACTAAATCCTTAAGAGAAAGAGCAAACTTAATAAAGTTGCTAAAGTTAAAATGATAAACCATCTAAATTAAGAAATTAAGAATCATGCCTCACAAGATATCACTCAAAACACACAAGTGTATATAGGTGAAAGAAGATCGCCAAGCTCTCAACGCAAAAATACAGAAAAAGTGCTTACCATAGGCTTGCTTATGGATTCAATCTCCACTACTACGAAATAATCAATATTCATGATCAAAGGGTCTTGAGCCAGGTTGTAATGGGGTTAAGGTAAGGTACATATAAATATGGAAAGTAGGCTACAAGTTGCTGGAAGTTAAGCAAGTAATGCAAGAAAGTAATGAAGGATCAAGTACTGTACCAAAATGAACACTAAGTTGCTCTAAAAATAAGATGATGCTCGAAATGAACTAAATTAATACTTTCTAATTTTTTTTTTGTTTTTTTATATATAAATATATATACTATGTATATATATTACAACAGTTTATGTAGGAGTTGTTGGTTATTGACACATACAATAATTGAAGGAAGCATCTATGAAAAATCTAGCAACTTAGTGAAATATATGAATGCAGATTGATCCAAAGTAAAATGCAGCATAACTTATATAATTTCCAGCAACAATGGTAGAAAGAATGGTCAAATGAATAGAAGTGATAAGATGAGTGTCACTGTTATTATTGTCAAGAAATGAATGGCTAAGGCTCAAAATTGGTTCACTAAGGGAAAAATAGGGTTAGGCTTTTTTTTTTTTGGCCAAATTGTGTAAATCCTAAGTGCCCAAATCATCTCACGATTATTGACAATTCATGTAATTTCAACAGATGTCGTAAAGCAAGTTCTAGAAATGAGATTCCGAAATGCTCACTAATGAAGGAAAAGGGAGCATAATAGTGATGCACCAATTGGCTCAAAATCTCACCATTTGAGTGATTTAAAATTGCATGAATTCTCAACCCAAAGTTTAAATAGTCAATCACAATAATAAGCAATATTAAGTGTTCTATATCTACGATAAAGTAATATGGAAGAATTAAGGAAAAATACCAGTTTTACCTGGCTGGATTGTAGTTGAGAGATTTATTCATTGCCTTCTTCCGAACAAGGTTCGATAAAAGCTATAAGGGAATCCATTCAAAGGAGAAAAAAGTCATCAACTACTTAATTAAAACAAAACTCAAGATAGGCACAACATCTGTAGGTCCCTACCCCATTTAGTATAACACCGCCCACAGTTAGGCGAGGAAGCATATGATTCACACATTATGGTTATGGAAGATCATGCTGAATTTTTTTTTTTTTTTTTTTAATTAAAAAACTATAATGTTCTACTTAACATAAACAAACAAGTGCAAGGAAATAACATAAAAGTAAACAAGCTACAAGCAAGAAAGTAAAAGGAGATAACAAATTGAAAGAAAGAAAAGAAAAAATAAAAAATAAAAAAATAAAGAAAAGGATGGAGGAAAATATCACAAATTTTTTTCTTTTCTAAGCTCTGTGTCTTTGGTTGGATCCTCACTCGTTGGATTCTCGGTCAGGGAAGGAGGAGGTTCGGGTGGTGAGGTTCGGTGGTGGATCGCAGTTCGTAGCATGTGTCGCGTCGAACTCCATATCATCATGATGAGCCGGTAGATTGATTTTGTGCTCACGAGCCTCTTGCATCTTCTTGAACTAGTACAGTCTCCATCTGTCCAGTCTGGCTGTCTTTCTAAACACTCGGGGAATTGTTGTGTCTTATTCAAAGCAAGCCCTGTGCGTTCGTAATCTCGCTTCTTTCTTGAAGCACAAACTCGAAGTATGTAGATAGACCCTACCATCTGGGAGAGCCGGAACGAGACGACGGCAATGGACTCTAGCTACGAATGAGAGGGAGGAGAGGATGAGGCTCGGATGAAGGCATAAACACTCTAGTCGGGTTAGGAATCCTAACATCGGAATCCCACCGGACTGTTGGGTCCTGGGGCCTCTACCGCCTCTCTCGACTATCTTGCTCACGAGCTATTCAATACCGGATGTCTACATGGGTATCCCTAGTGGTGTCATGTCACCAATATTTGAAAAGCTCCTACGTCACATCTAGTCTCTAACCTGGCTAACCTAGTCTAACCTAGTCTAATATGAAACAACAACAATCTTCTTTCCGAAATGCCACTCTATAAATGGAGCGGACTTGGCGAGCCAATAAATATCCCAAGTCTAGCTTCTTCTTATGTTGCATAGCAAAAACAAGGTGGTCACTGTCCTAACATGACGAGGCTCAGAATGGTGTGGTGTAAGCTAGTAGGATATGTATGTAGCTAGTAGGGCTGTATGTCGTGAAGGCCGGAGATGGTCCGGCATGTAGCTCATGTTTACATTACCAGTGGATCCTACATGGCGTCATATATGAAATTGGATGGATGTAGAGACAACCCCACGATACTCCTCCCCAAGAGATTTCTTGTTCACCCATAATCCCAAATGCATTCCAAATTGTGGGACCGACATCGAGAACTCCCTTCCCCAAGCCTAAAATAAATTGCGGTCGTGCCAACGTTTGTGTCGCGTTGCGGGAAAGAAGTCTGAGGAACTCGATCGTAAGCTCCACTGAGTGGTTGGCTCAATGTTCAAGGAATCGACTGACTGTTGTGCACACGAGCCAATCACTACAGGGATGTGAAGTTCTATCTACCGCCCATCTTACTGGCTTCTCTCATGACTTGGAATCTACATTATACGACGAGGAATGTCTGATTGGATGATGACGGCGTGTGGTGGATGGATTCACGGACGTGCAGTCGAGGCCTGACTATCTTAGCGGTGGTGGAGGAGTCTTTGCCCTAGAAGGTCTACGTTGAGAAGCGCGTTCCTTCACCGCGCCGCATTGTCTAACTAGACAGTCGTTCTCTTTTCTGAGATTTATCATCTATTCATATATCACCTAATGCAACGAATTATTTAGTTTTTGTAAAAATTCAAGTTAATGAAAGAAATAATCTCTCACGAATCAACAAATGATTGATATACTCTCACTAACCAAAACTTGTATAAACTAATAAACCGATATATATATCATCCAATTTATCATGAACCGAGTGCAATTTAAATCTAAACATTATTCATGCTTTGCATGCTGTAGGCACATTTTATTTCCACCAAAACCCCACAGTTATTAATTTCATAACCAACTACACCACAAACACAACAACTAATGTAGATTAACCTAACCAAGGTCATATAGTTACACTATAGAGCCACCAAAATATCCTAGCATGTCCTAACAAAAGTATATGTCTAAAATAGAAGTGAAATCATAATAATAAAATAATAAAAAAAAATAAAAAAAATAAAAATATAATGCAACAAATGAAGGGACTTACCTGAGTTCGCTTAGGAAAGTGAGAAGGGTGAGATAGGGGTATAAGAACAACACCTTTGAGCTAAGAAAAACAAAAGGGAAGCAAAATTTTCGGAGGCCTCCAATTCTTATAGGCACGGTTTCAGCACGGGTCATTGACAAACCATCCAACATCAACAGATTGGGATGGCAAGCCCCTAGATTAACCTGGCAAACTCCTAGGAGTACTGCTCCAGATCTAGGAATAGAAAATAGGAACAATATCCTAACCCAGTCTAGATTCAATGCCTCCTCCGTCTATGAATGGAATATAGATGGAATGTCGGAATACAACATTCTTGGTCTCTTACAACAGATGACCATGGCAGCTAATGCCTACAAAACCCAAAGCAGTTACCTCCCGATGCAGAGCCCATTCTTTGAGCTCCTTATAAATTTGGATTTTCGGCCGCCCTAAAGGATGGTGGGATTACCATCTCACACAAGCACAACAGCTCCAAATCCTAGGTGCCATCCAAACCACAATAGAAGGGACCCCCATCTTAGATGAATTAGGAAATCCAATTGAGGATGCTGTGTCAACCTTGATCCTAACGATTTCCTTCCACTTCATAGGAGACCCTTCTCTTCTGAAAGACAAGAATGCTGAGCTCCTTAGAAATCTAACCTACAAAAAGCTTAGCAATTTTCAAGCCTACAAAGACACCTTTCTGACTAGAGTCATGCTTAGAGAAGATTCAAGCCAACCTTTCTGGAAAGAGAAGTTCTTAGCTGGTTTACCTAAGATTCTAGGTGAAAGAGTTAGGAATACCATAAGAGAAGCCCATAATGGCCAGATCCCTTATGATTTCTACACTTATGGTGAATTAGTCAGCCTCACCCAGAAAGAAGGATTAAAGATATGCCATGACCTTAAGCTCCAAAGACAGCTCAAATGGGAGATGAAAAAGACTAGGCAAGAACTAGGTAGTTTTTGCAACCAATTTGAGTATAATCCCATAGAGCCCTCTACTACCTGCAAAGGAAAATGCAAAGAAGATTTTTCCAAATCTTTTAAGAAAAAACGATTTTTCAAAAATAGAAAAACTCCTAAAAATAAGGAGAATTTCTACAAAAAGCCATCTTCTTCCAAATTTCCAAAACAAAATTCTAGAAGAGATTTTAGCAAAATTACTTGCTATAAATGTGGCAAAAAGGGCCATACTTCAAAGTATTGCAAGTTTTCCAAAAAACTCCATGAGCTTCAAATAGAAGAAGAAGTTTTAACAAAAATTTCTGCTCTTCTTGTTGATTCATCTGAGTCAGAATTTTCGAATAGTGAGGAAGAATTTCAAATTGATGAAATCAAAACCTCATCCAATTATTCAAAGTATTTCAAGAATATTAATATGCTCACTAGGCAGCGAGGGAAGCCCCTTTGAAAGCCGTCAAGCATATTAATGATCCTCAAATCCAAAAACAGGTTTTGAAAGAGATTTTAAAAATTGAAACCCTTGTCCCTTCTTCTAGTAAGAATACTTATGATCTTACTATGATCCTCAAATCCAAAAACAGGTTTTGAAAGAGATTTTAAAAACTGAAACCCTTGTCCCTTCTTCTAGTAAGAGTACTTATGATCTTACTATGATTTTGGATAAAGGGAAAAAGCTGAAAAACCCTCTTCCTACCATCCAAGAGCTTCAAAAGAAATCAAAGCTATCAAAACAGAACTCGAAGATTTGAAAGAAAAACAACAAAATGATTCTGCTTTTGCTCCAAAGTCTCGATCCTCAAGCGAATAATGATTACGATTCAAGAGGAAAATGATTTTCAAAATCTTGAAGTTTCGAAATGTCCCGGAAAACTTTATCAATGTTTTGAAAGAAATTACTTCAAGAAAATATTTGATCCAAATCAAGTCGATTTTCCCTGGTGATTTCCGGATAGAAACCATCGCTTTGTTTGATCTGAGCGACAAGTCATTGTATCAATTTCGGTTCCTAAAAAGGTATCATCAAGAAACCAAAGAAGGCTTACTTCTGACCAATAGTTCAAAGATTAAGATTGCGGGTAAAGAAGCGTAATTCTTAATAATAACATTGTTTTAAAAAATGTTTTTATTCTTACAAAAGATCTTCAGCAAACAGTTATTTTGGGAACTCCTTTTATCAATTTAATTACTCCCTTTAAAGTAACTACTGCTGGTATTATCTTTAAAGCTAAAGATTCAAAGATAGTTTTTCCTTTTATAGAAAAACCCAAAAAGAGAAATCTCAATCTCATTAAAGCCCACTCGATTTACAATTTTGAGATAAATGCTTTGATCAAAGGAAAACAAACCCAGCTTTCTCATTTGAAACAAGATATGGGTTTGAAAAGAATCCAAAATCAAATGCAAAATGATTTTGTCCAAAGACAAATCTCTGATTTACAAAAGAAGATTGAAAATGAACTCTGTTCTGATCTTCCAAATGCTTTTTGGAAAAGAAAACAACATATGGTAGATTTACCATATGAAAAAGATTTTTCTGATAAGCAGATCCCTACAAAAGCTAGACCCATTCAAATGAATGAGACCCTAGAAAGCCATTGTAGGTTAGAAATCAAAGACCTATAACAGAAAGGTTTGATTACAAAGTCTAGATCCCCCTGGTCTTGTGCAGCTTTCTATGTCAACAAGAATAGTGAAATAGAAAGAGGAACTCCTAGGTTGGTGATCAATTACAAGCCCTTGAATAAAGCCCTAGAGTGGATTAGGTATCCAATTCCAAACAAAAAGGATCTTCTTCAAAAGCTTCATTCTGCATCCATTTTTTCAAAGTTTGATATGAAATCAGGATTTTGGCAAATCCAGATTCATCCAAAAGACAGATACAAAACTGCTTTTATAGTTCCATTTGGCCAGTACGAATGGAATGTGATGCCATTCGGATTGAAAAATGCTCCTTCTGAATTTTAAAAAATCATGAATGACATTTTTAATCCTTATTCAAAGTTTTGCATTGTCTACATTGATGATGTGTTAATCTTTTCAAATTCCATAGAACAACATTTCAAACACTTAGAAACATTTTTCTATGTTGTTAAAAAGAGTGGTTTAGTGGTCTCAAAATCCAAGATATGTCTATTTCAAACAAAAATTAGATTTCTTGGACACTACATCTCCCGGGGAACTATCACCCCAATTGAAAGATCTTTAGCATTCACTTCAAAGTTTCCAGACAAAATTTTGGAAAAAATACAATTACAAAGATTTCTTGGTAGTTTAAATTATGTCATTGATTTCTATCCAAATTTAAACTGTCTTGCAAAACCCCTTCATGATAGGTTAAGGAAAAATCCCCCTGCATGGACCGATGAGAATACAAAGATTGTCCAAAGCATAAAAAAGCAAGTTTTAGAAATTCCATGTTTACACCTAGATGATCCATCTGCATTCAAAATTGTTGAAATTGATGCATCAAATTTAGGTTATGGTGGGATTCTTAAACAAGTTCAAAACAACAAAGAATGTATTCTCAACAGTTCATGATACAGGCGATACACAAAAACTATTCAACTATCAAAAAAGAAATTCTTTCGATAGTTTTGTGTATTTCAAAATTTCAAAGCGATCTTTTGAATCAAAAATTTCTTTTAAGGATTGATTGCAAATCTGCTAAAGAAGTTTTACAAAAAGATGTTCAAAATATAGCTTCCAAACAAATTTTTGCTAGATGGCAAGCTATTCTTTCTGTTTTTGACTTTGAAATCGAATACATAAGAGGAGATTCGAATTCAATTCCAGACTTTCTAACCAGAGAGTTTCTTCAAAAACAGGAGTGAAAAATGCCAAGAAAATCAAAAGCAAAAGAAGAAAAATCGACAGCAAGTTCAAAGCCTGTCCAAAGCCCAAAGAAGGAAATTTTGCCTTCTTCTTCAAAGCCCATCAGAACCTGGACCGAAATCATCCAGGAAGAAATTGAACAAAGCAAAACTGATCCGGTCCAACAACAAGTCCAAATCCAGGAATGGCTTGCACAGCAAGACCCTGAATTCCTTAAAAGGGTTGAGGAATATTCAAAACAAATGGTACAATTTCAACCAGAAGCATCTCCAAAGTCATCGTCCTCCTCCAATAAGGGTAAAGGTATACTCTCTATCCCTTTTTCAAAAACTGAGATAGAAATTTTCCCTCAAAACCTATCTCAGAGTTCTAAAAGCATTTCAAAGCCCAACTCTCAAGAAATAGTTTTGTCACAAACAAAACGTTTTAAATCCAACGAATATCTAGAAAAACAAAATTTCCAAAATATTTTGACTGTTGAGGAAGGATTCTGTACAGAAAGCCCCTCAAAACTGATTTCAAAGATTTTCCCCCCAGGATGGTATTTCAAGCCCTGGAATATTTCAAAGCCTCAATCCTATTACCAGTCCATCCTTGAGATAACTGGTTCTGCAAAATTCAAACATTTCAAAAAACACAAAGACCATAAAGACCCTGTATATTCTACATGCACCATACAAAGAATCCTTCACCCTACAGATTGGGGAATGGATTTACACTCTTCAAGATCTTTCCCAACTTCCCTTCAAAGAACCTACCCTTCAAACCTCAATACTTCCTTCAACTATTGGGATTACCAACAAGCTCGGTTTAATACCTTTCTTCTCTAAAATGAAGGACAAAGCCACTCTTGGCTTTTCTACTTCGATACAAGCTTAATTCAAACTTCAAAGATCCCCTATTGGTTTAAACAATGGTGGAATTTTTATGGCAATGTTCCTGAGACCATAATTCCGGAAGTTCTACCTTTGTTCAACCTTTTTAAAGCCCACTACAAACCAAACAAAATAGAAAGACGTTTTCCCCCGTTACTTCTATTTTGTTCCAACTTTTTTCTCCCCTGGGTATGTGTTTGGTATTTCCATTTCAATCAAGCTCCAGATGGAGAAATCATCCTTACCCGTAGATTCAAAGTCAAATGGTGGGATAAATTTAACCACCAAGATAAGTTATCTTTAAAATCAGTCCAAAACTTCCTTTCAAAAAATAGCTTCTTGCCACCTCCAAAAGAACAAACCACTTTCCTGGCACAGAAGTCCTTCATAATTCCAAAGCTTGCAATCGTCGCGGAAGAGGATTTCTTACAATTAATCAAACAATTGTCGGAAACCGCTTCTTCCAAAGGAAAATCAAAAGCTTCATCTTCCTCCTCCAACACCAGCTCGGCGGCAATCGACCTAGATGGTGACTCAAACGAGGATGATTGTTTTGGGATTTTTAAGCCCATAAAGTAACATCCCTGCAAAGCCCGTGGGTTGAAAACCAGAAATGGCAGCCCAAAATATTTTGTAATGGGTCAAAAGCCCAATTAATAAATAAATAAATAAATAAAAAGAGAGAGAGAGAGACAAAAGAAAAAAGAAGACAAAAGAAAAAGAAAAAGAAGAAAAGCAAAAGATTCTTTCAAAGCATGGCCGACAACTTTCTGAAAAGGCTTAAAGCATCATTACAAGAATACAAAGACAAGTGGATCCATCTTCACTCCACTAAAAAGAGTATCTAAAGCTCAAATGAAGGTATCCAAAGATCAAATGAAGGTATCCAAAGCTTGAAGACCTCTATAAATAGAGGAGTTCTCCTTAGAAGCAGGAAGACTGAAAAATACGAAGAAGAACCTCTTGTCTTCTTCAAGTCGCATAAAGAAGAAGAAATATAGTGAGAAAAGAGAGAAAATAGAGTGAGAGAGATAGTGAGAAGAAACACTTTCCCTCTTGTATACTTTTCTTCCTCTTGTAAGTTATATTTCTCTAGTTTAAAGCTTTCAAAGTTACATTCAAAGTTTGTATATTTGTTTCAAAGTTTATGTTCAAAGTTTGTGATTATCAATAAATTTTATCTTCTTTATCTACCTTTTAAGATTTAACAAGCGTATGCTCTGTGCTTGCCTCGTCTGTGGATCCTGCACACCAGAAACTTGTTGATCTGTTTCTGTTTTTCTCAAATCTTGGTATAAAAGAATTTTGAAAAAATTGGTATTTTAATTAGCTAATGGTATTTAATTTTAAGTTGGAAAATATTTAGCAAATTGGCTATTTAATTTAATTGTGTGTTAGGATTAAATTGGAAATTTATTTTGAAATAAGGATTAAAAGTATAATTTTATTATTATGGGGTCTTAATGGAAATTTGTAAATTTGGTATTTTTGTAAATAAAGATGTCGATCAGGGGTATATATGTAATTATATATTTTCAATAATTCTAATTTGGCCCAAATTAATTAGCTAGGGGCTTAATTGAAAGGCTAAAAAGAAGTTTGGGGGTTAATTAGAAATTCTGCAGGATAAAATTGTAAGTAATTCAGAAAGTTCAGGGACCAAATTGTGATAAGAAAAAGTTCAAGGGCCTAATGTTGATATGGAGAAGAAAGAAAAGAAAGGAGATCGGGGAGAGAGAGCAGCGAAGAAGAAGAAGGAGGCGGTGTCTGCGTCAACCGCTGGGTAGGCAGTGCTAGTGAGTGGCGAGTCGGAGTAGCCGATGGAGGCGTCGGTAGTACCGGCAAGGCGCTGCGAACTTCGGCCGATGGCGTTGGCGCAGGCAGGGGCGCATTTGCCTTTTGATGACCTTTTGGCCGATCTCGGCGATCCTCCTTACGAGGCTTCTTTTAGCGAACGCGCCTAGGGTGGCCGAAGTTGCAAGATCCGGCAAAGTGAAATTTGTGGTGGCACCGTGTTTCGACTTTTCCGGGCGAGCTTGGTGGAGAATGGACGATCGGAGGCGTATCCCGACTCTCCTCATTCGAGCCACACCTCTCGGGATGATCGGGGGTCAGATCGGAAAATCGAAAGCAGGAATCGTTATCAGCGCGCCATTTCGAGTCCGATGGTGAGTTCGGATCGTCGATCGGACTTCGGCCATTAAAAGCGAAGGTAGTCGACGCAGCGATGATATGCGTGATAATTTTCTCTGGCCCGTTAATTTTTGGAAATTCTTTGATTTAATTCATGCTAATTGTTTTGTGTTGAGTATTTGATTTTTTTGAGTCAAAAATAATTGTCTGTCGGTTGCCTGCCTCGTGTTTTGTGCTGTGTAGCGGAGTTGGAAAAATGTGAAGTCTGGGGACCTGACTCTCGTTGTTTTGAATTATTGGATATTTGAAGTATTTTTCTGGTAGGTCCTGGACCCGTTTTACGGGAGGTAATGTCCGTGTCGTAGGGGAGGTTCTGCCAGATTTTCGGTAGAATTCTCCCGAGTCGAGATTCTTAGACAGTCAGTCCTAGGAATCTAGACCTAGGGTTAAATTGTCAATTGTTCAGCATAATTGGTAAATTGTTTTTTCGTGATTAGATGATCCTCGGGCTAGCTCCAACGAGGCTCCCGGGAGCGTGAGGGAGGTCGCCATAAAGAGTTAAAGTCACTTAATCGTTGCACTATTGCTAAGTCTGGATTTAATATGCTATTTTAGAAATTTATGCGTAATATGATGATTAGTATCGCAATATAAATAATTGCACGTTGCTTTACCCTAAATTTTTAATCTTTATTTCAATATGTGTTGAATGATTTCATTAGACAATGATATTTATTAAATGTGATAATTGCGATTTGGGAATGTGGCTTTCGTAGAACATGCCACCTGATGGGTTACATCAGGACCGCGTGCGCACTGGTGATGATCATGGACAGGTAATAAGATTATTATGAGTTTTGCCCTGGTCGAGCATGGCTCTCTGGGCTGATTTGAGTAAATTGCCGGAGGTAAGGTCCCTGGTCGAGTATTGCTCTCTGGGTGCCGGCTTATTTGGATACTTAAGTGACTAGACTAGAGGTAAGGTCCCTGGTCGAGCATTGCTCTCTGGGCACCAGTCTTATTGGAATAAGAGAGCTAAAAGGCTTAGGCAGATAGTGAATATTAAGTGATCGGACTGGAGTTAAGGACCTTGGTCGAGCTTCTCTCCAAGCCGATCTATTGGAATGAGATCTTGGGAGTAAAGGTCCCTAGTCGAGCATTGCTCTCTGGGCGCCGACTTATTTGGATATTTAAGTGACCAGACTAGAGGTAAGGTCCCTGGTCGAGCATTGCTCTCTAGGCGCCAGTCTTATTGGATTAAGAGAGCCAAAAGGCTACTAGAATTTGGGGTTAGGGTTCTACTGAGCCATTCGTCCCGTAAAAGTAAAAATATATTTTTATTTATTTATTTATTTTTCTATTATGGTATGATGATATTATGATTTGTGTTTATGTTCAGGGTTTGATATACTGATTCGAATAATTAATATTTTCTGTGAAGACTGCAATAGTCTCTAGATTATTTGATTTTAGCTCACTCTCGAGACTAACAGTCTCCATTTACTATTTTTCAGATTCGTGACTATTAGTCTTCCCGCGACTCTTACTCAGTGATGTGCATAAAATACACACATCTAAATGGGATTTTTAAGATTGATTTTATGGATATTTGGATGTGAATTGGTCCCAACACTCACCCTATGCGTCTGTTTGTGTGCTTTAGGTCCAAAAGAGGTCAAAGAATGATAAAGGGAAGAATTAGAGCATAATTGGACGTTAAAGCTGCCGAAACAAGCTAAGTACGAGCATGAGGAAGCTGAACATGGCCGTGTTGGTTTCAACACTGGTCTTGTTCCCAACACGGCCGTATTGGGTGCATCAAACATCAAAGACAAAGTAATTCTTAGGGAGCACGGCCACAGAGAGTGACACAGCCAGGAACACCAAACCATATTGGGAACACGGGCATCAACACGGCCGTGTTGGCGGCAACAGGGGGAATTAATTAAAAGAAAGAAGAGAGGAAAAAAAAAGAGGAGAGCGGGGGAGAACGTCCCAAACCTTAACTTTTCTTGGATCAAGATTTCAATCGGATTCCCTTCAAGGAATAAAGATTGGGCGAGGTTCGTTGATTTATTTTCAAATCGAGCAAGAGGAACAAGAATCGATTCAATTCGAGCAAAAGGAATTGGGGCTGTTTACTCTCATCTAAGGGTGTAATCGGGTTTCTCTACCTTTACTCTTTGTTGTAATTGTATTCTTGTGTATTTTGATAATGAACATGATTAGCTAGATTGATTAAATCCATTCGGATTTCTTTACTATGTTGGCTTAGTATTATATTGTTGGATTGTTTGGGTTAGTTTTGTATTCTTCTTGCTTTCAGTATTAATAAGATAATGCATCATTCATGAGACGTTGTGAATTGTGTGTTTAGATTGCTTTGTGTGATTGAGAAGTCCATTTGGCAATTGGAATTTTGAATAGCAAGAACTGGTTAATAATCGCTTAGAGATAAGTATAATTAACTAGCCGGATTAGGAATTAACAAAGCTTAATAGAGGCAGATTAAAGCTTAATGCTAATTTAAGAATCAATCGTTAGGAAGAGATTCCAACTTTAGGTTATTCGGTTTAGGAATTCGGTTATCGAGAGAGAGAAACAGAATTCGGTTAAGAATTCGTCCACGGGTAGCATAATTGGACTCACTAATCCTTTATCTTTTGTTTGATTGCCAACTAGTTTAGGTTCTCTTTTGGTTTGTTTTCTTGTCTTGGTTATCTTAGTTATCAATTACTCCTACATCTCCCTTAGAATTTAGCTTGTAACTATTAGTTAGTTTAGAAATTATTAATCACTCATTTTAGGTTAATACAACAAAGAACAAAGGAGTAACTCTGGGCTTTCACTTTCCCGAGGAATACGACCTTGATACTTGCCATTAGTGCTAGACTGCATCGATAGGTACACTGCCTTAGATTGTAGCTAACACAAGTAGCACGCATCACTCAGTAACCCGACTTCTTCATCATCGGGTGGTTTATTTGATTTGGTATGTTAATTTGTAAAATCTTAGATTCTCCGCAGTAGTAATAGTAGATGTATCAGTTGTAAATTTTATGAGTTTCGGGTCTCGCCAAATTCTCCTGGCAGATCGAATTTGTTATGTAATATTTAATGTTACTGTAAATTGTGGCATTAATAATAGTAGAATTTGAGTTAAGATTTATTTAGGTCAAATGTGAGTGTCAGGCTTACTACGAGGATTCGTGGTTCGCCTACCCATTCCCTAGATCTGGAGCTCCACGAGGCCCACGATGTAGGGTCATGCCAATTTTTCTTCTTTATGGCATAAGCGTTTAGGCCATATATCTAAACAGAGAATTTAAAGACTTGTGTCAGATGGAATTCTTGATTCCCTTTATTTAAAATACTTTCCAGTTTGTATTGAGTGTATTATGGGAAAGACAATAAACATAAAGAAATCAGGTGCCAATAGATGTACGAAAGTCTTAGAACTAATACATATGGATATTTGTAGTCCATTCCCTAAACCAATATGGAATGGTCAACAATACTTTATTACGTTCATAGATGACTACTCAAGATATGGCTACCTATATTTAATAAGTGAGAAATCTCAATCTCTGGACTGTTCAAGTCTTACAAAGCTGAAGTTGAACTTCAACTTGGTAAGAAAATTAAAGTTGTCAAATCTAATCGCGGTAGAGAATACTATAGAAGATATGATGAATCAAGTGAGCAACATCCAAGACCCTTTGTTAACTTTCTAAAAGAATGTGGTATCATCCCATGGTACACTGTATCGAGAAAACCCAGCATGAATAGTGTTGCTAAAAGGCAAAATAAGACGCTTAACGACATGATAAGATGTATGATCAATCATTCTTCTTTACCTGGATCTCTTTGGGAAGAAGCATTAAAGACTACAATATATACCCTTAATAAAGTACCCAACAAAGCAGTAGCTAAAACTCCATATGAATTATGGATTGGCAAAAAGCCTAGTATAAAGTACTCACACACTTGGGATGTCTAGTTGAAGCAAGACCTTATAAGCCTAGTGAAAAGAAATTGGACTCTAAGACAGTTAGTTGCTACTTTATGGGATATGCAGAACGCTCTCAAGGATTTAAGTTTTATGATCCCACTACCCGATCTTTTTTTGAGACATGATGCTAGATTTCTTAAGGATGTAGAGTTTGTGGAGGAAGGATCAAGGAATGTCTCTTTTGATGAAAAGTTGTCTTTGAAGAAGAGAAATTTATTTTTCTTCCTAATATTGTTATTGATATAGATCAGGTAATAATTCCTGACATTATTCAAGAAGTAACTCCACTTCAAGGAAACAATAAAGTTCTTCATATAGAGCAAACTCAACAACCTCAAGAAGTGCCAATAAGGAGGTCAACTAGAGAAAGGCGGAATGTGATTCTAGATGATTATTATGTATTCCTCCTAGAATAAGAGGATTTTACATGCTTAATGGAAGATGATCCAATCAACCTTTGTGAAGCTCTTCAAAGTTTCAATTCTCAATATTGGATCAATGCCATGCAAGAGGAGATAAAATCCATGAAAGAGAATGACATATGGGATCTTATTGAATTGCCTAAAGGTGCTAAACCTATTGATTCTAAATGGATATTTAAAACTAAAATGGATTTAAAAGAGAATATCAAAATATATAAGGCTCGTCTAGTCGCTAAAGGATTCCTTCAAAAGGAAGGCATTGATTATGAAGAGACTTTTTCTCTAGTTTCATCAAAAGACTCCTAGAATAATAATGGCACTTGTAGCTCATTTTGATTTAAAACTATACCAAATGGATATAAAGAAAACATTTCTTAGTAGAGACATTGATGAAACGATCTATAACTAGAAAATTTTAAATCCAAAGGTTAAAATTCTATGGTTTATAAATTAAAGAAATCAATCTATATTCTCAAACAGGCTTCTCGCCCATGGTATCACAAATTTCATCAAGCGATTACCTCATATGGTTTTGAGGTAAATATAGTTGATGATTATGTATATTACAAGTTTAGTGGTAGTAGGTTTATCTTTCTCATGTTGTATGTTGATGACATACTACTGGCTAGTAACAATATAGGCTTATTACATGAAACTAAGAAATTTCTAACTAAGAAATTTGAGATGAAGGATCTCAAGGTCGCCTCTTTTATGTTAGGCATACAAAAACTGCAAGATAGCTCTCAAGGTATTCTTGGCTTACACAAAAGGGCTATACCGATGTCACGACCCGATCTGTGAGCCTGTGACCGACACTTGGGTATGGGTAGGCTTAAGACCACCAAAACCCGTAGTAAGCCTGATTGATCGACAATTCAAATATACATATATAAACATACTATTAAACCAACCCAACATGTTATTCACAAGTCCCTAACTAGACACTAACAAACATTCCACAATTTGTTACAGACCAAATCAAACATAATATATCAGGTATACTACTGCAGAGAGTCTAGAATTTTAAATTATTCAAAATATAAAAGTAGGAATTAATTGCAATAGGCCGGAAGGATAAGGAAGTTGGGCTATCAAATGAAAGACGACAGAGAACCTAACTGTCACCTGAAAAATTTAAAATTGAGATAGTCAGCCTCGAGAGTAAGTTAATCCTATAACAATTACAGTCTCCTCAATAAAATACTTATTAAATCAGAATAACATATCATATTAATTTAAAATACGTGTCATGCTATAATTCAGAAAAATACAATTGAAATACTTACGGGACGAGTGCCTCAGCCGAACCCTAATTCCAATACTAGTAGCCTTTCGGCTCTCTTATTCCAATAGGTCTGGTGCCTACAGAGCGAAGCTTAACTAGGGTCCTTAAATCTAGCTTGGACACTTGATTCTCAAATAAGTCGGTGCCGACAGAGCAACGCTCGACCAGGGACCTTCCTCCGGCAGTCAACTTTCTCACAACCTAGAGAGTTATACTCGACCAGGGCAAAACCTAACAATAAACTTTTACTACATGTCTCTAATTAATACCGGTGCGCATGCGGTGCTGATGCAACCCATCAGGTGGCATATGTTCTACTGTCGCCTAATCCCGATGTCATAGTCATAGCATCAATCATAATTATAAATAGTATAATCATAAACAAAAATAATTTATTCAATAACATATTAAAAATTAAAATTTAATAGTCTCGAGTATAGCAAATGTGAAAATCATATGTAATAATAAAAATAATATTAAAATAACAGTAAATATGATAGCAACAATAATGGTAATAATATTAATAATGGTATCGATAATAAATTTATTTATAATAATAATGCTTGTAATAATCTAAGGCAGTGTGCTATCGATGCAGTCTAGCACTAATGGCGAGTATCAAGGTCGTATTCCTTAGGAAAGTGAAAGCCTAGAGTTACTCATTTGTTCTTTGTTATATTAACCTAAAATTAGCGATAAATAATTTCTAAACTAACTAATAGCTGATAAGTCCTAAGGGAGATCTGAGTAATTGGTAAACAAAATAATCAAGACAAGAAGATAAACCCAAAGGGAATCTAAACTAGTTGGCAATCAAACAAAAGATAAAGGATCTGAGTCTAATTACGCCGCAGTGGTGATCAATTCTTAGAATTAGGTCTAGGTTGTCTAAAATTTGATGTGCTGCCCTTGTTAGCTACAATCTCTGGCGAGTATCAAAGACTAAGCGTATTCCTCGGAAAAGTGAAAGCCCATAGTTACTCCTTTGTTCTTTGTTATATTAACCTAAAATTAGCGATAAATAATTTCTAAACTAACTAATAGCTACAAGCTAAGTCCTAAAGGAGATGCAAGAGTGATTGATAAACGAAATAATCAAGACAAGAAGACAAACCCAAAGGGAATCTAAACTAGTTGGCAATCAAACAAAAGATAAAGGATCGGTGGGTCAAATTATGCTGCGGTGGATAATTCTAGCAGCGATCGCGTTCTCTCTCGATAGCAGATTCTAAACCTAATAACCTAAAGTTGGAATCTCTTCCTAACGATTGATTCTTAAATTAGCATTAAGCTTTAATCCGCCTCTATTAAGCTTTGTTAATTGTTAATCCGGCTAGTTAATTATCCTTATCTCTAGCGATTATTAACCGGTTCTTGCTATTCAAAATTCCAATTGCCAAATGGACTTCTCAATCACACAAAGCAATCTAACCACATAATTCCTGGCGTCTCATGAATAATGCATTATCTTATTAATATCTGAAAGAAGAATACCTGAAAACTAATCCAAACAATCCAACAATATAATACTAAACCAGCATTGTAAAGAAATCCCAGTGGATTTAATCCGCTCAGCTAATCATGTTCATTATCAAAATACACAAGAATTCAATTACAAAAATGAGTAAAGGTAGAAAACCCGATTACATCCTTGGATGAGGATAAACATTTCAATCCTTTCACCTTTGAATTGAATCGATTCTTGTTCCTCTTGCTCGATTTGAAAACCAATCAACGAAGAGCTGCGCCCAATCTTTGAGGAATCCGGTTGAAACACGGATCCAAGTCTCCTTTTCTCTTAGTTTATTTCAATTTCGAGGAAAACCCTTAGGGAAAGAAAAATTAGGGTTTGGGCGTTCTAACCCTAACCGCCTCCTTTCTTTCTCTCTTCGTTCTTTTAATTAATTCCTTATCTCCTCAACACGGCATGGTTGGACCGGGGTAGTGTTCTGTGTTCTGGCCGTATACTCTATGGTCGTGCTCACAAGAACTTCTTTTTTTGATGTGATGCACCCAACACACGCCCGTTTGTTCTTCGGGAAACACGACTGTTGGTTCCGTTGAGAACACCACGGTTGAAATCACACTACGGCCATCACTTCCTCATGCTCGCATTAGCTCGCTTTCAGTGACGTCCAATTATGCTCCAATTCTTCACTTTTTCATTCTTTGACTTCTTTTGGACGTAATGCACATAAACATACGCATAGGGTGAGTGTTGGTACCAATTCACATCCAAATATCCATAAAAACGATCTTAAAAACCCCATTTAGATGTGTGTATTTTACGCACATCAAATAATAATGGTAATAATATTAATAATGGTATCGATAATAAATTTATTTATAATAATAATGCTTGTAATAATAATAATAATAATTATTAATCAATTAACAATGCATTTACTTTAGACATGACACAAAAGCAGTTGATTATATGACTTTAACTCACAGTTCTACTGCACTCTATAGTTTGCTCTTATGCCTGGGGTGGAGTTGGCTGGACGGACAGATTATCTATTCACGAAAATACTCATTTAATAAGATATTCTCAATTTTTTCCTAGACCTAGACTCCTAGATTAGACTACCTAAGAAAATTCAGACTCAGAAATTCTACCGAAAATTCAGCAGAACCTCCTCTAAAATATGAACGCTTATCCCCCATATAACGGGTTCACAACCTGCTAGAAACACTTCAAATATTCTGCACTAATTAACGGGAATCGGGCTACCAAAACTACATCATTTTTTCCGACTCTGTAACACCCCACATAGCATAATTAACTTACAGACGGTCCGACATAATATTTATTTTGACAATCAATCCACACAAAATTTTTTTATATTTAAACTAATCCAACACAACCACAAAACAAAATAATAATTAATCATACCAATTAATTTATAATATTTATATCTAAGTCATAATTAATTAATTCTAATTAAATTATATTATCTATAATTGATAATTAATAGCGACAATATTTTTTAAAATTATAAAATAATTTTTAAGGTCTAAACAAAATTATAACGAGCTGAAAATCTAAAATTTTGCACGTCTGGAAAATACTAGGGTCCAGCAGTCGCATAGCGCCGGAATTGAACCACAGGCGCCCAGAAGTTTGAGTCATGCGGTCAAAAATGCAAAAGCTTTGGTTGGAAACTAGCCGGAAGCCACCAGATCGAGGTCGGATAGGTGTCGCCTATGAGGCTTACCAAGGTCACGGTAGAATGGAAAATGGCGTGGTGGCTTAGCTCGGGGTTTTCGATGGTGAGGAGCTTGTTTCCGGCATCGGCTTTGCGAGGAGAAGAAGGTAGGCTCGGTGGCCCTCTTCCCATTGACACCAGAGTGAACCGGGGAAGGGGAAGAAGGACAATGATTCACCAAAGGGAAGTGGGAAGAATGACTACTGGCGACGCAAGAATCGAAGTAAGCAAGGTGAAAGTGGGAGGGAAGGAAAGAGGAAGGAAGAAAAAGAAGAAGAGGGGGGGAAGAAAAAGAAATTTTTTATCTATTTATTTATTTATTTATTAATATTTATTTATTATTATTATTAGGATATTACAATCGAAAATGTGCTAAGTGGATTCAGCATGAAAGATTGCTCGCCAGTGGATACACTTGTAGCTAAAGGAGATAAGTTCAGTCTCAATTAATGCCCTAAAAATGACTTTGAAATAAAGGAGATGTATTCCCTATACCTCGGCAATTGGAACTCTGATGTATGCTCAAGTTTGTCTTCGTCCCGATATAACATTTATAGTGGGACTATTGGGCAGATACCTAAGTAATCCATGAATAGATCATTAAAAAATAGCTAAACGGGTTATGCGATATTTACAGAGCACAAAAGACTTCCTGCTAACATATAAAAGATTGGACATATTGAAGATCATTGGGTGTTCTAATTCTGATTTTGCTAGGTGACAAGATAATAAACAATCCACTTCGGGCTATGTTTTTATGTTGACTGGAGGAGCTATATCTTGAAAAAGTGTCAAATAGACACTCATAGCTTCTTCAACCATGGCCACAGATTTCATAGCTTGTTTTGAGGCATCTAATCATAGGATATAGCTACAAAACTTTATCATAGGGCTGCGTGTAGTTAATGGCATTGAATGATTATTCAGGTTATTATGCAATAATAAATCTGCAATTTTATATTTCAATAATAATAGAAGCTCTATAAAGTCAAAATATATTGGCATCAAATTTCTGTCTGTTAAAGAGAGAGTTCAGAGTGGTCAAATTTATATAGAACATATAGAGACAAACTTTATGATAATAGATACGTTGACTAAGGGTTTGCCATCTAAGGCCTTTCATGAGCACATCACTTATATTGGTGTAGGCATATTTAGTAATACCCTAATTTAGTAGGAATTTTATTTTTGGATGTTCTATCGATTGATATATATTTACATGGTTATATTTATGCATAATGAAGTTTATGATTCATCTCATTTTTATATCTCTAAATTTGATTGTGATTATAGATTGATCTCTCTAAAGAATAAAGTAGAACTAGTTGGAAATAGGCATATTTTGAGATCAAATTACATGTAATTTTCATGCCATTCATCCATACTTTTATCTATGTCATTGAATATATTAATATGGTGAACATAAAAGGTTTAGTCATGCCTATATACGATAAAAGCCACCATGATCTCATATTGATATAGAAAATGGACCAAATTGTACCTAAGGAGAAGTCTAAAGAAATAGCAAGACAATGTTCACATAAGGAATTTCATTTGATAGAATTGTTTCAGGTTTCATATGTAGCCCAAATGGGATATTGTTAGGTTTTTAATCTCTATTATGTGGGCTTACATATTTAATAACAATTAAATTAATAGCTATTTTATTAGTGGGCTTATTTAAAGTAATTCATTTATATAAAGTCTATAAACTTCTAGATTTTAGTATGGGTTAAATGGGTGGAGACCGTTTTTTAACCTATGTAGGCTTAATAGAATCTTATTAAGTAACTATATAAAGACTCCTAGGTTATGATTCCCAATACGCCAAATCATACAATAATTTTTATTTTCTACTCATTAAAGAGAAAAGGCAAGAAACCTTAAAGAATTCAGGGATTTAATTGAGAAAAATCATACCTATTGATTCAAGGACTCGTTTATCATTCATTCCGTAAAAGATTTGATTGCTATAATAAAGACATATATTTATGGCTAAACTTAATAATTATGGCATGATAGTTTTGGTTATTAGGATTTGATGATCAGTATGGATTTTGATATCTATGATTTGTATGTGTTTTTATGAATTACTCATTGATCATCGTCATAAATAATAAAATCTAATAGATATTTAGAAGATACTATTTACTAGTATACTATTAAGATCATTGAAGTATATTTTTGTTTAGTTTTCTTAAAGCATGATATTTAAAGTATGTTGTTCTTTTTTTTTTCTTTTAGTTTTGTTCTTTTGTATAGAGTATACTAATGATATTTTAAGGGTAAAATTCAAAAAAACAACCTTGTGGTTTGACGCCTTTACCCTTAAGGGACAAATGTATTTTTCGTATCAAAGGGGTAATATGTATTTTATTTTTTACATTTTTTAAGTACATTCAATGTTGTTCTCATTTTTTAGATTGTATATATTAATAGTATATTTAATTAATAAATTATTTTGTTCATAAAAATTATAAATATTTTTAAATCAAATTTAAGAAATAATTTTTTCAAATAAAATTTTAATATATTTATGAATTCTTTGATGCATTTGTTAGATGCCACATTATTTATAAAATCATAATTTAGTAATAGTTCATATTAAATATATGCAAAATTATATAAAAAATAATAAAAATATAAATGTATATCTAAAAATGCTAGAATAAACAGATATTTTTGATCTAATCTGAAAATGTAACACCTGACACAGTCTACTTGGCTGAGAATGTAGGGTAAGTATACGAATGCATTTCACCATTCACTAAGCTGATCAAAGCATAGTTCAGATTATGTCCATTGAAACACTAATTCATAATTAACTTTTAACCACCTAATACCATTAATTCACTGTAGGCGGCGTAAATAAGTCATAATAATTAATATGCCATTACAAAATGATAAGTTTTGAAATTTCTATTGCGGGGAATTTAGAATTTAAAAATCAAACATACCAATAAAATCAGTTACTAAGATGAATTAAACTAAACCCGACTTGAAGCTAGGTTATCACAGAGCTCAGGATTTTTTGAGGCTAAAAGTTAAAATCCAAATATACAAGAATAAAACATTTATTTAACTAAAATAAAATATTAAGTCATGCAAAAGTACATGTCATGCCATGCTTCTATAAAATAAATTTTATACTTATACGGAATGGGCAGTGTCTCTAGAACCTAACTCCCAACTTATAACAACCTTTCGACTCTCTCACTCCAACAAGACTGGTGCCCAGAGAGCAGAACTCGACTAGGGTCCTTAAACCAAGTCTAATCACTTAATTTTCCATAAAGCCGGCGCCTAGAGAGCAACACTCGACTAGGAACCTTTATTTCGGCAAACACACTCTACACAGTCTAGAAAGTTGAAGTCGACTAGGGCAAGTTCCAAATTATCCTTTTACTACCTGTCTCAAATTCATACCCGGTGCAAAGGCCAAAGTGGGCGGTGTGGTGCGCAACCCATCAGTGGCATGTTCGTCTCATCCCGAGTCAATAACATGCAATCACTGATGATAACAATATGTAGAAATGATATATATATATATATATATATATATATATATATATATATATATGAATAGTAATTAAATAAATAATTTAAATCTTAAATCATTTAATCAGAACTGCTATATAAAATTTTAGCATGACACATGTATAGCAGATATATGACTTTAACTCCGCAGCTCTGACTCCTGCTCGCGCTCGCCTGCTAAGCCTCGTGGAGCGAGTTAACCGATGGATTATCTATTCACGGGAACAGTTCAATCAACAAAAGTAAAACATTTAACAAATAACCCTAGGCCTAAACTCCTAGAACTTACTGTCTAAAAATTTCGACTCGGATAATTTCTACCGAAAATTCGGCAGAACCTCCCTTAAATACGGACTTTTACCCCCTATATAACGAGTCTAGGACCTGCCCAAAACACTTTTAATTTTCAAAAATTAATTAACGGGAGTCGGGCCACCAAAACTACATCACTTTTCCCACCTACACGACGTATCACAATTGTTCGAACGGTGTGCTCACACTATTATTTTGATAGTCAATCCATACATTATTTTTCTAGTGTTCAACACAATAATTAATCAAATAATTTTTTATCAAAAAACTCTAAAATCAAGCAGAGAATGCGAACGCTGATCAATCGGCCGACTACATCTCGGTAGTGGGAGTCCGATCGACGATCTGAGCGCACCTACGGACTCGAGACAACACGCAAATGATGATTCCAGCATCTGATCCTTTGATCCGATCCCCAATCATTCGGAGAAAATTACAAACAGTATCGACCGTCGATTTTCAAATGGAGTCCGATCGCTGCAAAACTAGTGTCATTGGAAAGCTTGAGCTGAGAGGAGTTCATCCATGAACTCCGATCGGCCATATACCTCACCGGAACTCGCCAAAAAAAGCCCAAAATCCCGGCTGCCTACATAAAATTTTCTTCGTCGGATAAGCTTTCCTCCAGGCACCAAAGCTGCTGCTGCTGCCCCCAAATGGAAAGCCCACTTTCCGACTAGTCGATCGCCACCACAAGTAGCTGCTGGCACCGCCGGACACGCCATGAACGGCGCCGAACAGCTACTACCTCTTCTCCCTCTTTCTTTTCTTCTTTTTTTTCTTCGCTCACTGACGTCGGACTCGCCGGCAGTCGGCTCTTCCATCAGCCATCGCCACCGGGCCTCGAGCGGCCTTTTTCTCCACCTGCCACGCACGGCAGCTCCTCCCTCTCCCTTTCTTCTTTCCTGATCGCCTTTCCTCCCTTTTTTTCTTTCTTTTTCTTTATCGCCAAAAGGTCCCTCAACTTTTGCTTAAAAATCATTTAGTCCCTCATTCTTTTTAATTACTAACAACTTTTCCCTATAAAATTTATGTTTAACCCTCTAACTTTTTTATGGCATTTCAATTAAGCTCCTAACTACTTAATTTGGGCTAAATTACAATTATTAAAAATAGAGAGTTACTTATTTAGCCTTCCTTTTAAGGGTGAAATTACTAAAATGCCCTTGCCAATATATTTATTATAAATATACCAACCATGAAGATTCTCATTTAAACCCCATATAAAAGCAATTATACTTTTAGCCTTTATTTCATAACTAATTGTCAAATTAATCCTAATACTTAATTAACTTAAATAATCAATTTATTAACTATTTTTTAATTTAAACCAACACCATTTGCTAATTAAAATTTGTCATTTCCCAATAAATTCTTTTATAAAAATATTATCTACTATTTCTTTCATAACTTTCAAATATAATATTTGATTCATATATTCATATTGGGAGAAAATTAAGTGTGGCATATATATATATAATTTATTCCCTAAGAAATTCACTTAATTAATTTTTTAAGAGTCAAACTAATTTAATATAGAAAATAAATCTTTTTATTTTTATCTAGCATTGAAATTCTATTTTAAATCATCCCAATTTCATTACTCAAAATAAAACTAAATTAAATTAAATAGAAACTCATTATTAGTTATTACTAATATTATTATTATTATTATTATTAAAAGGAAATTTCGGGTATTATAAAAAATATCTTCATTCCTCAAGTGAAAAAAATCAAACCATAGGATAGTTTTTTGAACTTTACCCATATTTTAATGATATACTTTATTTTTGGATAAAGCTCAAGAAATCACCATGCGGTTTGATACTTTTACACTTGAGGAATAAAAATATTTTTTTCTTATATCAAATGAGTAACATGCCTTTTAATAATATTCAATACTTTTTATTTTTTTTAGATTATAAATATTAATAGAAACATAATTTTTTATAAAATAAGTATTTTTAAGTAATTTTGCATTCCATTAGATATTTTGTGATCATAACAAATTGTTAAACTATATATTTTATTATTTTAATTAAATTTAAATTTTTTTTAAAAAAAATAAAATTTTAATATATTTATGAATACTATATTGCTTATAAAATCATAATTTAGTAGTGGTTCACATTAAATACATGCAAAACTATATAAAAAATTTAATAAACATAAATGTGTATCTAAAAAAATGCTAAAAAATAAAACACATGATACTCACTTGATATATAAAATTTCTTTGTCCCTCAAGTAAAAAGCATCAAACCACAGGATAATTTTTTGAACTTTATCCTTATTCTTTTGTTTATATTTTTTATATCTTCTTGTTATTATAATTTTAAGTTGTTAGAAGATAAGGTTTTGTTACTTTTATGTGGGATTTGTAGTTTATTGATTTTATGGTTGGTTTCTTTAGTTTTGTCTAAATTTGTTATTGCCTATGAAAAAGATACTTTTGATAATACTCAAATGATATGATAAATCAATATACTGTTAAAGCAATTGAAATTTATTTTGTTTTCATTTTTCTAGAGCAGGATATCTAAATTCTACTGTTTAGATACCGAAAAAAATACGATATATTAGGATAGTATTAAAGTGATTGAAGTTTTTTTATTGCTTTTGTTTTTTTGTATAACATTATACTTAAAGTATACTGTTTATTTTTTATTTTAGTTTTCTTCTTTTGTATATAATATACTAATGATAATCTTGTTGTTTTCTTTTTTCTGTATTTTGTTTATACATTTTCCTTTGTTTGTGTGAAATATACTAATAAGATATTAATGATATAGTTTTTTTTGTTGATTTGTTATAGAAGTGGAATTTCAAAACTAAACCAAAATACCATTTTCATGCGAAAGTGAGAGTTTTCTTTTGAACATCTTTTTAGATATGAAGCCTTTTAAGTTTTAGCCTCAACTTATTCATTATTTGTTGTCGATAGAGATTGAATATGATAGAAATTATGAGTTTGGGGTTTCCATCAATAGAATTAGGTTGAGAAATTTTCTTTCAGAATTTGCTATTGTGAGTGGTTTGAATGTGTAAGTGAGGTTAAAAAGTTGGGGTTTGATGGTTCTTCTAATAGATTGTTTGCAAAAGATGGAAGAATAGTGATGTTGTGTAGTAAAGATTTCAGTTTTATATTTTATTGAAGTATTTTTGTTAGCTGCACCAAATGTCAAAGTTGTTGAAATTTATCATATTAATATTATTAATAGCGTGATATTTTCAATAATTAGTCTTGGGGAATAGAAGCTTTTCATCTTTTAGTTGGAAGAATATTTCTATAAAGGAGAAAGGTGATGGTTTCTATGATGGGATATATGGCTGTCCAAATTTTTTCCAAATGTGGTTTTATAAGTGCTGTAAATATTCTTCTGGAAATCTTGTTGTTGATGATGATGGCATTAAAGTGCCACCTGTGCTAAAATGGAAGGTTTATACATTTTCAACTTACAACTACCTTCAACAATCCTTTTTTCATGTATCTCCTAGGACAATTATTTTTTTCTTTTAGTAAAATATTGATTTTGTTTTTATACTTTTTATTCTTTTGTTGTTTTATATTATTTATTTATTGTTATTTTGTATGTTCTATAATCGTGTTTAAAAACATTGTTGTTTCGAATGAGGAGAAAAAAAAATTAAACTTGAAAGGTCTTTTCAATAAAGGAAAGAATAATTTTGATGAGGCCACTCATGAGTTTAATGCTCCTGATTCTTCTTCATTTGTTGGACTTTCTACCTCAACATACTCTTTCATAGCTAAAGTATTTAGACAGTTGGAGATTCTGTTATCTCATCAAGATAAATTGGGTAAAATTTTTTATTATCACCGAATTACTATGGAAGCAAAGATTTCAGAAATTTGCAACTCGTTATATGATATTAAGTTGAAGTTGCAAGATAGTTGTTATGGAGCTGGTTCTTTAAGCTTTAGTGGTACTTATTTTCAAGTAAATCAATTGTTTAATTAGATATTCTAAATATATTTCTTGTATATCTTTTTTATATTTGTATTTTTTTGAGCTATTTATATATTAAAAGTATATTTATAATATACCTTTTATTTATATTTTTAAATTTATTATATGTGAATTCTATATTTAGTTAGTGAAACTATTTTAAAAATATATCTATAGTATACTTAGTTTAATTATGTTTGGATTTTTTTATACTCTAATTTCAATATATACTTTTAGTATTCTAATAATTTTTGTCTTAATATTTTAGACTGGTGATAGACTGTTTGGAGATAAGAATGTAGGTGATTCAATTGATGTTGATGATGATGGAAAGAATGCAATGTAGAAAGATAATGAGAATACTATTGTACTATTTTTTTTAATAATTTTAGATTTTAATGTTGTTATGTTTTGTTATTGTTCTAATAAGAATTTTTTTTTATATTTTGGTCATAAAGTTTATGAAGTCAGAAATGTTGGAAGTGTTGGTGATGTAACGAAGTTAGATGATGAAAAAGTGGATGAGGTATGGGTAAATTATATCCTGGATTTGGGCGTACTATGCATTATATACTTAGTATCCAAAACATGGCCATTTCATTTAAATGAGGAAGCTGAATTTTAAAATACTACGAGAGAGTTTTAATTCAAATATAATGATCTACCTGTATTAACGATTTAAAACATAATCACGAGTTACTTTCAGTTGTTTGTTTGATTGCCTTCTTCATTTTAAATTCTTTATCATTTAGAGCTTCAAATTAGATTTTACAAGTTGTTGTTCTTCATTCTTTTCTTTCTTTTCTATTCTGATACATAAATTATGCGTTTTTACAGATTTTGAAAAACTTATTTTTGACAAGTTGAAATTTTTCCTTCTTTCACCATTCTTCAGACCTTCAAATTATATTCTAGAAGCTTTAAGATTATAGGTTGATTAACTATAATATTCATTATTATATTAATTAAAAGTATGATAATAATTTTATCGCTGGAAAATAATAGGTTCATTATATAGAACATTGAGATTCATTATGTAGAATATTGACGTTCATTATGTGTAAACTATAGGTTTATCATTTTATTCATAATTTTAGTAATAAATTTATTTTTGAAATTGAATATATTCATTTTATAGCATATTGAGATTCACTATATATGAACTATAAGTTCATCATATTATTCATAATTTTAATAATAGTTTTATTTTTGAAATGGAATAGGTTTATTTTGTTGCACATTGAGATTCACTATATATGAACTACAAGTTCATTTTATTGTTCATAATTTTGATAATAAATTTATTTTTGAAATAGAATAGGTTCATTTTGTAGTAAAATAAATTTTATATCATTAATAGATAAGTATAAAAGTTTTAAGTAATGAACATGACATATGTGCATAAAAATAATCAGTATTCATAGATTATAATGAACATGTTCACTATTTACAAATAACATGTTCATTAAAATATAACTTGAGGTTCATCAAATATATAACACAGTCTTATAGTTCATAGATTCAATATTCATAGGTTATAATCAATAAGTTCATCATTACTAGCAACAAGTTCATCAACGTATCACTTGAGGTTCATCAAATATAACATATTGACCCCAAGATTTCACGTGTACTTTTGATGATGTAAAATATTATTACTAGTAACAAATCTTGTTTAGTATTGTTGCTCTTAGTAGGTAATCTTTAATTATCATTGATGCATATAAATAAAGATGAAGGCAAAAGTGTGAAGTTGGATTCAAGAGTCAAGGACTTGAATACTTGAGTTAATATGAACATCAAGATAAAATCATGAAGTAATAAAGATGGGAAGAGTGACAGAACATATAAACGCAATGCAAAGAGTATGTGGAGTTAAGAAACTCATGTGAACAAGTATGATCTCCATGGAATAAAATCGATTGCTGAAGTTTGAAGAATAGACTATACTACTTAGAAGAGTTTATGAGGAAAATGATGGATAAATTGATCATGTTAGTCATGTTTCTAATCCTTAAAATAAAAAGTACGATAATAGTTTCAACAAGAAACACACCAAGAAGATAATTAATTGAATTCTTAATATTATCCTATAAAGATTCAAGAGAGAATAAATACATAATGAAAGCGTACCTGTTGAATCCATAGAGTTCTTGATTAGTGGATGATGATCTTGACTAAATTATTGAGAGATGAATTTGATGGGTTGTGTTCTTCTAATTGTAGAATTTCTTTAAATTTTCATAAGTGTCTTTTCTGATGAGGATGAATGAAAATTTATAGATTTTCTATAATTGGGGACCATTATCCTTTATAAAGTTATAACTATTGATCATAACTCTTTGTAAAGTTATGACTTTTGATCATAACTAAACCGATCAATGGTCACTAATATCAATATAACTAAATAACATAGATCAATCAAGAAATTTGTAGCATGAAAATCATATGAAAGTGATCTATACATGTCGATTTTCTATTGGTCCTACTTATTTTAGTGAGATCACACAATAATTTGATCGTACAGACTATAAGCAATTGGATACCAAACTTTATTTCTAATCAGAAAAAAATATCCAAATACAAAATTATACATGCACTAAATCAAACATAGAACATATGATACTACATGAAAAACTCCTACTATATAGGAGTTGCATGGTTCCCGAGAGAAACGTTTTACAACACGGCCTATGTCAAAACCGTGTTGATTATAAGGCATTCAAGGACACGACCGTGGGAATGGGCGGTCGACACATGCGCATGCCGAAACGCGTGCGATGGACAAATATATAAAGCGCGAATAACACGGCTCACAGATAGAGTATCCACGAGTTTAAACAATCGGGTATTCTCTACGAATTTTTAATCGTTGTGCAATTTTTCTCGCGTTTTGCCATCAACCAAGTAAGTTTTCTTCTTTATTTTCTAATTTCTTTTCGTTTTAATTTTTAATTTTTAATTTTCATTATTATTATTATTATTATATTTTTTTTAATTTAGTTTTCTGACATTGTACCTGACATTGCTTAGTTATTTTATATTATTCTGCTTAATTCTTTTTAATTTTTTTCTGCTTATTTATTTAATATTATTTTTATTTTATTTTTAATTTTTAATTTTTGTTGCTGTTTGAGGTATAGTTTAGTTATTTAATTCTCATTATGTAATTTTTTCTTTTCTTTGGATCTGCCTTACACTGCTAAATTGTGGAAATTAGTGACTATTGTTTATTAATGTGCTGGAACACTATTGGCCATTACTTCCTTGCAAGAATTTGAGGTTTGAGGCATTTTCGAATGCCTCAAATTTTCTGTTTAGAAATTTTCAGCCGTCGTACTGTCAAAATTTCGGCTATATTTTTATGTTGTTTGAATTATTTAGCTGCTATGTATGCATTATTTTCTATGTCACATCGATCATAATATCTTTCAAGCACAATGTCGAGAACACGACCGACGAGCCCTCCAAGCGCCATCAATCGCAGGCCATGCGGATGCCTCTTCAGTTGGCGGCGGGGTCCAGCACCACCGCGCGCTTGCTAGCCACGGCACCCAGCCGACTAGACCACCTTAGCACTACCGACCCTCGCGCACTTGTCGGTGCTAGATCCACAGGCCACGAGCTAAGCCCTCGGGAAGGCCTAGGACTAGATGGTGTATTGACTACTTGTCAGCGGTCGAGAGCTCTTTGAGACCTTACCATATGCTCGCTTCTTCGACATCATCGAGCCAGCCCACGGTGTAGCTCACTTATAGATAGAGTTAGTTCTGGCACCTTCTTTCTACAATAGTAGATCAGAGTTAGCATCAACCGGATGCTATTTCTTTTTCGCAATTGCCGGAGGCTTGAGCGATGCCTGACCTGGGATTCACCAGGGCTATGGACTCGCACTCGGTGGGAGAATACTAGAGAGGCCTACCAGATATCTTATATACCACCGTCCTTATAGGAGGACGGGACAAGATTGTGACCGGGGATAGAACATTACTATCAAGCCAAGGCATCATCCAGTGATTCCGAGAACGCCCAGATTCTGCTGCATACACTTTTGTGTCTCACTACCATTACAGTGCGGAGTGCACGGGAGAGCTTAGTACGACGTGGCTGCGATGTCTTCATCCTTTAGGCACTACACCAACGCAAAAAGCTAAATATGGGCTACCTCCTAGCCAGTTAGATCAGGACCTTCGTGAGGGAGTCAAGGAAGATACATTTTTGTTTTGGCCCCTATATCACATGGTTGGCTAGGAGGTTGGATGTTTTGGATGGTTGTTTGAGTGAGCTGACTCAGATAGGAGATATGTTACCAGTGGGAGTCCGCCAGATGATTAACATGCAGATGGTGACAGCTTCTCAGGGGCCCCACGGCATCGAGTACATATTAGTCAGCTAGATAGGGAGGCCAGAGCTAGAGCACCATAGGATCCTTGTGTGCACATACTAGAGCTACGACCTCGAGATGTACCTGACCCGGCATGTGCTTTCACCCCCTCTCTTGGTGCTTCATCCTCCCGCGCTGCTTTGACTTCGATGCTCGGAGATAGGTGCTCTTGCGATCGCTTAGGCGAGGCTTTTAGACCTTGGCTAACCACTAAGTGCGAGCGATTTGGAAGGAGACCATAGCACAGCTCTAGGGTTTTAACAACTTAGCATTAGCTCTTGGAGGCCTTGAGGCATGACTTACAATCGGATCGGATGGCGGCTCGACCTCCGTGTGGGGATGATGAAGTGCAGCGATTCTTTAATGACCTAAGTGATATTGAGTTGGACCTCAGCGATTATTTGCGACCCAGCCTCCACCAGTTCCAGCTGCCACTTAGGACCCTCCACCATCTACAAGCACAGCTCCTACCAAGGATGTGTCGATGTCACCCCCGGCCTCCACTCGGGACCCGCTCCTTATGACCTTGAGCAGGGCCCGATATTCACTCTACCAGCATCGGTGGATGATCAGGGTAGTCTTCCTTAGATTTTATTTCATTTTCTATTTTTCTTTAATTTATTTTTCAAACATGTTATGTACTTAGATATTATTGATTTTACTTTCCTTATGTGTACTCCCCATGCGAGATACCCACTTTATTTTACACTGAGGACAGTGTGTTCTTCAAGTGTGGAGTGGGTAAAAGCATATATGTCTCCTTTTCTTTTATTGTGATTTTCTTAGTAGTTTGTGTCTAAATTGCTATCACTGATTATGTATATTGTTAGGATGTTAGGATACTATGTCTTTATGCACTTAAGTATACTATTTTTGAGCTGATTGACAATTTGATTTATAGAATTTCAGTTAATTTTATTTGTTATTCATTGTCCTTGGAAAACAATTAATGGTGTTTAATTTTATTTGTTGTTCATTGTTCAACTTTGCCTGGTTAAACCGGTGTTACTTAATTATTTCTCGAGTTGTTGAATTTTAACTTAGAAGGTTGACTATATCATATGCATGTGTTTCTTAAGTGATGATTCAATTAAGGATGTTGAAAACCAATTGTAACTAATGCCACACTTCAAATGTGAGATTTTGAGCCAGTTGAACATTCATTATACATATGCTGTTTATATTTCTTGTTTAAGTGTGCATTGTACTTGGTTTTGCCTCTAGAACTTGATCTGTAATGCTTGTTGAGGTTACATGAATTTGTGAATACCATGAGATGATTGGGGCAACTTAGGATTCACCATACTGGGACAAAAGCCTACCCTTTGTGTTTCTATTATTAACCATGGTTGAGCCTTTATCCTTTTCTTTATTTTACACCATTTCACACTTTACATCTTAGCCTCTTCATTTTATCTTTTCTTTACCTTTATGCTGGAGTTTTTGTTATTTGCTCTCTCTTATTTGGAATTAAAATGCCATTTGCTATGTTGATGACTTCACTAAATCCTTTTGATATTTTAGATGCTCCCTTCAATCCAAACTGTATTTTTGCTCTTCTCGTTATTCAGTTGTATGTAGCAGTTCTCTTATAAGTTGCTAGACCAGTTTTCGTTTAAAAAAAAAAACAACAACAAATTCTTTATTTCTTATTCTCTTTATTGGATTGATAGTATTTTCGAGCATTATTCTACAAATTGAGAATTTAGTGAATATGTTTTGTATTTTTGGGCATTTAATCCTTTGAGCATACATTGTTATTTATTGCAAGAATTTCCAGCATTTTTACACTTCTTTCCTAAATCTCCATACCTTTACCTTAGCCCCATTACAACCCTGGTAAAGACCCTTTGATTTTAGTATTCATTTGTTCATAGTAGTGGAGATAAGATTTATGAGCAAGCTTATAGTAAGCTGGTTTTGTGCATTTGCTTTGAGGGATTTGTTTCTCACCTTATACACACTTTGAGTGACTTGAGTGATCCTTGTGAGGAATTAGTTTTTGATGTTTGTTATTGAGTTGTTTAAGTTATTCATGCATCGATATTGTCTCCATTCTCTGTTAATAATTTACAACTTGACTTATGATTGAGTTTCTTTTGATATATGTTGAAGGCTATTTATTATGACATAGAAGGCATGAACTTTGAGGATTTGCTGACTGTGGTTTTGTGAGGTTGAGTTGTTAATTGCTTGAGGACAAGCAAAAGCTTAAGTGTGGGATGATCTGATATGTATAGTTTTACACATGTTTGCTTGCGTATTATTATGCATTTTCTTAGCATTTATTTTGTTTTTATTCAAAGATCACCGATGTTTTGTGTCCTTTCGTATTCAAGGAGATTTTATAGGTCCATCATCAGTACTTGAGCAATTTTAGATCAATTTTGCAAAAGCGCAATCAGGCTTAACCTTGGGTTGAATTTTGGAAAGTCAACGACGCCTGGTGGAGAAATTCTGGGTAGCTTAACCCAATAGCACTTAAGCACGAAGCGGCGGCATTTTCGAGGTTACCATAAGTGTTGGCACGCGCAAACACTGCACCTTTGTTCCGAACACGGCGCTCGATCATTCATTCTTTCATTGGAAGCACACGGCCGGACGGCGTACGGCTGTAGACGGACAGGTGGAACATGCCCATATTTCTTAGTATAAAAGGACGAAGAGGCAGGAAAAAGCCAAAGAAGTTCAAATCGGCGATTTTGACTTTTCATCTTCCTTTGTAATGTTCTAGAGCGTGTTTCGTGCATTTGCAATTTCGAGAGCTTCTTGGGACATTTGTGAGCGTGGGGTTTGGATTGAAGATTGAAGAGGAGTTTTGGAGCAATCAGTAGAGATCAACGTGTAGATCAAGACTTTGAGCTGTTCATCCAATTCTAGGAAAAAGGTGTATATGTTTCAATTTCTTTATCCTTTCATTAGAATTGAATTCCTATTTGCTTTAGACATGAACATGTGTAGCTAGATTGGTTGAACCCATTGGGGTTCCTTGCTATGTTGGCTTTGTATTGAATTGTTAAGATTATTTTAGTTTCCTTTCTTGTATTCTTTTTGCAATTAATATTATAAATCTAGTTTTCGTCATATTGATTGTATTAATTACTATTCATAGAATTCTTTTAGCAATTGAGAAATCTAATTGAGTTTGGAAATTTAATTGCAAGAACAAGTTAATTTTCACTTAGAGGTAAGGTTAATTAATTTACCGGATTAAGAATTAACAAAGCTTGATAGAGGTGGATTAAAGCTTAAGGCTAATTTAATAATCAATTGTTAGGAAGAGATTCCAACTTTAGGTTTTTAGGTTTAGGAATTTGGTTGTCTCGAGAGGGAAACCGAATTCAATTTAGAATCCGTCCACGGGTAATATAATCAGACTCAACAATCTGTTATCCTTTGTTTGATTGCCAAGTAGTCTAGGTCCTCTTTGGGTTTGCTTTCTTATCTTGATTATTCTCTTTGCTCATTCATTCTCGCATTACACTTAGAATTTAGTTATTAGTCATTAGTAAATTTAGAAACCTCCATTATTAATTTTAGGCTAAATAACAAGGAACGGAGTCGTAACTCTAGGATTTTACTTTTTTGAGGGATACAATATTTTTAATACTTGTCGTTGTTCTGGTGCATCGATGGTTCCTTGCCTTGGCCTAGCCTGTAGTTGTTGCAATGAAGAAGAGCTAATGAACAAGGCCTCGAGATCCTTAAGAATGTTGTAATTATAGACTTGAGGGGTGTGATTCAAGAGGAACTTTAGCAACTCTTGGCTAGGATAGCTGCAAACTAAGCACTGTGATTCGACTAACTCCTCCACCCGATTCGTGGCCTGACTGCCAACTTTCAATGCTAATGCCGAAGACCCAACTAGAAAGGGAGTGCCCCAAAATTTTTAGGATTTCGATGAGTTCATGCTAGACCAAGGTAAAGGGGTACCCTTTAGCTTGGTCCAGCGAAGTGGCTAGCGCGGAGCAACAAGTTATAAGGCATGTTGGAAATCAATGGTTTGGACCCAACCTATGATTCCGAAGAGCTGGTTTTGACGCGAGAAGACAAGCTACCTGCGAAGTTCAAGATGCCCGAGATGAACAAATTTAACGGCACTGGTGACCATAAAGTTCATTTGAAGCAGTACGTAACCATCATGGTAACTATTGAGTTGAATATGACCCATATCGTCAAGCTATTTGAGCTGTCACTTGAAAGGACCTACTGTCAACTAGTACTACGAATTGGAGAAATCCGCCAAAGCTGAATAACGTGATTTGTGCAATTCCTTTATCAAACAGTATGACTACAACACTCATTTGGAAGTGACAATTAGGGATCTTAAATCTACTAAGCAGAAGCCAAATAAGTCCTTTGATTTTTTAACCAGATGGAAAAATAAGGCTGGTCTGACGAAGAACAAGTCCTCTAAAAAGGACCAAGTTCGTATGGTGGTCTGAAATGTTATTGCTGGATGGGTTGAAAGGTTGCAGATGATGAACCTAAAAACCGTCATGGATTTGTACGATGCAATGCTGTAGGTCAAGGAAATAGAGAAGGACAAAAGAAAGACGGTGAGAATTAGGGAAAAGCCAAACTACCAGGCTAGAGGGAATTGGACCTTGGATGTGAATGTTATGCAGCAACCGAGGAAGTTCTCTAACTTCAAGCAATCTCTCTCTAAAATCTTTAGAGATTGATTTAGAATGGCATGCTCCAACCTCCCACCTTAAAGAACCCACTAAACCCAAACAGGCCGGATGCAAGCCTAACACTTAATGTAAATTCCACCAAGCACTTGGCCACCATGTTGATAATGCATCCGGTTGAAGCATGAAATCCAGGACCTTATCAACGCCAAAAAGCTTACTGAAGAAACCCCTTAATAAGCTACTACAATACACTACCTCCAAACCAAGTGTCCATGATCAACCCAGACTTCAGCGAAGAGGAAATCATGAGCTCCTTCGTAGACCTACCCTAAACTGAGCCAGCAGCCGAGCCAAATAGCCTATAAAAAACCTTCACTAAGTTGGGGCATCACACTCTGTTCGACACTATATACAGAAGCTTAAGCGATGGTAGAAGACAATCCTAAGCCTCACAATGGTCAATATTATGAGTATCAGCAGGCTTTCAAGCATGTGACGGACTAGTGCAACCGTCTCAAGCATGAGGTTCAGGACTTAATCGACTTTAGAAATAGGAGGTTGAACAACTTCCTCGGTATGAGTGTGAAAACTTGTTTGGCCAGCCCTATGGCAAATACAACTTCAAGGTCCAATATTCGAGGCCACCCTTGGTTCATATTTGATCAAGGATAATATGCCAAGTGGTTTGGGATCGGATGATGATTAAGCCGCTGATGAGCCTTGTCTCCTAAAGATCTGGAAAGAAGGGGGAAAAAAGTAGGTAATAGCTATTGATATTTGGTATAGTTCTGGGGATGAGAGTGAAGTTCAAGACGCAGAGGGCAGGGCAATTTCGAGGATGATGCGAGATAATATCGAGCGACCAAGAGAGTAGGTAAGAGCGGTAGCGGTAAGCAGTAAGCAAGCTAAGAAGAGCACACCTAAAGATAGGGATGTCGTGTTACTAGAATAGTGGAAAAAGAAGAAGAAGAAGACAACTAATGTCTATGAGCTGAGCACTTTGATTGATTAGTCATTGATGGAGCACATATAAAGACTATGATATGGCCTTGATAAGTGTTAGCCTGACATGACAACTACCTCACGAGGAGATTATCAAGCAGTGGCCGACAAGACCCACCGGGATGATCACCTTCTCGAATGAAGACTTACCACTTGATGGAAAAGATGTTTTTATCCTTTTTTTTCTTACAGTTAATCAAGGGTCTTTCAGAGCTTATAGTTGAAGAGATTAATCTCACAGTCTGGCGGAGTCTGGCGGGGGACTACAAGTGGCCTTAGCATAGAAGCTGGAAAAAAGAAACCTCGTGATAGTTGATGGGGGTATCACTGTGTCCTTCTCATACTCAAGCTGGACATGATTGCGAATTAACCTAAAACCATCAGACATGGTCATAAGGGCATATGACGAGACTAAAAGAGATGTAGAAGGGACATTTTCAGCACTGGTGAAGATGGGTCCTATTGAATCCTAGGTGGAGATCACGCCTGACATCCGAATAACTGTGCATTCATATTCGAAGGCCATCAGTTCCCCACAAGAGGTCTCTTCACCCATAGTACATCAAGGTAAAATTCTCCCCACATGAAGGCGAGATCGTCACTTTATCCGCTTAGGGGTGGTAAGGTTATCTCATCAATCTAGGGAGGCTGTAAGAGCGTGCCTATGAAGTGGATGTTCTCTATGAGGGACTAGGATCTAATTCAAAGATGAAAAATGACGGGCGGGCAAAAATAAATAGGTGTTGCCAAACTTTAAAGGTCAGAAGACTCGGTGAGGTTTGGGGTATTCTAAGAAAGTAGACGAGGGCAAACCAAAGTAGATGACCGAGGGCCGGGTTTGATTTTCAAGAGGATGGTTGGGAGGAAGTTTGTGAGAAGGTCACCAAGATGAAAGAGCTAAAGCTATAAGAGCCTGCCACTCAATTGGAAAGGATAAGCCAAAAGGAGCTAGCCGCTCTTATTAAAAATAATATCATTGATGTATTCTATAACGATGATGTAATAACATCTGATATTTATGAGGACGATGTCTCTTTTCTTTTTAAGATTAATGATATAAATGATTTTGCTTACTTATGTGATATTTTTCCTGATGGTAGTGTGCATTTTGATAATCATGACATGTGCATGTTTGACATCAATTCTATACAATTGATTCATTTAATTTAAGCACAAATAAAAATCCACATAATATTTTGATAGCTCACGATATAACTCCTGAGAAAAGAAGAAAATTTGAAGAAATAATAGAAATAAAGAGGTATTTGCTTTATCCTACGATGACATGCCAAGTCTAGATAGGAAAATAGTAGAGCACCATATCCCAACTCATTCACACATCTAGCTAGTCAAGCAAAAGATGAGAAGACTGAGGCTGGAATAGGCCAAAAAAGATATGAAAGGAGGTTGCTAAGCAGGTTAAGGCCAATTTCCTCGACGTAGTTAACTACCCTGAATGGTTGGCAAAATATTGTTCCAATTTCGAAGAAGGATGGTGATGGGTGCTACTCGTGTTAGCTACAATCTAAAGGCGAGGTACCTACCACCTATCGTAGCACTAATAAGCGAGTATCTCGAGTTGTATTCCTCGGAAAAGTGAAAGCCCAGAGTTACTCCTTTGTTCTTTGTTATATTAACCTAAAATTAGCGATAAATAATTTCTAAACTAACTAATAGCTGCAAACTAAGTTCTAAGGAAGATGCAAGAGTAATTGATGAATGAAATAATCAACACAAGAAGACAAACCCAAAGGGAATCTAAACTAATTGGCAATCAAACAAAAGATAAAGGATCGGTGAGTCTAATTATGCTACCCGGATCGATTGAATATATTTTAACAATCGAATCGACTTTCTCTCGAGATAACCAAATTCCTAAACCTAATAACCTAAAGTTGGAATCTCTTCCTTACGATTGATTCTTAAATTAGCATTAAGCTTTAATTCGTCTCTATTAAGCTTTGTTAATTGTTAATCCGGCTAGTTAATTATCCTTATCTCCAAGCGATTATTAACCAGTTCTTGCTATTCAAAATTCCAATTGCCAAATGGACTTCTCAATCACATAAAGCAATCTAACCACACAATTCACGTCTCATGAATAATGCATTATCTTATTAATACTGAAGGCAAGAAGAATACAAAACCAACTCAAACAATCCAACAATATAATATCAAGCCAACATAGTAAAGAAATCCCAATGGATTTAATCAATCTAGCTAATCATGTTCATTCTCAAAATACACAAGAATTCAATTACAACAATAAGTAAAGGTAGAGAAAACCCGATTACACCCTTGGATGAGAGTAAACAGCCCCAAATCCTTTTGCTCCAATTGAAACAATTCTTGTTCCTCTTGCTCGATTTGAAAATCAATCGACGAACCTCGCCTAATCTTCAATCTTTGAAGGGAATCTGATTGAAACCTTGATCCAAGTCTCCTTTTCTCTTAGTTTCAACTCAGAAAACCCTTAGGGAAAGAAAAATTAGGGTTTGGGACGTTCTAACCCTAGCCTTTCCCTCTTTTTCTCTCTTCGTTCTTTTAATTAAAACCTCATGTCGCCCGCGCAACAGCCGTGTTGGGGACACTGAGATAGTGTTCTAGCCATGTTACTCTTGGCCGTGCTCCAAAATCTACTTCTTCTTTGATATCCAACACGGTAGTGTGTTGGTTCTCGTGTTAGTACCGGACCGGCCTCAGAAAGAGAACACGGCTGGGATTTAGACCAACACGCCATGTTCAGACTTCCTCATGCTCGTACTTAGCTTGTTTGACTTTGACGTCCAATTATGCTCCAATTCTTTCCTTTTTCATTCTTTGACTTCTTTTGGACCTAATGCACACAAACATACGCATAGGGTAAGTGTTGGTACCAATTCATATCCAAATATCCATAAAATCGATTTTAAAAACCCCATTTAGATGTGTGTATTTTACGCACATCAGATGGTAAGGTTCGAATATGTGTGGATTATCAAGACTTGAACAAGGCATGCCTAAAGGATGACTTTCCTCTTTCTCACATAGATATAATAGTCGATAGCGCTACTTCGAATGTAATGTACTCCTTTACGAACCGGTTCTCGGCATACAATCAGATTATGATGGCAGTAGTGGACAAGCTGACAATTCGTTCATCACTAAATGAGGGACATACTGCTACAAGGTTATGCCTTTTGGACTAAAGAATACGAGGGCAACTTATCAGAGAGCAGTCACTACCTTATTTCATGACATGATGCACAAGGAGGTGGATGTGTATGTTGACGATATAATGGTAAAATCTGAAACAAGAGAATGGCACTTTCAGGCTCTTGATAAGTTCTTAAGACGAGTGGAAAGGTATAACTTGAGACTGAACCTAAAGAAGAGTGTGTTCAGAGTTACATCAGGGAAGCTATTAGGGCATATAATAGAGATTGATCTAGACTAAGTTAAAACCATTCAAGAGATCCAACATCGAAGATTATGAAAGAAGTTAGAGGTTTCTTAAGACATCTGCAATACATTAGCAAGTTCATTTCCAAGCTCATGATAGTTTGTGATCCCATCTTCAAACTTTTAAGGAAACATCAGCTCGTTGTATGGGATGAACACTGTTAGAAAGCCTTCGACAAAATTTAGGAATACATGATGAAGCCACTAGTACTCAAGCTGCCGAAGGATGGCAAGCTGATGCTGGCTAAACATGACTAACAATCTATAGGCAAGTGTACCTATCGAATGTAATCTGCAGAGATTACATGCTGGTAATCCAATAAGCCCTCGAGGAATGGAAAGTAAAAGAAGATAGGTTGAAGCCGTATGTCAACTATCTCAGGACTTTAGTTGGAATTTCTCCAAGTGTTCCTTTATACACTTGCCTTGGGACGAGAATCAGATAGCGGATGCATTAGCTACTTTATTTTCTATGTGGATTAATCCCTCGCAACTTTCAATGAAGCCTTTGGTGATCGTGAAATCAGGTGCGCCTCGTTATTAAGGGGATCGGATAATGCAAGTTCAGATGGGACTGGAAGAGATGCCATGGTTCTACAATATGAAGAAGTTCATAAAAAATAGGGAGTACTTAAAAGAAGCGAAAACCAAGGAAAGGTATGCATTACGGATCCAAGCTAAGAATTACATCAGTCACGAGAGAGTCCTGTATAGAAGAATCAAGTCGGGGGTACAGCTCCAGTGTGTGACTAAAGTAGAAGCTCAGGTAGTGATAGAGGAAATACACAAAGGAGTATGCGGGCCTCATACGAGCGAAATTGTGTTAACTAGGAAGATTATACGGCAAGATTATTACTGGTTGACTATGAAAAAGGATTGTATAGCGTTAGTAAGGAAATGCCGAGAGTGCCAGCTATATAGTGACTTGAGTCACGTGCCTCTAACCGAGTTCCACAACTTGAAGTCTCCTTGGCCTTTTGCAGCTTAGGGAATCAACATTATCAGAGAAATAAAGCCTCATTAGAATGGTCACAGCTTCATAGTCGTAGCCATTGGCTACTTCTCGAAATGGGTTGAAGCCGAGTCATTCACCGTCATGGGGGCAAGGAAGATGGCCAGATTTATAGAAAGCAACCTAATCTGTAGATTCGGGGTCCTATATCATTTCGTGATAAATAATGGAGTGTAGTTCATAGGTGAGACAACAGACCTACTAACAGAATATAAGATCGAGCATTACAGGTTTTCTCCTTATAGACCTCAAGCGAATGGAGCGGTAGAGGTAGCCAATAAGAATTTGAAGAAGATACTTCCGAAGATGGTGTGGAATCACAAGAACTGGTCGTTTCGATTACTCTTTATGCTTTGGGGATATCAGACAATTGAGTGAACGTTAACTAGGAAAATGCCACACTCTATGGTTTACGAAACTGAGGCGGTTCTACAAGTTGAGCTACAATTGAAGTCTTTGAGAGTTAATTGGAGGCTGAAATACTAAAATATCAGTGGGTTGAGCAAAGATACCAGCAATTGGCCTTAGTTGACAATAAAAGGATAAAAACCCTATACCACATGCAGTTGTATTAGAAAAAGGATAGCTAGGGTGTTTAATAAGAAGGTAAAGCCAGGAAAGACCAGAGCTGGTGATTTGGTATTGAAGCATATAAGGCCTATTGCATTTGATATAAGAGGGAAGTTTAGGCCGAACTGGGAAGGCCCATATTTGGTTAAAAAGATTTTGTCTAGAGGTGCTGATAAGATCTCAGACTTTGAGGAACGATTCACTGAGCCAATCAATATAGATTATCTCAAGAAATACCATGTGTAAAGAAAAAATAAAATAAAGAATAATAGAAAAAATAGCTTGCTGATCGGAAAACTTCAAAAGGCTAGTCAGGCAAAAGTTAGGACAAAAGAGAGAAAATAATCAGCTAGAAAATCTAAAAAGACTGGCTGATGATAGAAGTTATATCGTGAGAAATCAAAATATACCCATCTAGGTTTTTACTAAATAAATAAAATTATTTAGGATTATTATCAAATATATGTATCTCTGTTTATCATTTTATGCACTAATTGAAAGAAAAGCAAAATTAAAAATTCTAAGCAAAATGAATGATATTTGAAAAATAATTTCTCTTTGCATAAATAAATTGTTTAATTATTTACTTTTTGGGTTGAAGCTACTATGTTATTCCTAATAGCTGTATAGTAATAGGCTTCCACACACAGGTCTGCTCGCTAGATCGCACGATCCATTTACTAGTATGAAAATTTTAAATTGTTTTAAAATTTAGAGACTCGCAAAGAGGTCTATCTATCATGTTTGAGTGAGAGATGTTGGAATTCGGATTAGATCGCCCATAACGGGTTAACCCAAACCCATTTACATATATTGACCTATATTAATTATAATTAATTTTATTAATATAATTAATAATGATTAATTGTTTGTGTGAGTTACCAACACAACACAAATTAGAGGAAGTTAACTAAAAGTAACTTCCTCTACTAAAAACGTTCAATACTTGAAATAAATAAAAAAAAGTACTCTCTCTCTAGTTTAAGACAAACAATTAAGAACTTAAAATATTTGAGCTTTGAACATTAAAATACAATTTCTTAGTAAACACAATACAATTTCCTAGTAAATTGTGTTGGTGATTTAGTATAAAGCAATATATTTGTAAAATCATCAAGAGGTAAATATTTTTCTTTCAATTTCCATATAAACTACAAAATGCTTTTCCTGTAAAAAGTTTATACCTATTTCTTCTCTAATTAAAGGAAATTAATTGCATTACATCAAATCAATTTATGCTGCTAATTATGATCTTAATAATTTATAGGATACATTATCAATTTGCCCCTGAATTTGTAGGCAGAGAAGGTTGATTGAATATCTTATTACCTATACAGGTTATAAAATAAAATATTTGTTTCATTATTTTAATTCTAAATTTTTTTTTTTATATTGAATCCAATTCGAAATATTGAGGTTTCCCCTCTCTCTCCTATTTCCGAAATTGAGAATCCATGAATGACAATTACAAATTTACTAATATCTACTTGAAAATTCTTCAAGTATAGAATCTGAAATATAATATTACAGAAGGGCATTCAAGTGTGAAGTATGAATGCATAAAACCAATAATCATGGAAATAATTAGATGAAGATTACATGAATTACTGAAGAATGAGTGAATCAATGGCACAGTTTTCCATATCATACTGAAAGTTTCAGACTCCCCATAAATCTACAATTCATAATGACTTACTTGCATGAGCTCTTGATCTAGTAAATTCTCTCCGCCGTAGACACAGGGCGTAAGAAGACAACAATGACTGTGATGTTATCTTTGCTGCCTCTCTCTGCAGCTTCTGTTGCCAATCTCTTGGAGCACATTCCAGGTTCTTTCACAGTGTCCCTGATTATGTCTACTACCTCTTCATTGCTCACAACATCCCACAGTCCATCGCTAGCCATCACCTGATAATTAATCACATATTACTTTCATCTCCACCCATCCAGCTGATAATAATATTATGCTTTTGTTACAGCGACAAGAAACAGAAGCTATGTTGTGCATTGTAATCCGCATTAAATGCATTAGATGCCATCCGAATAGTTGGAACTAGGGGCTTCAATTTAGGAGTATTCAGGTTCAACCCCATCGAGATCGGAGTTTGGATCAGAATGCTGTGAGGATGAAACCTAGAAAGATAGGTTAATGTAACATCCTCACAAAACTGTAGTCTATGTTGTTGTCTAAGGCTAAATTCGGGTGTTGTTAGTGGATGTGTATCAAACTGGCTGATCTGCCAAATGCCAAGATCTACTTATTATGCATGTAAGAGTGGCTTTCTCTTAAGTAAGGTCACTAGAAAGAAGTGTAATCTATATGCAATCAAAAGTTAGGTCTTTGATAATATCACCACCATCTGTGGAATTCCTGGATACAACTCCTGCCAGCATCTACCAAATTAAAAGAGGAAAAAAAGAGAGAAAAGAATAGTACTGTCTCCAATTTAATCTCATTCCTCACAAGTAGAATCCTTAAATTTATTCTTTAGAGATAGTCTGCTGCTTTCTTGCAGTTGCACTTCACACACAAACAACATCCAACCTGCATCAGTCTCTTGCAAGATAGCCTGCTTTGGCATCTAATATATCTATAATCTATGCCCTAACTCTTTCAACTTTCTCATGACCTACAATCAATCCCACCCATCCCGGAGACTATTTCATTAAAACAAGAACAGGAACAGTGAAAAGGCCACATATCTTTAAAACCAAAGAGAGTTTTAGGGGACCTGTATATCAATGTATGCAAAATATGATATCTAAATCTTAACTCTGTACAATTATTATCAGCAATATACCAACATTGATTAAAAAGATGACCCTTACCAAAAATTCATCCTCTGATGACAGAGTAGTTTCAGTTATCTCAGGTTCTGCAGTAACAGCAGGCTTCAGATCATCATCACCAATGGAGCGAGTGACCTTTTTAAACAAACAAATTTATCAAACTCTTGGAGGGGAGGAGAGAAGGAAGCAGATGATGAAGAAGAAAGTACAACATTAAATTTATACCATTAAACAAACTCTTAGACCATGTTTAGTTCATAGAATGAAATAGGTACAAAATACAATAGCGATTTCTAAAGAGTAGAATGATTAAAGGCTTGGATCAAGTATTTCTAAACAAAATTATAATAAATAGGTTAAATTACAAATCAAATCATGAGCTTTACACTTTTTTACAATTTTATCCCGTTGTTTCAAAATTTTAAAACAAATACCCATACTTTTATTTTTTTTCGAAAATGCTTTCTGATGACAATTTTTACAATTTCAAGGTAAGAAAAATGATGTAGGAAGTCGATTGTGTTTACTAAAAAAATAATAATTATGAATCAATAAAAATAATTTGTCCTAAATTTAACATATAATCATTAAAAGTCTCACATATATACATCCTTTAAAACATTTTACATCTAAATGCAACAAATTTTTGGTGACTCACTAATTTTTATGTTAGAAAGCAGAATTGACTTGCCACGTTATTTTTCTCATTATAAAATTCTAAAATTTGTTGTTGAAAAGTGTTTTTGAAAATAAATTGAAAGCATAGGAATTTCTTTTTAATTTTAAAACAATTGGACAAAATTATTAAAAGAGTATAAAGTTCAAGATTTAATTAGTAATTTAGCCAAAAAATCATAAGTATTAATATGCATGTGGTGGGTGGATAGTGGCCGTGGCGGCAGATAATAGAAAATGATGTCAAATGGATCTAAGGTAGGCAACTAGGTAACTATTTTATTCCTTAAGGTGTGGAAAGTCATTCTTCAATTTACAATAAAATAGGTATTTTGCAAAATCGAAGAATGATAATTTCATAAAATAGCTATTATTTTCCTTAGCTATTCCATGAACTAAACATGGCTGTGGAGTATGAAAAGTCAAACTTAAATTTGTATTTTCTGAATTGAAACATACATCCAGCACTGAAGGGAACCTTCTAGTTATAAAACTGCCAAAGCTTTTCTTCTAGAATTTCTCTCATTTCCTTAATTTCTAAAAACCTCTCTGTTGGTAGAGCATCAAAACTCAATTTAAGGACATTTCTTTAATAAAATGGAGATTCTTGGGTAATATCATTTATTTATACTTATATGATTTCTATCTGACTTATTCAATTACAACTTTCCCATATTGTTAAAAGTTGTATTTATCCCACATCATCTAATTATTAGGCTATTATGCTTTATATATATGAATTGGCCACTTTTTTCTTTAAATCTAACTTTTGGAAATGAGTTCTACCCAAAACAATTTCTCATGGTATCAATGAGGAAGGGTGTCATAAATTGTATTTATCTCATATCGCCTGGTTACTAAACTGTTATGGTATATATATGTGGATTGGACACCCTCTTCCCTTGAGCTAACTTTTGGAAATAAATTCTACTCAAGGCCATTTGTCACGTACAACAGCATCTGAGCCTCTTGCCTAAGATGGAATATTTGGCCCCAAAAACAGTTGGGAAGCTCACAAAAATTATACATACCATTATTGTTTGAAAAATTTCATGGAGCATTATTTTTTCTAAGAAAATTTTATTTTTACAGTGAATTTTCTTTTTCTTTTTGTACGGTTTTTTTCTCAAAATCTTTTATTTGTACGGTATCTTTTGCAGCATTTCGTCAGAAAAGAGATATCAACTATATGCCTAAAAGATACCGAAAGGATATTATTTTAATTTGTATTATTATGAAGTCAGTTTTTATTTTATATTTTTTTTTATTTTTTTAGAATTTCATTAGAAAAAAGATATGAAAAGTATACCTAAAAGATCCAAAGTTTATTTATTTTAAGTAGTATTATTATGAATTTTCTTTTTAGAACTTCGTTCAAAAGAATATACTAAAAATATATCTAAAAGATATTGAAATAATATTATTTTTAATTTGTATAATTGTAAATTCAGTTTTTACTTTATATTTTTTTATTTTTTGAGAATTTCATCAAAAAAAAAAGATACTGAAAATTTATTATTTTAACTTGTATTATTACGAAGTTTTCTTTTTAGAATTTTATCCAAAAAAATATTAAAAGTATATCTATAAGATACTTAAAAGATATTATTTTAACTTGTATTACCGTAAAATCAGCCAAATGAGGTAGATTTATCATTTTTATTTTATATCTTTTATGTTTGGTATTCATGAATTAAATGATTTTATATGTTTTTAGACCATGAAAAAAAAAAAATTGCCACTGCTTTCCCATAAAAGCCTTATTTTTTTCTCATGGAATTTTACATTTACTTTCTGAAAATAATCCACAACTTTAAAGTAGTAAATTTCTTAAAAAATAAATTTTGACATCCAAAAGGAAATGGTAATCAACGACCAACTATTACTAGCCTACAGGTGACCATACCCATAGGAATTACTGGTGTTCAATAAGAGGTAGCATATTATTAATCCTTTTGGCAGTTGAAACCTAGTAAAATAATCAAATTTCAGTCAGCAGTTCCGAATAGCAAGGTTCCTCTATTGCAGTACTGCTGTTACTTTTCTCTCCCTTCTTTAAGCATTCATATCATACCATGAAAAAGGTTGTGCCCTTTTTAATAATAAAAGAGCTTCAGTATATATTTTCGTCATCTCACAATTTTTACTTCTAGTTTGAGACGAGGCTCTCCAGAAGCCCTCAATTAAAAATGTATATGAATTAAAACAGTGAGAAACAAAGAATACTTCCAGAATGATAACATTGTCCATTATATCATGAAAGGTAAAGAGGAAAACCTGGAGTGCAGCAGGACCAACCCTCCAAGTATCGACTTGCCATTTCACTAGTCCCCCTGCGCTAACAACACGCTCCCTCTCCTCAAGACAGCTTGCAATGTGATCCTAATATGGCAAAGTCAATTATTTTCAAACTGTAAGGAATAAGAAGTCATAAGCATGAACCCAAATTTGTCAAAACCAGTTGAACACACCTTACTCAGAGAAAAGGCACGGCCAGATCTACATAAAATTGACCTGCAATCGCCAGCATTGGCAATAAAAAGTTTGTCTCGAACTATTAATGCAGCAATAGCAGTGCAACCAGGATGCCAGTCTTTCTGAATAACCCTTGATTTACGATGAGAATCCAGTTCATTTCGAAATGCAAGATCTGTACTAATGAATACTTCAAATAATGCACTCTTGGGACTGCATTCATACAATGAATTTAGTCAAGAGTATGTATCATAGGTAGAATTTGAAAGCACAAAGATTCTAAAAGATGAACAAACCTTGTTACAAAAGCTAAACTTCGCAGAAATCCTGGCATAGCTTGAGCTGAAAACTCAGCAGCTGCTGCACCTGCATGTGAATTCACATCTATTCATCACTATACAGTGAAAACATTAGAATTAACTAAATTTGGAAACAGAATGTGGAAGAATGACTTAACCCTAGTAGGATTAAGCAATGAGGAAGAATGACTGTAACCCTAGTAGGATTAAGTAATATGTAAGACACTTATTAACTCCAGAAATTTTATCCTTTTCCATTTCCTAACTCTAACTAAAAGGTCTCTATGATCTAATCACATGGAAAATCTGCATCTTTCAACTAGAAGATACAAGCAAGTTACTGTCTCACATCATGCTATTGAATGCTGAACAGCAATATTGAACTAAAATAAACTTTGGTAAAAAGAAATCATATTATCAATAACTTATCCCACGAGATCTGGTTAAGGAAATAGAAAAATAAGATGGTCGGAAGCAACTATCTAGGGAAAGATCATCTTGTAAATCTAAATGATCCCAAAAGTCTCAGCTCTTCTATAAAATTTTCTCCACTAAGGAATCACTCACAAAAGTCCACAGATGCATAAGTCAGTCTCAAAGCCCCTACTTTAATTACTAAGATTTAGTGGCCATTTAAAAAATTATTCCTCAAATCCAGTTTTAGTGGACCATTAGGATTGAAAATATCACCCTTAGCACACCTCTATGACCATCAAAGATGCCAAAAACATGGATATCCTTTTCATCACACATGTGGGGCATAAGGAAGTGCCTATCCTCCATAGTTTCCCTTTTCCCGCATGTAGCAAAGGATCCCCAAGAAAGTACTGGATGATAAGCCAGGGGATCATTTGACGAATCAAGCCAATTTCTCAAACCCAGATTAACTGCTAAAGAAACTTTCTTTGATAGTTCTTCTCCCTGCGTGGACCAGTTAATGCTCTCACGGAATATTTGAACCTTATTGGCACCATCACTGAGCTGATCTTGTAAGATTGTAGATTCACCTCCAGCCTGATTTTCTCCCATTGTTTTCAGTTTGTGTTCCAAGACTGTACTGAGTTCCAAAACGATATTATCAAAAGAAGGTCTGATTTGAGGATTTTCATCCCAACACCTCTGTATTAATGAGAGCATGCTTGCTGATGCCCCTGATTCAGGACCAGCGAGAGCAGGTCGCAAGTTACCAGACACCACTGCTGCAGTAAGTTGCTGCTCTGTATAGTTCATCTCCAGTACAGTATGTGCCTGCCAACAGATGAATTGTCAAGCCAAATATTGCACTTTTTGTTGTCAGGGTAGATAATGAAATAGGCAAGACATGCAATAATATTTGGCTTTAAATGCCAACGTCTTAGCTCTAATAAAACTACACATTCTTAACATCTAGATATCTATCATTACCTAGTCATAGCAAAGGATATAGATTTGCTTCGAGTCTGTCTTTTTATCACTAAATAGACCATCTCTGGAAATAGGTAAGATGTTTGACAAATGAAACTAAAGAATAACTTCCTCATACTCGACTTGGTTGTAACAAATTGGCAAGTAAGAAGAAAACTTCTGTTATCAAGATATACAAAGTTCAGTGCTGTTTTATAAAATAAACTCATCCTTACTATTTGGAATTGCTTGGAAAACATGTATTGCAATTCTCCCCACTTTGTCACAGCACCCTTTCAATTGCAGGATAAAATGGGAAAATTGAAAAAAGATGTTCAAATCCACCTTTCCACAATACAGTTTAAAATTCTTTAAAACAAAATATTTCCTCAAATAAACAACAATTATATGTAAACAAATTTACGATCTCCTTTTAAAAGGGAAAGGCATAATAAAAAGGGGAAAATACAAAAAAATATGCTTTTGGTCGCGCTTTTTCAATCTTAAATATCTTAAGTTCATGATTAACTCCGTTAGTAATTTCCAATATATGCATATAACTTTGTAAATGATGATGCCGCTGTAGTGCTTATGTGGAAAGTAGACAACAACGCAACTATGACATGGCCATTTTGTCAATTAAGAGTTATTGTGCAACAATTAATGAAGAAAGAAAAGAAATAAGAAAAAGAACCAAAATATAAACATTGCCCCCAAATTCAAATGGATTAAGATCCTCACATTATTGTTAATATGATAGGTCATGTTTAGATAATCTTAACTATTGGACTTAGAATCAATAGTTGAGATTTATTATCTAAAAAATAACTACCCATTTTTAAGATTTAAATTCAAATTTTTAATAAAATCTCAACCATTCAATTTAAAATAAAAGGTGGAGATTTGTTGGAAATAGTGACTCACTGGAACTCGAGTTTTATTCTAAGGTTGGAAATCTAATCTAAATTTTAGGGATTTGCTAGCTGTAAATTAGCTTAAATTATGGAATTAGTCAATATATATAGAAAGGAAAATAGTTGTAATTATGCCTTAGTTTGTATATTTGATTTATTTCCTTTACTGAACCTTGTATTACCTATTTATATAGGTGTTATATATCAATAATATTTAGTAGTGAGAAAACATAGGTTTTCAATATTCTCTCTAGTTTTTTTACACAAAAAACTGAAAGCAATTACCCAAAATCTCATAGAAACTCAATAGAAAACCCTAATTCTAGAATTTCAAAACTCAAAAGTATCTTTCCTCAAAGCAAAACTCAAAATTATTTCAAACCATCCAATTTAAGTTTCAATTTGAAGTCCCATTAATCAAAGTTATAGGGTTTTAAGTTATTCAAGGCTATGAGATGTAGAGTGTGAAGAATACATGGAGTACAAGCTATGCACCACGTGCTTCACATGGCTTTGTTATTTTGCATTAAAAGATTGCTTTGTTCTCATATGAGTAAGATCTAGAGTACGGGTATTGCAAATGTATTAAGGTCTTGGGCACTAAAAATAGGTTTACAGGCATATGGGTTAATTCGAAACGGGTAGAACTATGAGGACAGTTTGGAGACTAGTGTTATTTCAGTTGACAAAATTATTTTAGAGAGAATCCTTAATGGGAAGTGGAAGCAATGAGCAAGAAATATTCAAGGATACTTCGATGTAGTGTTCCAATTCCCAAATGTGATAGAGTGAAAAGGCTTACCAAGAAAATTATAGAAGGAGATGTTAAAAAGCAATATAAAAGGTTGTATGATTATGTTGAAACCATCAAAAAAAGTATGAGCAACAGTTTAGTGAAATTATCTACCGAATTCTAATTAAGTTTCAATTTGAAGTCCCATTAATCAAAGTTATAGGATTTTAAGTTATTCAAGGCTATAAGGTGTAGAGTGTGAAGAATACATAAGAGTACAAGCTATGCACCACATGCTTCACATGGTTTTGTTATTTTTCATTAAAAGATTGCTTTATTCTCATATGAGTAAGATTTAGTGTTCGAGTATTGCAAATAGATTGAGGTCTTAGGCACTAAAAATGGGTTTATGAGTGGGTTTACAGGCGTATGGGTTAAGTCAAAACGAGTAGAACCACGAGAACAGTTTGGTTACTAGTATTATTTCAGTTGAAAAAATTATTTTAGAGAGAATCCTCAATGAGCAAGAAATATTCAAGAATACTTCGATGTAGTGTTCCAATTCCCAAATGTGATAGAGCAAAAAAGGCTTACCAAGAAAATTATAGAATGACATGTTAAAAAGCAATATGAAAGCTTGTGTAATCATGTTGAAACCATTGAAAAAAGGATGAGAGATGGTTTAGTGAAAATATCTACCAAGTTCTAATTAAGTTTCAATTTGAAGTCCTATTAATTAAAGTGAACGCATCAGCAACACCAGACTGGGTTGTTAGAACTAGACATTCAAATGGAAGGTCAGGAAATTAAGAAACCTAACCAAATTTGCTCTGATACAATCTAAACTTGAAAGGAAGAAGAAAAAATATAGATACCATCTTTCTTGGGTACTCTCGTGTGCAAAAAGGTTATAGATGTTATTGTCCTAGTCTTAATAAAGACTTTGTGTCAATTGATGATACCTTTCTAGAACAAACACCATTTGTTTCATCTTCAGGTTCTGTTCGTCAAGGGGAGATGATAATTTACTAATCTATACTGTTACTCTCCAGTTAAGCCTCTAATAACACAAGTTTATTCTCGTCGTCAACAACCTCCTACTCATGTTCCTACTCCCGTCCCTAGTCCTCTTGCTCCATGTCTTGCGCTAGTTCCTTCATCATCAGATTCGGCTCCCAGTTCCATTAATGATCTTCTTATCGTCTTTTGCAAAGGTAAACATCAATGCACTTATCCAATGTCGTATTTTATGTCATATAACCATTTATCATCATCTTATTCTTTGTTTGCTTCTCTTGATTCTGTTTCCATTCCTAAAATTGTTCATGAAGCTTTATCTTATCCTAGATTGGCGTAATGCTATGATTGAAGAGATGAATGCTTTAGATGATAATGGTACTTGGACCCTGGTAAACTTACTTGTAGGTTAAAAGGCTATAGGATATAAATGGGTATTAACAGTCATAGTCAATCCTGGTGGGACTGTTGTTAGATTAAAAGCTTGACTTGTTGATAAGGGATATACTTAGACAAATAGAGTTGATTGTTCTGACACTTTTTCTTCTGTTGCTAAACTTGCTTTTATCAAGTTATTCATTTCTCTAGCAGTCATATATAACCGGCCTCTTCATTAGTTAGACATTAAGAATGCATTTTTTCACGGTGACCTTCAGGAGGAAGGTTATATAGAGCAACCACTGGCTCTGTTACTCATGGAGATATGGGAAAGTTTGTCATCTTCGTAAATCCTTGTATGGACTAAAACAAAGTCCTCAAGCCTGGTTTAGAAACTTTAGCCAAGCTATTGAGAAGTTTGAAATGAAAAAAAGTAAGTCAGATCATTTTGTTTTCTGCAAGCAGTCTGTAGCTAGTATCATCTTCTTAGCTGTTTATGTTGATGACATTATCATCATAAGGAGTGATACCAATGGGATTTCATCACTAAAATCTTTTCTTTAAAGTCAATTTCATACAAAGGATTTAGGAGCTCTAGATTACTTTTTAGATTAAAAGATTAGTTGGAAAGTTAAACTATCTTACTATGAATCGTCCTGATACTGTCTATTCTGTCAACATGGTAAGCTGTATATGTCTTCTCCAACTATCAATCACTGGAAAATTGGATCAAATTTTGAGCTATTTGAAAGGAGCACCTGGGCGAGGAGTCTTGTATAGCAACCATGGTCATACTAGAATCGAATGTAATTCAGATGTTGATTGGGCAGAGTGGAAGAAAGATCAAAGATCTACTTCAGGCTATTGTGTGTTTGTTTAAGGAAATTTGGTTTCATAGAAAAGCAAGAAGCAAAACGTTGTTTCACGTTCGAGTGCAAAATCAAAATATAGGGCCATAGCCAAGTCTGTGTATGAGATAATGTGGATTTATTAGCTCCTCATTGAAGTGGGTCTTAAGATCTCAGTTTCGAATAAGTTATAGTGTGACAACCAAGTTGCACTTCATATTACATCTAATCTAGTCTTTTATGAACGAACTAAGCGTATTGAAATTGATTATCATTTCGTTTGTGAAATAATTCAGCAAGGATTTGTTTCTACAGAATATATGAAAACAAGTGAACAGTTGAAATATATCTACAAAAGCCCTTAATGGGGTTAGGGTTGATTATCTTTGTAACAAGCTGGGCATGATCAATATCTATGCTCCAACTTGAAGAGGAATATTATAGCTCTTTTATATTAATTAGAAATGTATAGCTATACAAAATAAAAGAATAATTAGGAGTTTAATTAGGAATCATTATTTGATTTGAATTCCTATATTAGAGATATAGCTTGTGTATATATAGATGTAATAATCATTAATGAATACATATAAAATTCTTATCACTCTTAATATCAGAGTTTATTAAGTTTTCAGTCATAAATCCACCTTTTAGTTATCCTAGTTTGTATGATGAGCCTAAGATACATTCATAACCCAATAGATAATGAAGGCGAATCTCAAGATTCTCAATATCCCAATCTGGAGAATATTTTGAAAGTGAAATCCTTTTTCAACACATATTTATAAACAATGACCATAACGAGACAATGATATCTGTAATGGGTTGAACATATAGAAATCAAGACAATTGTAGAAATCAGCAAAACCACCAAGATGCTCCATTTACACTCCTTTTTTGCTAGATATCATCAAAGCTTTCATGTAAGTCACGATTCAATACTCAAATCAATTCAATCATACCTTAAGCTAGAGGTGACAATTCCACCCTTACCTTTTTATCCATCCTAATCCATCCTTGTTATACGGGTATGGTTAATAAATGGATAATATATAAGAACTAAATGGGTTGTAAAAGGGTAATAAGGAAATGATCTTATTTATGTGAGTTGGACTAAATTGGATATGGATACTCATAAATAAACAATCTAATCAATTTTTTAGAATATTTACAAAAAAAGATCCTTTTTCTAAGGTCTCAGTAATAGTTTTACCTTCAATTTACAAAGTTACATTTTTCTTTAAAACACCAATAAATTTGTAAAAGATAAACCGGTATTTTTTCAAAAAAATGACATGATATGACATAATCGTTCACTAAAAAGTAAAGAATGCAAAAAGATTACATTTTTTTCTTATACTCTTTTTCTCTTTACTCATTTTTTAATTTTAAAATTTTAGCCTGTATTATTAATGTATTACATTCTTTTCAGTTAGCCTATATATATTTTTTTAATTTCCTTTCAAAGCTATATTCATTTATAAATTTATATACATCAATGTAATCACATTTATAAATTTATGTCTTTTTTATTTTTGTTCAATTTTCCATTTTTATCTTTTTTCTCTTTTCTTGCTTTTATTCTTACTAAAATTTCAAGCTGTTATTGGTCATCTTTTAAATCAATGATTCTTTTAGTGCATCCCAACAAGCTATTAAATCATGCTCTTTCATTATTATAGGAAGTATATGTAAAAATTAGGCTTCTAAGAGACTCATTAATTCATTCTCCTTCCCGAACTCGATGTGGGTAGTAAAATCAAATCCCAAATTTCTTCTTAAATTCGTTTATTATTACCTAAATCCATCCCATTAGATTCGGTCGGGTCGAGTACCTGAAAATATTCGCCTAATTGCCATCCATAGCTGGAGATGCTCTTGTTACATAATTTTTGAAGAAAAGTTTCTAGTTATAGTAGCTTTTGAGAAAAGCCTATCCCATATTCAAGGGTGAGGAAAAAAATCGAAAAAATCAAACCGATTCGAAAATCAATAGCTTCGATCAATTATAAAAATATGAAATTAAAAAAATATATAAAATTTAAATTTCAATGCATATGAAACTTAAGAAGTTTCAGTTTGACATTAAGTCCCTAAATAAGTCTCCTTACAAGGATTAAGAAATTGTTTTAATTATAATAAAAAAATTTATATGAGCAAAATATCAATTTATTAAAATACATAAAATTTCTATAAAATTCTTTTTTACTTCATGGAATTTCTTTTTTTCTACTTTATTAATATTTTCTCTCACAAAATAAAGATAAAATTAGAAAAAAAGTAATTAATACTCCTTTAGTTGCTTAAAACAACACTTAATTTAAAATAAGGTAAAATTTCTTTAAAAGACACTTATTTCAGAATGAAAAAAGTAATATGCTATAATTTATGGAGGGCATGATTAGTTTAGTAGTTTTAGTTCAATAATAAATAGAAAAGAGAAATGTGAAAATAAGAGATTTATTATATTTTTTATAACCCTCCTGCCTGTATCAATTCCAAAAAAAGACTAGCTTTTTCTATATATTCTTTTCTTTTTCTGGATTTTGTATGTTTCTTTTAGATAAATTTAATGCAATAATAGAAAAAAAAAACAAAGCATTGAATTGATAATACATCAAGAAACTACAAAAAAAAATTCATCAGAGATAAAGTAATACCAATAAAATCGTAGAAACAAAACTCAAAGAAATAAAGAAAAAAAGAATTGTGTTGGTTAAATTTATATATAAGAATAACAATGATGAAATTAAAGTAATTCACCAAATTTGAGTACTATAACATGTAATAATAATAATAAATAAGGTCTATAATAATAATAATAATTTAAAACAATTTTTTAATTAAAAATAATTAAATTAACACTAATCGGATAAATGAACGGGTAAGTGTTTATATGGGTTATATAAGTTTGGGTACTCATATAAACTTTAAATGGGTCATATACGGATAAATGGGTTATTTAAAACCCACCATCTTAATATTCAACCCACACCCACCCATACCCATCCATTTGCCACCTCTACCTTAAGCCCAAGCTAGTTGAGGTAGGCTATATGAATAGGATACCACTATTTCACCTGGTTTAGGGCTTTATATTTTCATAAATAAATCAAATATTAAACAAAAGGATAAAATTTTAACAGTAGAGTATTTATTTCTCAAAAACTTCAAAGGGAAGAAATGTTGTTAGGCATAATTGCAAAATCACTGTAAGTTATAAGACTTTTAATGTAGTTCCGTCAAATATTAAGCAAATGAAACGTCTAGAAGTTATAAGGCTAAAGATAGTAGTAATTACACAATCATTCAGTTTTTCACAATACAACTAATTGGAACACAACATTCATACCATCTAGATTTGATTGCCAACGTGTAAAATCACCTTACCATCCAGTAAATGATAACTTACAGTAGAAACTCGATGTAGATGATTGAGGTGCAAAAGACAAAATAATGATAATAAATAATTACTAGCCAAATATAAGAAAGGCTGACCTGAGCTTCTGCACGAAGATCCGTATATGGGACAACACCGGTAAGAAGCTCACTGCAATAGCATGAAAATTAAATTTTCTTGTTCATAAACAAATATTTTCACGTGCAAGTCCAAAAAAAAACAAAAATGAATACTAGGAAAATGAACAAAGAAAGAATTGAAGAGGAATAAGGTTCAATTTGGCCCTCGAACTTTGCAGTCATATTAAATTTGGCCCTTTTTAACTTTTGCAGCCAATCTAACACCTAAATTTCTCGAATAGGTTCAATTTAGCCATTTTCTAAGCGAGTTCATTGCACGCGCTATAACAAGAGCGTGAAAAAAGCACCAAATTGAGCCTGAATGCAAAGTTTGAAAGCCAAATTGAACTTGAGCGACAAGTTGAAAGGCAAATTGAACTTTATTCTTTTTCTAAATTAAAATTTAAAAAAATAAATATAAATCTTTCTAAAATTACCACAAATCAATGAAACATCAAACCAACTCATCAATGCCCCCATTACTTTTCCACAAATCAATAAAAAGTTAACAATATGATCACTAGAAAATAAAAGCATATATGAGATTTTACAATCCAACACCATCATTGTCACCACTTTATCAGCCTCCACATGACTACCACCAACTAATTCAAAATCTAAAATATATAAAAAAAAAATTAATATATAAATTTAATTATATAATTAAATCAATTATAATTCAGATTATTTTCTAGGATCAAATTGAGCCGCACAAAAAGTTGAGTGGCCAAATTGAGCCTATACTAAAATTTAAGTGGCCAAACTGGACTCTATAGCGCGTGCATATCACTCTCTTAAAGAAGGAGCTACATTGAACCTATTCAAAAAATTTAGGAGTTAAATTGGCCGTCAAATTTAAAAATGGTCAAATTAAACCTAACTGCAAAGTTCGAATGCCAAATTGAACCTTATTCTAATTGAAGATACAATGGATAAGTAGGAGTGTAAATCTAAGCATGCATTTTCACATATATAATGTAGCAGTATATGAAGCAATATCTCCAATAATAACTACAAGAGTCAATAACGTACATAATGTATTGTTCTTGTGCCAACTACAAGTAGATTTCCAATCAATGAATTCTTCAAGCAACTTGGAGCAGTATAAGAGAGGATAGTGAGAAATTCTTATATGAAGACCAACCTCTCCCTCTCCCTCTCCTTCTCCCTCTGGTTAATGTGTAACATATTCAACTTTAAAGAAACTTGCGTACAAAAGATCAATGATGGTGATTAGCAAAGCCTTATCAAAATTATTTAGGGATTATAGAATGGCCACAACTTAGAATCATTTGGTACACGGATTTTATGTTACACAAGTCGTGGTAATTCTTAACCTCATTTCATTAGGTAAGGATTTGATCCCCTACCACTTCAACATCTTTTACTACTTTTGTTATAAGCATCACTTCATTTTCTTTCTTGATAGTATACAAATATAACTAATAACAGACAGTTTTTAGATATATATTTTAGGCCACAAAGATATTGCATAAATATATTGATAGTAGTACCACTAAAATTGATACTTGGGCAATAACAACTCAGCACAACAATAAACTGATAAAAAATAAAAACAATAGCAAGAATTAAACCAATAATATATGTATTCAAATTTTCAGAAAAAGTAATTTTGTGCCTATTTGAATCAAGTTCGGAAACTCAATTCTTATATTGCATGGAAATTATCCATTCGATATTGAGCACAAAAATCTAATTAAATCCAGCTAAAAACAAATGAAAAAAGCAAACAAGAAGAAAAGGAAAGAATTATATTTTCAAATCAACAAATGAAGAATCAAAACTTTCCCACATCTTTTTCTTTCGTAAAAAAAAAAAAAAAAATCTATTTATTGAATTGATAAAGTTAAAGGCTGTCAGTTTTAAAATTGAAGGTTTTTGCTGCAACAAGAGGTGAGTGGAAAAGAAAAGTTCCGCTTAGCTTTAGAAAGTAAAAAACAGAAAAGAAGAAACAAAATAATAGCTATCTAGGATACCAAGTGGCTTCTACATTAATGACATGCTACAGATTCCATTCCATGTGAGCACTTGTATCAGTTTCAAAATATTTCCTTGCCAAAATAAAACTAACTGGTGTTACAAAGTATCAGAGCGTGATTAAAAGCACTAGGATTTGCTTCAGCCCCAATAATTATAGGGACTTTGTATGCAGTTATCCCTATAATGTTTCCTAGATATTTTTATAGGTTTTTGACAATTGTTTCAAAAACTGAACCATTACCTGAACTGGTCAAGGTGCTAATGACCAGTTCAACCGTCAGATATTAACTTTTCTTTATTTCTTCTACAATTTTTCCAATATTTTATAACTAAAACTGGTTCAACCGGCTAAACAGGATCAAACAAGCCAATCAAATTGGTCAAACCCCAGTCTGATCAGATTTCCTGTTTTAGACCTCATTGGACCAGACTGGCCACTGATTCCTGGTTGGACTGGCTGGTCCAGTCCGAATTTTTAAAACATAGCTTCTAACAATGATATTAAATGTACTTTGATTAGATGTTATAAAAAGCATGTGCAGTGAATTTCTCCCTCCTGTATCATTGCAAAATTATTCTCCTTTTTAATACTCTGCAAGATTTTTGGAACTGCTGATTGTTCTTCTTATCATCTACCCAGCCATTCTTTATTATCTTCTATATCCCAAAATCTCATTCATGGCGTCCTAAATATTATTTCCCTTGTATCCTCCCAAACCAGCATTCTACATTCAAAACACTAGTTTTTCTCACAGTGCTTCTTCTCCAATCTGCCCAACAAAAGAGCAATACTTTGCCATAAACATTAATTTATTCAATTCTAAGTTGAATTTGTTCACCCTTATCATCCAAAGTCAAACCTTAAATCCCCAATTCCACCAAGCATTTTCTCACTAGAAACACAAATGCACAAGTGAATCAAATTACAGACAGAATCTACTATAGAAGTTATTATGTGAATAGCAGTGAGGACATTAGCATACTCCATTTATTTGTCTATTAATATAATTCTTTATCATAGTATACTTTTCTATTTTTCTGGTGGAAGGAATTATCCTACTACATGGTACAGCTTTGGATTTCAACCAAAGCGCAACACAAGGACCACTGCCCGTTTAGACTACAATTCAGATCAAAAAGAGCTAATCCACCTAGAGCTATTACTATGGTATCTTGACATTCCAACCATAATTTCTGTAAGATGTCATCAATATTCTACAATGATAAATCAAATTCAGTCCTTTGATACATGTGATACTTAAGTTAATGTTGAACAAAGAAAGGTTCTATTTTTACACCCAAATATATAACTAGAAGTAATAATAATCAGTCATGATTCTGACTTTAGTTAAAAATTCAAAGTTAAAACAAAAAGCTAAAAACACAGTTTAACTGCAATAACAAGGAGGATAAGTCAATAAATACTAGTCAAAGGTATATATTGAAGCATCTGTAATGGTTAACAGCATAACCATGAGGAAAATCAGAACATGCATAAAATTTTGACTGAAAAGTATGCATTAATATATTTTAGCATATTTCTTCCGCTAAGAAGTTTAAATTGTCTAATTACTCTGTTAATATGATAAAATTAATTAAAATAATTCACGCACAAAAGCTTGGCAGTCACAATTAAGTTTGACACAACTATGAGCCAGCTAAAATTGCTTCATGAAATCATATTTGATGAAGATGCGTTGATTTCATCCAAAAAGGTAGGTTTCAAGATGATTCTTAATCCAACTAACCTATAGCAACTTGAGCCAGTAAGATGATATTGATAACATAATACTTCGTAACATTTCTCTTGTTAAGTGTAAAAGAAGCCTCACGAGTTAGCACAAATACGAGAAATGTGTCTCATACTCTTACTTGATGGATATCCCAAAACTGTAGACATCTGATTTCTCAGTATGTATCTCCTTTTTCAAAATTTCAGGTGCCATATAAATGAGTGTGCCAACCATATTCTTTTTGTGGAAACCACCAGTAGGCTTGCCTGATGATCTCCAATTCTCCATGGAAACTCCTTTAAGATTCTTCCTGTATTCCGCTAAACCAAAGTCTGCTAGATGTGCACAGAGGTTTCTGTCAAGCTGCAAGCATGCACAAATATAGTTATCGTTAGACATTTCTAGAAATAATTCATTATAAAATTTCTAATACCAAATAAAATCTACTGATCAACTAAGAGATTATGAAGAAATTACAAGAACATTTGCTGGTTTCACATCCCTATGCACAATTCCTTGGTTATGCAGATACTGCAAAGCCTTTGCTGGAAGAAAATAGCAGAAGAAACGGGGAATGAGAAACTATGTTATATCATTCAACACCATCCTCAAATAGTTTCTAGCTGAGAGAAATGGGTTAATATAAAAATTTTACTGAAATAGGCTATAAGAAGGTTCCAAATGCAGAAACACGGCCAAATGAACTAACAGAAACTCAGAACAGTAAGGCAACAACCTAGAATATCAATATATTAGCTCATAAAAAATAAGGAAACTAAAGTTGAATTCTATGATAATCAAGATATCCTCATTTCAGTTAATTCCTGAATTCTCGTTCGTCCACTAATTTTTTTAGAACATCTTCGCTCTATACAGAAACAGGTAAAATGCGTAAAAGGAATTTCAGTGTTACCTGTAGCCAATAAAAGAAAAAATACATAAAGAACCATATACTGTAATGATTTCTTTTGAGCCCTCTATGTTAATAGTGTGACTGGAAGTTTGAAGAGAAGGTGTCTAGATGGGATTAACTGTAGGGGAGGGAAAGAAAAAGCAGGGGAATTATTGAGGTTATCCTTCTATTAAAGGGAAAGAGAGACTAAGCAAGAGGAATTATGACATGTAAATAGGAAGCAAACCAATTCCTAAATAAAAATGTCAATATAAAAGAAAGTAGAAATAATAGAGGCCCTACATATACTTAACAGGAAGGCAAAAACAGTCATAAAGAATACAAGTATGAAGTAAGTAATGAATGCAGACAGAGAGAAAGCAAGGGCATCTGAGTTAATTAAAGTTATACCCAGTTGAATAGAGATCCTGAGCACCTGATCAATACTTGGACTCCATTCTTCCACATGTAATTTCCCTGCAAGATTGCCAGATTCATAGAGTTCGAAGAAGAACATGTAATTCGGAGGCTTTGCATGAGCCGCAGCCAGCCTAGCTATTCCTGGATGGTCTAGTGTGCTTCATTGTTACATCAGAAAAAGAAAAAGAAAAGAGAAATAATGCTATCATTATCCTCACTAACATTTGTGTTCAGTTGAAATGAATATCATAGGTTTATGTGTTTGATTGAAACAAAAGTTAATTTAGAATTCCATATTATAAAATTTATGGAAATAAACTAAACTAAATTCTAAGACAATTGATAGAATTTCCAAATAAATACCAAACTAGTAAGTCAACACATTTCATAAGACCAAAATACCCTTTTAACATTAACATTTCATTTTAATTTCACTCTCATGTCTTCTCTCTATAATTATCTTTACTGTCATTATTTCAAACACAATATTTATTTCATTTGAAATGAATTCTATAGTTATAATTTAACATACCAAACATGAAAATTCATTTGCAATCGAAATAAATTTCTTAAAATGTAGCATAAGTTTACAATACATATATATATACACATAATGTCCAATGTGTGCATACACATTAAATATTAGTTGAAAGATGATATATGTGCTCTGTTAAGTTCAAAACAACAAATGCATTTGTACGGAAGCTTACATAAATTCAGGTCAAAGAAGTAAGGAAAAAAAAAAAAGATTTCAGCATCTCCAAACTTGAATAAAGTAAACTGGAAAAAAAAAATAACAAAACATGCTTAAAGTAACCTCAATTATACAATTTCTTTAGAGAGAGAGAAGAAAGAAAGAAACCATAAGAGTTGGAGCTCCTTATGGAACTTATCAATATCCTCAGAAGTAGACAAGATTGGTTTCTTTACAGCAACTCTTCTCCCATCAAGAATTCCTTCATATACAACACTCTCTCCCCCTGCATCCAACAAAATTTGGAAATAAAAACGATGGAAAACTGGAAATTGGAGGAAGAATTGAAGAGTCACCTCTGGCAATTGGGGAGAGGAGAGTGTAACAAGAAGGAGGGAGGTGAAGAGGGATTGAATTGCTGCTGCAGCATCCCCTTATGCATGTGTTTGGCTCCATGATCTCCACTCCCATTTTCTTTTCCTTCTCTCTCACTGCGCACGATTCAAAAAGTGGAATTAGAATCGCTTATTTGATAATATTTATAAAGAATTAAAGAAGAGACAGCATGCAAGTTTATTTTAATTTCTTACATATTTCTCAACTGTATTGTTTCTTTTAGAAGCAAGGTAATCTGTTTATTTTGTTTTTTCCTTTTTTCCTGTGGAGGAAGTTTCCTTTCTCTTCTTCATTTCGAGATGTTATTTCCTAGCTAACCTTAGGAATAAACACTTATGTGAAGTTAAAAAGAAAACAAAAAAAAAAGGAAAAAATTATAGGTTGGCGTTCTTAGATCCGGCATTCTTATGGGTAATTACAAATGCTCATGAGGTTCACCGTAATCTGCATTTAAAAATATGCGGTTTCATTTTTTCATTTATATGTAATTCATCTTAATAGTGATTTTGTTAATAGTATGTGAATTTAATAAATTTTGAATTGTCAAAGTACTATATCATATTTTATTAACTTAAAATGAAAGTTTTATTTTTATTTGAGTATATTAAACTGAAATTTATTTTAGAATAAAGATATATCTTTTACTTAAATTATAGTAAAAAATGCAGCACTTTATTTTTTTATTTTAAAAAATAAATTTTATATTAAAAATAATTAAAATATAAAAAAATAATTTTATTATCCTTTTTAATAATTTCACACAATACTAACACTTAATAAATTATAATTAATACGAGAGATGAAAGTGAATATTATTAAAAAAATAAGAGATGTAAATGCTCCTAGAGAGATACTTTTCTATTATGTCAGTGAGTCAATTACTCTTATGTTGCTGATTTTCTATTGCAATAAGAAGGAGAAAGGAATTCATGTATGGGTTAAGATGGTAAGTTTTTATCTCTATGCTTAATTTTCAGTGATTTTTCCTCAAAAAGGGAGAAATATCTGAATTGCTCGTATTATTAATCAAGTAGACCATAGTGTTAATCCAGTTCCAGTGATTTTGGTTGAAACTATTATTGGGTTGGACATGTACAAAATTCATTAAAATTTTACTAGCAGCATTATTCTTCTACAGGTATGCAACCAATTTTTCTTGTTCCTTTTTCTTTTGCATGCTCTAGGAGGAGTCCCTTCTATAATGCATCAAAAGGTAAAATTCCCTCATGAAAGTGAGATCGTCATTGTTCATACTGAAGATGGTAAGGTCGTTTTGATAATATAGAAAGTTGTCAAAGAGGTGGATGCCCCTACTAGATTCCAAGTGGCTATTCTCTATAAGGACTATATGGATCCTAAAGTAGCCAAAATATTTAAGAAATTGAACTTCATGTTTGAAATAGGGCTGGAAAAGAATATCAGGGTGTTGCGTAACTGTCAGACTTCAAAGGCTAGAAGACTCGGCGAGGTTTAGGGTACTTTGAGGAGGAAGACGAGGGAAAAGCAAAGGGCATGACTTTAAAAGACATGTTCATTTAGGAGTTCAAGCCCTACTTTAGATAGCTCGAACTTATTCGTGTAGCTAGGACCCAAGTACCAGGGTTTAAGACTTTCAAGAACCTAATCGTTGACAAGATTATGAAACTAAGTATCAAGGAAGTCCGTGAGAAAGTTGCCACCATGATGGAAGAGTCAAGTCGGAAGAGCCGCGCTCTAATTGAAAATAATATCATTGATGTATTCTATAACAATGATGTAATAACATCCAAAATTTATGAGGATGATGTTTCTTTTCTTTTCAAGATCAATGATATGAATGACTTTGCTTACTTGTGTAATGTTTTTCCTGATGGTAGTGTACATTTTGGTAATCATGACATGTGCATGTTTGACATCAATTCTACATAAATTGATTCATTTAATTTAGGCATATATGCATATCCATAGAATATTCTGATAGCTCAAGATATAAATCTTGAGGAAAGGAGAGAGTTTAAGAAAATAATAGAGAAAACAGAAGAGGTATTTGCTTGGTCCTGCGATGACATGCTAGGTCTAGATAAATAGCAGAGCGCCATATCTCAACTTATTCACACACCAAGTCGATCAAGCAGAAGATGAGAAGACTAAGGACGAAATGGGCAGAAAAGATACGAGAGGAGGTTACTAAGCAAGTCAAGACCAATTTTCTTGATGTGGTTGACTACCCTAAGTGGTTGGCGAACATTGTTATAGTCTTGAAGAAGGATGGTAAGGTTCAGATGTGTGTGGACTAATGGAACTTGAACAAAGCATGCCCGAAGGATGACTTTCCTCTTCCTAACATAGACGTGATAGTCGATACCGCCGCTTCAAACATAATTGCCTTTATGAATGGGTTCTCCAGATACAATCAAATTATAATGGCAGAAGTGGACAAGCTGAAGACGTCATTCATCATCGAGTGGGGACATACTGCTACAAGGTTATGCCTTTTGAACTAAAGAATGCGGGGGCAACTTATCAAAGAGCAACCACTACCTTGTTTCACGATATGATGCACAAGGAGGTGGAGGTGTATGTTGATGACATGATGGTAAAGTCTGAAACAAGGAAAGGACACTTTCAAGCTCTTGATAAGTTCTTAGGACGAGTAGAAAGGTATAACTTGAGACTCAGCCTGAAGAAAAGTGTGTTCGGAGTTATATCATGGAAGTTGCTGGGGCACATAGTGAGTTAGAGGAGTATTGAGATCGACTTGGATAAGGTCAAGGCCATTCAAGTAATGCCAACGCCGAAGACAGAGAAGAAAGTCAGAGGTTTCTTGGGATGTCTGCAATATATTAGCAGGTTCATTTCCAAGCTCACGATGGTCTGTGATCCCATCTTCAAACTTTTGAGGAAACATCGGCCCATTGTGTGGGATGAACACTGTCAAAAGGCCTTTGATAGAATCAAGGAATACCTGAGGAAGCCATTAGTACTCAAGCCGTCGAAAGATGGTAAGCCATTAATCCTATACTTAGCTTTAAAGGAAGAAGCTATGGGGGCGTGGTAGTGCAATGTGAGCTAATGATTACCTTAGCAAGAAGTTGCTGCCTTAGGAAGTCAAAGTACAACCTCATAGAAAAGACATGCTTAGCTATGATATGGGCTACAAGGAAATTAAGGCACTATTTCCAATCTTATAAAGTGCAAGCAATTTCAAAAATAGACCCTTTGAAGTACTTATTTGAGACTCAATCTCTTAAAGAAAAGTTGGCTAGATGGTTCGTCCTCCTAACAGAATTTGACATTGAATACATCACTAAGAAAGTAGTCAAGTGTAGGGTTGTGGATAAGTTTCTAGCATAGAACACGATTAAGGGGATGACCCTTGGGATTTAGAATTCCTTGATGTGAATCTGGTGGCAATCAAGATCCAAGAATGGAAGATGTACTTTGATAAAGCCATGAACACGAGAGGTGCAGGCTTATGAGTACTTTTGATCAGGCCAAAAGGAGAGATGTTGCCGATGGCCAAGAGGTTGGACTTTAAAGTGATTAATAACATAGCAAGTATGAAGCATGTTTATTTGGATTAGAAGCGGTCGTGGTAGCAAGAGCTAAACATCTAATGGTTTATGGGGATTCAATGCTAGTAACTTAATAAGCCCTCGAGGAATGGGAAGTAAAAGAAGAGAGGTTGAAGCCGTATGTCAATTATCTTAGGATTTCAGTATGGAACTGCTCTAAGGTATTCCTCTGTACACTTGCCTCGGGATGAGAATCAAATGCCGAATGCACTAGCTACTCTATCATCTATGTGGATTAATTCCTCACAATTATCAATGAAAACTTTAGTGATCGTGAAGTCAAGTACACCTTGTTATCAAAGGAATTGAACTTTGCAAGTACAAATGGGTGATGTGCGTAAAATACACACATCTAAATGGGGTTTTTAAGATTGATTTTATGGACAATTGGATGTGAATTGGTCTCAACACTCACCCTATACGTATGTTTATATGCATTAGGTCCAAAAAAGGTCAAAGGATGATAAAGGAAAAAATTGGAGCATAATTGGATGTCAAAGCTGCCGAAACGAGCTAAGTATGCCCATGCGGAAGGTTAACACCGCTAGCCTCTTCACCGCTCAACACCATTGCTTTCTTTTACAATATCATTTGTTTAAGCATTTGAATCCATCCAGGATTGCTCTCTCTCAACTTTTGTTGTGATATTAGCTTGGTTAGGTTCAAACCGTACCCTCAACTACCTCATACTTGAGTTATTACTAGAAATTATACCCGTCTGCAAAAAAAAAAAATTGTCCAAATTTATCAGAGAGAAAGGCTAAAAAGGTATTTTGTTTTACCCAAAAATATTTGATTTTTGTGTGTCTATTTGTTAGATAATTATGCATAATTATATTTAAATTGCTAGAAAAATTTTTAGGACGTAGCCTAATATGTATGAAAAAAATTAGGATTCAACTTTTTTTTTAGATTGGATCTCAAGTGCCCAATTTACTTGGGGATCTCGAACTGAATTTTTTTTATATTATTATTTGGATCTCCAAAAATATTTCCAATTTGAGGCTCATGAATTATAATATTATCAGTTAATTTGGGGATCCCGATAGACAAAATTAAAGCACCAAGAACTAGTTTTACTTGGGGATCTCATATTAAAATATTATCGGTTAATTTAGAAAACTCAATAGACAAAATCAGAGCGCTAAGAACTAGTTTTATTTAGGGATCTCATATTAAAATACTATGAGTTTTCTAATAACATTTTTAACTTGGGGAACTACTTGCCCAGCAAGGATCCCAATGCACATATCTCCAACTTTTTAGAGATTTGTGACACATTCAAGATAAATGGAACAACCGATGATGCCATTAGGCTGAGATTGTTTCCATTTTCCTTGAGGGACAGAGCAAAGAGATGGCTGCAATCTCTTCCACAATGACGATCACTACACCGGAAGGCGTTGGTAGAAAATTTTTATATAAGTATTTTCCTCCCGCTAAAACTGCTAAACTTAGAAATGACATATCTTCTTTTGTGCGGTTTGATGATGAAAGCATGTACGATGCATGGGAGAGATTTAAAGATCTTTTGAGATCTGCCCACATCACGGATTGCCGGTGTGGATGCAGTTCGGACCTTCTACAATGGTTGAACCTTGCAACGAGGCGATGGTGGATGCTTCGCAGCAGTGGGGCGCTAAATAGTAAGGCGCCCGAGCGGGGCTCGAACTTGATAGAGGAAATGGCCATGAACAACTATCGCTGGCAATCCTCTGTGAGCCGACCAGAAGGCAGTGGTCAACCAAGTGGACTCTACAGCCTTGGTAGCTCAAGTGGAGCTTCTAGCCAAGAAGATCGACCAACTCCGGATACTCTTGGAGGTATGTTTGCTTCATCTTTTACTAGTTTTCTATCTAATTCGCTATGTCTTCCCGATGTTGAACAGTTGATTATATGGGAATGCCCCGTGAGAATAACCCTTACAAAGAATACATACAACCCTGGATGGCGCAATCATCCCAATTTCGATTGGAGGAACAATAATGCCCGTGGTCCGCCAGTTTTCAAAGATTCATCAATGTACCAAAGAATAAACTGGGCTGCACAAGCTCCTCCTCCACAAGAAAAGAAGTCAAATTTAGAGGAGCTTATGATGAAGTTTGTGACGTCTATGGAAACGAGATTCCAACAGACTGATAGTGCACTTAGGAATCAGCAGGCCTCGATTCAGAACTTGGAGACTCAAATTGGCCAAATTTCTAAGATGCTTTCAGAGAGACCTCCAGGATCGCTCCCTAGCACTACAGAGTCAAACCCGAGGGAGCATTGCAAGGCTATCACCTTACGTTCAGGTAAGAAATTGACTGGTTCTTCGCCTTTAGCTGATAAGGATAATATAATCGTGCAGGTCGAGCCAGCTAAGGAAGGACCAGACCTTGAGATGGTAGAGAATGAGAGAATTAAAGAATACAGGCAAAAGAGCCCTGTGCGGGAGCATCATCCCCCGGTTCCATATCCTGCAAGGTTGAGGCAGGATAAGGTGGACAAGCAATACAGTAAGTTTCTTGACTTATTTAAGCAGCTGAAAATTAACTTACCTTTTGTTGAGGCAATTTCACGGGATGCCGGCACGCCAAGTTTTTAAAGGAGATTTTGAGCAACAAGAGGAAGTTGGAGGATCTTGGTTAGGTGGTGCTTAATGAGGAGTGTTCAGCTATTCTCCAGAATAAATTGCCACTCAAGCGACGAGATCCAGGGAGTTTTACTATCCCTTGTATGATTGGTGATTTATCAATTAGTGGTGCGCGATTTAGGAGCTAGCATTAACTTAATGCCCACTAGTTTATTTGCCAAATTAGGGTTGCATGAACCTAAGCCTACTAGGATGAGTGTTCAGTTAGCAGATAGGACTGTTAAAATTCATAGAGGTATTGTTGAAGATGTACTTGTAAAGGTAGATAAATTTATCTTTCCGTGGATTTTGTGGTAATGGATATGGAGGGTGAGAGCACTGCCTCTTATCCTGGTAGGCCTTTCCTAGCTACATCGAGGGTCAAGTATCGATGTAAGCGATGGAAAGCTTAAGCTTAGAGTTGATGATGAGACTATTACCTTTGACCTAGCCACTTCCACGGACTATGATAATCATATTCTATTGATGTGATTGATGATGTGGTTGAGTCCCATTTGCAAGAAATTTTATGTTCGACCCTTTCGCAAGTAGCAATAGGCCGAGGATGAGGAGGAGTTGTCCAACGAGCAAGTGTTGGAGCAACTCATTGTTTAATACGAGCCAAGCTTGTCAACTGATCCCTATCTTTTTCTTGACAGTCCGGGTTGCGGAAAGTAAAGACTTCATTCGAGGACCCACTAGTCTTAGAATCCCGGAAGGAGTTACCGAGCCACTTGGTTTATGCCTTCCTGGATGAAGAGAAGCGCTTACCAAGTAATCATAGCAGCCGATCTAACTCCTCAAGAACAAGCCATTGGAAGTTCTAAGGAAGTACAAAAGGCCTTTGCTTTCAATATAGCCGATATCCCGGGCATAAATCCAAGTTTCTACTCTCATAAGATTTCATTGGAGGCCACGGTTGTTCAGCCTCAAAGACGACTCAATCCGAACATGAAAGAAGTGGTAAAGAAGGAGGTAATTAAACTTCTTGATGCAGTTTAATATATCCCATTTCGCCCCGTGGGTTAGTCTTGTGCAGGTTGTACCCAAGAAGGGAGGCATCACCGTGGTAAGGAATGAGAAGGATGAGCTGATCCCGACTCGACGCAGAATAAAGCCCGAGTTTGCATTGATTACCGTAGGCTTAATGATGCAACCCGGAAGGACCATTTCCCTTTTCCTTTTATTGATCAGATGATTGAACGTTTAGCAGGTCACATGTTTTATTGTTTTCTTGATGGCTTTTCAGGTTACTTTCAGATTCCTATTGCACCTGAGGACCAAGAGAAGACTACCTTTACCTGCCATTATGGGATGTTTGCTTATAGACGGATGCCATTCGGACTGTGCAATGCACCGGCTACATTTCAGCTATGCATGATGGTTATTTTTTAGGACATGATTGAGGAGTCTATGGAGGTATTTATGGATGACTTCTCTGTTTTTGGTAATTCTTTCTCTCTTTGTTTAGCAAACCTTGAGCGCATGTTAGCTAGGTGTATTGAGGCTAACTTGGTACTAAACTGGGAAAAATGCCAGTTCATGGTGAGAGAGGGGATTGTTTTGGGGCATAAGATCTCTCAGGCTGGGATGGAGGTGGATAGAGCTAAGGTAGAAGTAATATCTAAGCTACCTCCTCCTAGTTCATACGTTAGGAGTTTTCTGGGCCATGCAGGGTTTTATAGGAGATTTATTAGAGATTTTTCTAAGATTGCTAGGCCTCTCACTCAATTGTTAGTTAAAGATATACCTTTTATTTTTTATGATGCATACTTGGCAGCTTATGAGTTACTTAAGAAACTTAACCGTGGTTTCTCCCGATCGGGGGTCGCCTTTGAACCGATGTGCGATGCTAGTGATTATGCGATTGGAGCTGCTTGGACAGAGGATTGGAAAGAAGTTCCAACCCATTTACTACGCTAGCAAGACTTTGACAGGAGCCTAGGAACACTACACCACCACAGAGAAGGAGTTATTGGCTGTTGTTTAGATCATACCTCGTCCTCTCCAAAACCATTGTCTTCACGGACCACTCGGCGTTGAGGTACTTATTCTTGAAAAATGATATGAAACCGAGATTGATTCGGTGGATTCTTTTGTTACAGGAATTTGATGTCGAGATCAAGGATAAGAAGGGCGCGGAGAATCTGGCAGCGGACCATTTGTCGAGGTTGGAAAATCCTCACTTGGATGCACTTGTGAGACGGCCATAGACGATCGATTTCCAGAAGAAAATTTATATGTCATTCAGGTATATACTGATACTCCCTGGTTTTCAGATTATGCTAACTATTTAGTTGCTAGGGTTCTACCAAAGGGTATGACTTATCAGCAAAAGAAGAAATTCTTCGCTGATTTGAAATACTATATTTGGGAAGATCCCTTTTGTTTAAAGTATGTGCAGATCGGTGATTCGCTGGTTGTGTATATGGCAAGAGACTCTCCAAATATTGAAGCATTGCCATGAGGGACCCATCGGAGGTCATCACGAAACCATACAAATGAGGAAGGTGCTAGAGGCGGGATTCTATTGGCCTACGCTCTTCCAAGATACACGGAAATTTGTTCAGTTTGTGACCATGACGCAGGTAATATCTCTTTTCGTGATGAGATGCCCCAAACTAGTGTGCAAGTCGTTGATATTTTTGATGTTTGGGGCATCGACTTCATGGGACCCTTTCCCTCTTCATATGGTAATAAGTACATTCTGGTTGCTGTTGAATATTTCTCTAAGTGGCTCAAGCTCAGCCACCGATGATGCCAGTTGTCTGCAGATTCCTTAAGCGATTGTTTGCTAGGTTTGGCATACCTAGGGCGCTTATTAGTGATAGAGGAACACATTTCTGCAACGCCCAATTAGAGAAAGTACTTAAGCGGTATGGAGTTACTCATCGATTCTCTACTCCCTATCACCCCCAGACTAGTGGGCAGGTTGAGGTAACTAATAGGGGTATTAAACGTATTTTAGAGAGAACCATTAGTACCAGTAGGAAGGATTGGACCCTTAAGTTAGATGATGCATTATGGGCGTTTAGGACTGCTTTTAGGACATCTATAGGTTTTACGCCCTATCGCCTTGTTTATGGAAAGTCATGTCATTTGCCTGTTGAGTTAGAGCATAGGGCACTTTGGGCCCTTAGAACTTGTAACTTTGATATTGATTCTACAGGTAAGGAGCGACAATGGCAGCTGAGTGAGCTAGATGAGTGGCGCCAGCAAGCGTATGAAAACTCCTCAACTTACAAAGCAAGGACTAAGAAATGGCATGATCAAAGGATTCGTGAGCCTAAGGAGTTTCAGGTTGGGGATCGAGTGTTGCTTTACAACTCTCGCCGTCTGCTTCCGGAAAGCGAGACTCGTTGGTCCGGACCATTTCGGATCGGACAAGTCTTTCCATATGGAGTGGTAGAGTTGCATCATCCGGAAGGGAGACTTCAAAGTGAACGACCATCGGCTAAAGCGATACTATTGTAACTCGTTGATTAGTGAGCAACGAGTTGGCTTTGTATGCATGCGGAAGGGTGATCCGAATGAGTCAAGCTTAAAACTCTGCTAAATAAATAAATAAATAAATAAGCACTTCTATACATTCGACTTGGATTATACTTTCATGTTTTTAATTAGTTGTGATTGTTTCATTATTTTCCTTTGACTTTATTATAGTTATGCAATGAATTAGGGTTTTAATTTTTCGGACTTATCGGAGAGGACAGACTCTTCCATTTGACCATATCTACTTGTTCTATGATCTAATTACGTGCGTATATGTGTTAAATACAGGTATGGAGCAAGGCGACTCGAGATGGCAAAGGAAAGCCCAAACACCCCGTTTCATCACGGTTTACAGGCCGTCACAGAAGCACGTCAGAGTCAAGCCCGTGTTGAAGGATAGAGAATAAATGGTCACGGCCCGAATGCATCACGGGATACAACCCCGCAAGGTGCATCACGAAGGCTAAAGGCTCGCCTTACCCTCACCCGTGCCGACCACGTGCCTATAAGAAGGGGAGGCCTCCGAAAATTTTGCTTCCCTTTTATTTTTCTTAGCTAAAAGGTGTTGTTCTTATACCCTTATCTCACCCTTCTCACTTTCCCTCAAATGAACTCGTAAGTCTCTTCATTTGTTGCTTTATTTTTTTTTTAATTTAATTATGATTTGACTTCTATTTTATACATATAATTTTGTTAGGACATGCTAGGATATCTTGGTGGCTTTATATTGTAACCATATGACCTTGGTTAGGTTAATTTATATTAGTTGTTGTGTTTGTGGTGTAGTCGGTTATGAAAATGATAAGTGTGGGGTTTTGGTGGAAATAAAATGTGCCTACAGCATGCAAAGCATGAACAATGTTTAGACTTAAATTGCAATTGCTGGTTCACGATAAATTAGATTGGTATGTATCAGCTTATTAGTTTATACAAGTTTTTGGTTAGTCGAATTATAATCATTATGCTGTTGATTCGGTAGATTATTTCTTTCATTAACTTGAATTCTTACAAAAAAAAACTAATAATTCGTTGCATTAGGTGATATGACGGACCGCGCTAAATCTCGTAGAAAGCAACTGAAACACGTCGCTACCAGCAAGGTCACGGGTCCATAGATCGGGTTGTGACAAAGTTGTCCTGCTGGGCGTGCCAAAAATATGTCTGGTGGAAATTTGCTGAGCATGCCATATGTGTAAGTACATGAACCATCGCGCCTTTGAATTAACTTCTTAGTCAGATTCTTTGTAAATTCCTAAGCTTCCTTGACAGTTTTCTTAGATCCTTAAGAGACACCACAAGATTTAAATAAATTGCAATAGATGTTTGTAAATGAATAAGCTGAAAAGACTTGTATTCAGATTGATAGAATGAATAACCGAGTGTTTGAAATAAGCATAAATACAAGACAATAATTGAAAGAAACAGTTTGCTTTGCTGGAAACTAAAATATTTGTAGAGAATCTATGCTTAAGTATTTGAATATTGCAGTGTAATTGTTGTGTTTGATTGTTGATTGCTCCTTTCCATTGCTTGATGTTTATTTTTTAAGGATCCCCAAGTTTCATTTTACTTGGGGATATGCTTCCATGTTTGGTGCATGTAGAGCCTTATTATCTTATTTATTTGGGGAGTTGAAGTACAAAAGTGATGGAGACTGAACATAACCACTACTGCATTGGACTTCTTAAAACATTTATGGCTTAAATAAACCAAATGATCTGTTACATGTATGATGAAACTTAGCAAGAGTTTGATTTTGAGCTTGATGTCTGCTAAGCTTCATAAGCTGATTGTAAGATACCTACAATAGTAAGCCAGTTATTTCAATATATATCTTAACTACTTCAACTTATAAATTAAGTTTCTTTGAACAAGTAAGAAAGATGAGATGCAAATGTTCTTGAAAACAGTTAGATGTCTAAATGAACAATTATTAATGTTAATAGCAGTCAGACGACTAATTAGGTTTTGGAGATAGATGTCTTATATATTAAATAAATATTACCATAATTATTTATCATGGTTCAGTACAAAGACTGATATTCAGTCCTTAAGGATCATACCCCAAGATTATCTCTACTATTTTGACTTTATTAATGGCTATAGATCGAGCTTTACAATGTCTAGCATTAAGCCACCAGATACAGCTCGAGATATCCCCTCTCTAACTATCCCACATAAATAAATGGGCTTTTGTCAACCTCTTACTTACTTCAACAGGTGCAAATGGACCTCTCACAGATTTTGACAAAAGAGGTTGTGTCAACCTACAAATTATAAGCTTTTACCACATGGTGCTTGAGAACCTTAACAAGAGAATTTTTCTTTGGAAAGAAAAATAAAGATATACAGAGTTCTTATATAGGTCAAATGTAAGATGAATGTAAGGAAAACTAGTTTTGGAAAGCAATAAATGTAAATACTCAATAATAAAAGAATAAGTAGATGAAAAATGATAAATGCAATTTTTTCTTTTTGAGGATTTTGGAGAGTTTCTTATTGATCTTGGTAAGTGAATATTGTATTTATAGAGCAATCAAAAACTAGCTATTAGACTTGAGATTTAAATATGTATAAGAAAATCATTTGAATTTTTGCTCAAAAAACTCTTTACAGCTGTTGATTTAGACATTTGGTAGTTTTTATACCTTTCTATCAGCAGACAACAAAAAGCTGTCAAAAAGTCTATCACTAGGATAGACAACTAAAGTTGACAGATTGAGATTGCTTTTACTTCATCTAATGTGAACTAGCCGTTTGGATGCATGTGGGGAAGTACGTAAGTGTGTGAAACTAATGTTAGTTTAGATAGCAGGTAGATAACTTCAAGAGTCTATCTGTTTGATATTGATCCAAACTAGATAACTTAAAAGCGTGATTTAAAAAGAAATAAGATTTTATGCTTTCAGAATCACTTAGAAAATCAAATTATATTTTTTCATGATTTAGAATCAGAAGAAGATTTGATATTTTACGGTGTGCCAAAATTTATTTTTAGTTTGAAAAGCAACTTGATCTATTTAATAAGATATCTAAGACACATACTTTCCTTAATGGAGATTGCTTATCATTTAGACTTCTTTTTTATACACATTACTGATTTCCCTTAGTTGAAATAGATGCCTGATGTAGCTCTTCTATTTTAATAGCAATTTAATCTGATTCAACATACACTATTAGTCATTTGTATGTATAGTATATAGTTTTCTTATCATTAAAATTCAGTTCATTAGCTTCTTGGGCTAACATATTCGTCATGGCCAATGAAGGTATCTACCATCTTAGACCTTACTTAGATAGATCTGATTACACCTATTGGAAGTACAAGATGGAAATTTACTTAGATAACGACACAGTTGATGTGTGGGATAAGAAAGGAATGGAGACCTCTAACAAAGTAAGAGTATGGTATAGACGTTCCACCTGATAGGATTGAATGGTGGATGCTCATAGGATATGGCAAAAATAAAAGAGCAATGATCATCTTCTTCAGTTTGCTCTCTAGAGAGGAATGTGAGAGAGTTCAATATCTCCCAACCGCCTATAAGATTTGGAAGACAGTGAAAAATTACTATGAGGGTACAAAGCAAGTAAAATCCAAGAAGATCCAACTTCTTCTGATGGGCACAGTCATGCTTTTGATCCTTAATACTCAAGTAGTTACTGCCTTAGAATTATTGATTTTCACGGTCATGCTTCTTAGGTAGACTGACTTTTGAGAGAATTTGATTAATCTCCTATAGAAGAACAACACTTAATAGATCTTTAGTATTAGACTCAATTTAAGAGTCAATATCAAAATTAAAGTTTTAGCCTAAGATCAAAACAATAGGAGTGCTTTTTTTATACCTTAAATTTGTTTATTCTTTATCCTATTACATTATATTCACTCAATTTTATTCTTCTAATCAACTTGGTTATCAAAATCAGAAAGGAGAGATTGTTGACCTAAGTGTCAATTTACCTCTATTTTGATCTTAACACCCAGATTGAGTATTATTAATTATCTTTTTAAATTATATGACTTAGTATTATAAAAGTCCAAGCATTGGATGAAAGGTCCTCGAGCTTTTTAAGTTGAATTATTGAAAACCTCAAAAATGCGAGGGCGCTTTTCATGTGGTCAAGTTGACCATCCACGTGTAAAGAATACCTAGAAGAATCCCAATCTCATTAATATACTTAGCAGTGAAATAATACTCTTTAAGAAGCGAGAGGGCAATTTTGGAGCATGAGGGTGCCTTTAATTCAAGGAAGGAGCAACTTTTGGCAGAGAATAGCGCGACTTCAAGTGTGATCGTGCTTCTGTGTGCAGACAGGCCAAGCGCGAGGGCAGTATTCGCATTTAATGCAGAGTAAGTGACTATTGAGCTGCCATCCTATGAAGTTGTGCCACATTTCAAGAGCCGTTGGAGATCCAATGACTAGAATCAGAAAGCATGAGAGCACTTTACACGCAGAAATGTACTTTTTATCAAGTCATCCAAATATAAATTTAATGAGTTAAAGGCTATTTGTAACAACTTTAAGGAGTTAGTATGGGTATAGATACTCCTTATAAAGTATTAATACAAGGAGATTTAATTTTTTAGTGCCTGAACTCTTGTAAATTTATTTCTTAACTTTCTACACTATTCTTTCTTTGTATAAAAGTATATAGAGTTGAATTCTTTTATTTAATTAAACTTATAAAAGGTTATTATCTGAGCTCAAGAATAAAATACAAGCTAAAGGGTTGTTATGTGAGCCTATGATAAAAAACACAAGGATTATGTTGTTTAGCTTTTCCATTCTTTTTTTCTTATTGAGAATTTTATTTTGATATTTTTTATTGAATTAAATAGATAAACTTTAATCTTATTTTCTTTAAATTTATAATTTATATTTTTAGCAAATGGAAAAATGTATATGTACAAAACTAGGTAATATCACATTGATGATTGTAGAATTTTTTTGTATACATATATATATATATATATCTAGAGTTGATATAAAGTATGCCAGATAGGATTTTTACGGATGGGAAAGTACTACCTCGAGTTTTAATGAAACTGCATATCCAAAACTCGAACTCGAAATCTTAGTTAAGTTAGAAGAAACCCTTATTATTTCATCCACACGCTCTTGAATTAATGGTTGCAGATTAAAGTAATCCTATTCTAACAATATTATCAATTTGAATTTAATTAAATTGTCTTAAGAGATTTAAAATTGAATCTAGATACAAGGAAAAAAAAAGTAATAAAATGTTTAATCAACTTTTTCCAAAGAGTTGAAATTATTTTAATACATTTTGCCTTTTTCTTATTTTTTTTTATTTTGTTTAACATTTATTCTTAGTTGAAAGACCAAATAAAAAATGCCAAATGGATTTTTATGCATCTAATTTTCTATTATTTAATCAGTTTAACATTCTAATTTTTAATAAAATCTTAATAAAGATTTAAATTTATTTTTTATAATATATTACACGTAAATATTTAAGTATTATTAAAAAATAAAATTCAAGTATTTATTAAATAAATTAAAAAGGTAAAAGTAAATAAATAATATAAATTTTTTAAATATTTATCGTATTAAATCAAAAGTTAAATTATTAAATTGATTAATTGATATAAATTGAAGTAGTCAAATATGGATCTAGCCAAATAAAAAACTCAAGCATAAGAAATACATATTTTTGTCTTATAACGTGAAAATCTCAACTGGAAGACTACAAAAGGAGGGAAATGAGTATCGGCTTATCTTCAACTCAAACGCACACTCAAACTCTTATCTCTTCCTCTCTGTTTAAAACCTTTTAATTCAAATGCCACTCGCATCCATGAGCACCTCCTTTGAAACTGACTTTCAAATAGGAAATACAAAATATCCAGAGAAGATAATCGGAACACATGGTCTTCGCAAAAGGATTCTCAAAAGAGGAATTTCGTGGCAAACTCCATTTCCTGGAGACGAAGTGGAAGGTACTTGATGAAACCCGCCAATTCTTTTACATGATTCTTTCCTTGGTTTTTCAGTGTCCAACTCTTGTCTATCCATAATTCTATGTTTCAATGTTCACTACTATCGTTTGACATAAGGGAAGAAGTTTTGGACCATGACAAGGTTAATCTGAACTTGCAAATATCTACCTTATAGCTTAGCGTATTATACATGTTAATAAATAGAGAATAAGATTTAACTATGCTATTGAAATAGCTATCGCAGCAAAGTAAATTAGAAAAGTCACTGCCTTATGACACTATACTTATGCAACATCATACTTTTAAATAAATTAAGTCTTTTTTATTTTCTTATTAAGAGCATCTCTAATAGTATTATTTATTTAAAAAGTATAATTTTTATGATAACAAGTATTTTAAAGTATATTTAGATATAAGAATTAAAATAATTTATTTAAATTTAATAAATTTTTATATTTTATTTTTATTTTTATAAGTATTAATAGTTTTAATTTTTTTATATTATTAAATAAAAAATAAAAATTATAAATATCAATTAATTAAATATACAGAAGTAGTTTCTCTCTATATATATACATAATAAAATTAATTCTTTATTTTATATTTAAAAAAAAAATATATTAAAATATTATTTTATTATTTTATTTTTGAAATAAAAAATTTAATATATATATAACAATGCATTAAAAATACTTTAATAACATGAATTATAAAATATTTCTTTATTTGTGAAAATATTATAGGTCCTTATATGAATGCATCAAACTCCAACCATATATTGTATGTTGCCCAGGTTTTCTTGGGGCGCAAATAAAAGATGATTGCTGTTTGAATTGTGACGTATGTCTTAATTACTTTCAGTTCATTTCAATGGCCACGTCGAGGGGGGAGCATGTCTTGATTCAACTCGTGATAAAGGGGCTCCCTTCGTCTTCAAATTAGACCAGGGTAAGGACTAAACCAAATTAAAAGGATAAGCCTCTGTAAAAGCCCTCCCAAGAAAAATAGAAGGTTCAAATTTACAAATCAACCCAATATGTGTTTCATGTCCTTGAATCAGAATCAATTTTGTGGTATTTGGATTTTTAGGTGAAGTTATCAAAGGACTGGATGAAGGGATTGCCACAATGAAGAAAGGTGAAAGAGCAATTTTTAAGGTACCCCCGAACTTGGGGTACGGGGAAGCTGGTTCTCCACCGTTGGTTCCATCCAATGCAAGTCTTGTTTTTGATGTTGAGATGATATCTTGGAGCAGCATCATGGATTTAACAGGTGATGGAGGAATTCTAAAGAAGATAACAAAGGATGGTGAAGGGTGGGCAACACCAAGAGATGGAGATGAAGTGTTAGGTAATTCTACTATTTAATGACTTCGGCTGAATCTTTTGAAGTTTCGTAATCTGCAAATAAACAGATATTTAATAATGCATGGTTTGATGATAAGACGCAGAGGTTAATTAAGTTCTAACTGTTTGAGCTTAATTGGGCATGCAAGGTCCTAAGTTTAGGTTAAATTTTTATTAGTTCCTGTAGTAAATTTGATTGGCTAATCATCAAAATCGTAACGCCTTCTGGTACTCTTGTAGTAAAGTATGAAGTAAGGCTTGAGAATGGACTAGTTCTCTCCAGATCTGAAGAAATTGTAGAGTTTCATATAGGCGATGGTGAGTTCTTACTCGGACTCGCAATTTATAATTGTGTTAAATTACATGCAAGAAATGCAGAACCATGATATCCAGTGAAACTTAAATCTTGTAGCTGCTTTTCGGTACAGGTTATCTATGTCCCGCCTTAGGGAAAGCAGTGAAGACAATGAGAAGGGGTGAACAAGCAGAGGTAGCAGTAAAGTCTTCTTGTAAGTTGGTCGTATAAGAAAGTGTTGCATAGTTTATTTTGTGATCTCCTTAAAGTTATTTTCTTGTATCTAAACCATTAATCAATCTAAAGTCATGCCTTCTCAGATGGGTTCAATCCAAATGGAAATGAAGTTCCAACTGTATCCAATTTCACCATTCAACTTGAACTTGTAACATGGAGAAGTATAATAGATATCACAGGAGATAGAAAAGTTCTAAAGAAAATCACAAAAGCTGGGGATGGCTTTGAACATCCTAACGAAGGATCCAAGGTGAAAGGTGATGCGAAGCATGAACGGTTATTTCCTTTTGGTTTATCTTCCAATATCTCCCACAGTATGGCTGAGTTTAAAGGTATGAAATATTATCACAGTGGTATATACTGGAAAACTTGAAGATGGAACAGTTCTTGAAAAGAGGGGAACTAATGAAGAACCTTTTGAATACATAACCCTGGAAGGTACTTCTACCAGTCATGTTTACTTCCTGTTAAAACTTCTTGTATGAATTAGCTGAGTTTTCCTTTTTCTTAAACTTCTCATAATCTTTATCTTCCCCAGAACAAATAAATGAAGGTCTAGACAGAGCAATTATGACTATGAAGAGAGGAGAACATTGTTTAGTGACTGTCACTGCAGAATATCTGTCTGACCATGACAGTTCAGATGTGCTTCCTGCAAATTCTGTGCTTCATTATGAAGTTCAGCTAATAGACTTTATCAAGGTTAATTCTCATATTTCTCTTAGTTCACTTCTCCATTGGGAAAATCTTTTGCATGTTTTCTTTTTTCAAACTGAAGATTATTACAGCAGAAATGAAAACAGTATTGCCATATATATGCTTTATAGTATTCATTCTTTTTGTACCTAACCGGGCTAGTCAAGTTTGGCAAGAGAAAGTAATTCTATTCTTTATTAATACGGACCGGTTCTCCCAAGAAGAACTCTTGAAAATTTATTCTTGAATGCATTGGGTCAATAAAAGAGAGTGCACCCTTAAGATCGACTGGGAAGAGAATAATCAGATGCCAATATGTTAAAAGAAAGATAATAGAGTATTAAATTCTGAATACCTTTACCGAATAGAAAAAAAAGAGGATATTATCATTTCCTAAACCATGGCTAAACTACTAAATATTGTATTCTCACTTTAGGATAAACCATTTTGGAAGATGGATGCAAGTGAGAAATTAGAAGCATGTGAAATAAAGAAGCTTGATGGCAATGTACTGTTCAAGGCTGGAAAATTCTGGCGTGCCTCAAAGAAGTATGAGAAGGCAAGTAATTCGGAAAATGATTACATTACACTGATACTTAAATTACTGCAACTTATGCTTAACTATGAACTGCTAATTCAGGCAGCAAACATTGTGGAGTATGACCATCCCTTCACTGATGATCAGAAGTGCCTAGCCAAAGGCTTGCGGTTATCATGTTACTTAAACAATGCAGCTTGCAAGCTTAAATTAGGGGAGTACTGCGAAGCTTCAAGATTATGCACAAAGGTCGTTCCCTTTCCTTTTCCTCATCTCTGTCACATGCACTAATGCCCATGTACATGCACATTAACGTTGCATACAAAGATTGAATTATAAGAAACAGCCCCTTCCCCCTCTGAAATTGTATATGGTACAACAGACACAGAAAGTGACTCTTTCCTTAGGCTGCTAAGTATGACTATACCAGTCTGTGTAGTAAAACAAGCACAGAAGTAACAACTCGATATTAACCAGTATTGCTGAGAGCCGGTTCAATGCATAGGCTTACTAAGGGCCCAAAAAATAGCCGCCTCAAATAATTAGGAGTCTCAATTTTGTGATACAAATATAGTATATAATCTATTAATTTTGTAAATTCTAATTTTATTAAAATTCTTAAATAATTTTAACTTATAGAGTAATAATTAGAATTACTAATCTATTTGGTGAAAATTCATGTTAGTTATTTTACGTATCTAAGTTAAACTTTTTTGATGATGATAATTTGAAAAGATTATTTAAAATTGATAAGTTTTCTAAAACAAGATATGATTTTTTAATATTGATGGTTTATATTTACTTTTAAAATTAAGAATTTGTGAAAGAAATTTTAAATTAGAAAATATAAACGCCGATTGAAATGTTAAATTTTATAAAAAAATAATTTTTTTTTCAAATATATAGATAATTTATAGAATAATATTAACTATTTTCGTACGGTAGCTTTAATGGAAAAAAGTTTCTAAGATTAAAATTAATAAAATCTTATTTGTATTCAATCATATTATAAGAAAGACAGTAATTTGACTATATTATCAATAGAAAATTTTATTTTCTAAACTTAAATATAAAAATTAAATTGATAATTTCATATCTCAAAAGTAAAAAAGTTAATTTTAAATAATTTCTATAAATACTTATATTATAGAGTCTCACAAATTAAATCTTACCTAGAGCTACGGCCATAAAAAAACTGTTGAGCCAGCCATGGCTTCAATGGAAATATATTGGAAAATTTACACAAATGCTTAAAATATTGACATTATTAATATTTATTCCTCAAGTTTTAAAGACTTACAGAAACACGCCCCATGTATAACAAATTACTTTTATATCAAGCTCCAAACACACATTCAAGCTAAAAGGAGAAAAAGAAAAAAATAAATCGCAGCATCAAATTAAGAACAAATTGTAAGACATCAAATAGCAGTCTCATCAAATACACAACAACAAATAAAAGACCTAAAGATAAGAAATTTCTTCAAGATTCATTAATTTTTGAAGTTTATAAAAGATAACCCAATTTCAAATATTTATCTATTTGATTTTGTATTACTTTGAATTTCATTATAACAAAATGATTAAAAAATGACTATACTATATGATTTTTAAACTTACAGAAGTTGAATATCTTATTTGAAAACTCAGATCTACAAAAGACTAACTAATTAAATCTATTTTGCAGAAAATCTAGAAAATTAGTATATATCAAGTATCTATAGGTATATCATAAGTATATAATTATTTTAAAATTTAGTAAATTTGTGTTTATATTATGTGTTTGATATATACAATATAGATTTTTTGTATATTAACTATTATATGAATATAGGTATATAAAAGAAATAAATTAATTATACATTATATAGAAAAAATTATCATCTAAGAAATATAAAACAGTTTTAAAAATATATAGTGAACAGTATATACAAAATATACATCGGGTATATATAGGTATGTTATAAGAATATATTTTGTTTTAATTTAGTAATAATTATATTTATTTTGAGTTTGTTTGATATGTCTTATAAAATTTTTGTATATTGACTATTATATGAATATAATTATACAAAGGAATATGTCAATTATATATTAAAACATTTATTTTCTATAAGGATAAAAATATAAACATTTTTAAGATAAAATAGTTGACAATATATATTAAGTATATAATGAGTTTATTTCATATATATGATACTTTGGTTCTTATTAAATTTTTTCCATTCAGATTTTAAGTCATTTCTTATATTATTCTATATATCGATATAGACACAATACTTATTATTCTTATTGAAAAGAATGAGGTAGGTAACTTTTAATATAGCGAGCGTTTTCATACCAAAGGATAAAAACTTTTCAAACCTCATGAAAATAATGTCAAATCAAATTAAAATTAAAATGGATAGAATAAGAATGGAGATTCAGTATCAATTTTATTTCAAATACACAAAGAGCATCATCGAATTATATTATAAGTATATTCAGTTTAAATTCAAATAAATTTATAAATTTAACAATATATAGTATATTCTTATTTATTATGAGTATATAATGAATATTTACTACCAATTTTGAGTTTATTAAAACCTATATATTTACTACAAAATATTATAGGTTCTAATAAATAATTCTAATCACTCATAACTAATTATAGAAACTATTTAGTTATATAAGTTTTAATTTATAAAACCAAGTCATGCAATTGAATCTAAAAGCTATTGCTATTAAATATCAATTGCATCAAAGTTTATGCATCTTGTGTTTTCTTTCTAATATCCATTGTGGTGAAGAAAAATAGATATTATGTTCCCCCCACACACACATACATATATATATATACACACACCTAAATAAGATAGGTTATGTATTTAATATATACTTTTTGTATACATTAAAAATTATTTTATATTTAAAAAAAATATATTTTTATCCATATAATATATAATTGATGTATTACTTTTATATATCTATATCATCTAATAGTCAATATACAAAAATTATAAGTTACATATTAATACACACAATAGAAATATAAATTTACTAAATTTTAAAATATATACTTATGATATATACCTATATATATATTCAATATGTACTATTTTCTGGATTTTCTGAAATCCAATATTCATCTTTTATAACTTTTGAATACTTAAAAGATCACATAATGTGGTTGTTTTTGAAATATTTTAATATATTAAAATGTATTAATACAAAATCAACTAAATAAAAGTTTGAAATTTAATTTAACTCTTTTACAATTAAACAACTAATGAGATAGTTATTCCATTTAACTCTTAGTTCGATTGTGCAAAATTCTCCTAAACAACCTCGAAACAAAGTAGAATAAATGTCTTTGAGGAAACGCTCTAAATCTCGCTTCAGAATCTATTCAAAATTCAGATGAGAAAGTTTTTGCCCAAATCAATCTCTAGTAAATAAAATAATTTGAGAAAAACAAGTAAATAACATCTGACTTAGGACTAGAAAATAAATCCTTAGTCTTATATCAAACAAATTTCAATACCACCACTCTTTAGAAGTAGAACTCAAATAATAAAATTAAACAACTCAAAAAGTAAGAAGAAAATAATAAAATACACATGATCCTTTAACAAAAACACTTGAAGAAGAGGGAGGACAGAAAGAAGAAGAAGAAGAAATGTTGAAAATATACGAAAGCTATCGGAAGCTTTTCGCTATTTCTTAAAGCAAGTGATATCTAGAAAATATCTCATTAGGATAATACTTATTTTTTATACTTTATTTGATACATATACAACCTGTATGAGAGAAAATAATTATACCAAATAAATATCTAGAAAAAATAAATAAATAACTCTCGGCGGCAAACAATTATAAAATATCATAAAAAATAAGACAGAAGCTTTCTTAATGAATAAAAAATATAGAATAAACACGAATTTTGTCATTGTTTCAAACACATCTCATAATATAATTCTAGGGACATCTTTCCTTAATTTGATAACTTCGTATTTTGCTATTTATGACCAACTATGATGGGATCTCTTTGAAAACAAAAAAAGAAAAGAACAAAAAAAAAAATTCTTTTTTCATAAACATCATATCAGAAATCATAAAAACATGCTCTATTTATATGATAATGAAATTAAACTTTTCATAAAAGAAAGAGAAGCTGAACTACTATATTTAAATAAGATGTACTTTTACAAAAATTGAGCAGTTACAAAATGACTACATATAAAAGAAAATCTTTAACTTCTAGAATAGACTAGGAAAAAAAAATTTATACTAAATTACCAAATAAATTCTAGAATAAAAAATAATATATGATAAATTTACCATATGAAAATAATTTTGATGAAAAAGATATCCCTCTAAAAGCATAGCTCATTTAAATGAATATCGAATGGAACAACATTGTAAAAAAGAAATTTAAGATTTTCAAGATCTAGATCACCTTGCATGGTGATGTGCAGCTTGCTATGTTAATAAAATTTAGAAATTGAAGGAAGCATTCCAAGGTTGGCAATTAATTACAAACCATTAAATAATTCTCTAACATGGATCAGATATTCCATTCCAAATAAAAGATACTTATTACAAAAAATCCATATAGCATTTATATTTTATTAAATTTGATATGAAACTAGATTTTTGGCAAATACGGTTAAAACTGAAAGATAAATACAAAACTACATTTACCATTCTGTTCGAACAATATGATCAGAATGTAATGCGTTTGAATTAAAAAAATATGCCTTGAAAGTTTTATTAAATAATGAATGATGTTTTTCAACTTTATCTAAAAAAAATTGTCCTATAGGCACAGATGATGTTATAGTATTTTTAAATTCAATAGATCAAAATTTTAAACATCTAGAAACATTGTTGTATGTTATAAAAAAGATGGCCTAGTTATGTTTAAATAAGAAATGTCTTTATTCTTCACAGAAGTTGGGTTTTAGGTCATCATATAACTCAGGAAACAATCACAACTATTGACATATCATTGAAATTTACTAATAAATTCCTTGAGAAATTTTTGGACAAAAACAATTATAAAGATTCTTAGGGAGCCTTAAAGACATCTTCAATTTATGTCCCAATATTCATCCCCTTGCACAATCATTACATGACAGATTAAAAAAGAAAAGAACCTAATCTCATTGATTGATGAACATGTAAAAATTTTCCAACAAATTAAAGAAAGCATGTTAGAAAAACTCCTTGCCTAAAATTAACAAATCTTATAGCCCCAAAGATTGAAAATGCGGAATAAACATTCAAGAGGTAGTAATTTTTCTAGCTAGATATCTTACTTGTTCGTTAGTTGTTTATGGAACAGTTTTGCAAGAGTTCTATTAGATGCCTGATGCAAACTGCACATATATCTAACTAAGTTTAGAAAGCTCTTTGTTAAATACCTACAGCAGTAAGCTAACTTTTTTAATAGATATCTCAACTGCTGTAACTTGCTCACTGTTCTATAAATTCTTCTAGATTATGAGGATGTAAGGTGATAAATGTCTTATCCACATTTGAAAACAGTTAGATGTCTAATTAGATAACTCTTATTTATAATATGCAATAGACAATTAACAAAGTAGATAGCAGTATCAGATGTCTAATAAATGCACAAGTTAAAGATTTTAAATCAAAAATTTATTTTGGTTCAATACTAAGACCTACATCCAGTCTTTTAGAATTACACATTAAGAGTTTCTCCACTAGTTGACTCTATTAACAGCTAGAGATCAAGCTTTATAAGGTTCTAGTACTAAGACACCTTATATAGTTTGAGATATCTTCTCTCTAACTCTCTCTCAGAAGTTATTAGGCTTTTATCAACTTCTCGCTTGCTATATTAGGTTCAAATGGACCTTTCACAGACATTTCAAAGGAAGGTTGTGCCATAAAACAAATAATAAGTTTTTATAATGGTGCTTGGGGACCTTATAAGAGTTTGTACATTGAGACAAGAAAATAAATAAACCAACATAATTCCTATATGGATCAAGAGCAAACTAGATTCAAGGAACTTATATTTTGAAGACAACAAATGTAAACACTCAAGAATAGAAGATGAAGAGTAATTAATGCATTTTGGGTCTTGAGGTTTTTGAAGAGTGAAATCTATTCTTTATATTGATTTGGTAGGTGAAACTCTTATGTATAAAGCAATAAAAACTAGTTGTTAGAGACCCTCTTTAAAATATTTTAGATATGTTAAAAAGATATCTTTACAAAATTCACTTTAAAATATTTACAGCTGTTGATTTAGACGCCTGACACCTTTTTAGCTTTCTGTCATTACAATCTGCATAAAGCTGATTGTAGAAAGCTATCACTAAAAAAGCTGCCAAAATAGCAAACAACTCATCATAACAGCTTGCACATTGTTTTTTCCTCACTCAATAGAAACTAGCCATTAGGCATATGTGTAAGATGTGTGCATGTGTGGAAAAATGATATGTCAGACTAGAAAGTAGTTAGATACCTTAAAATATCAAACAAATGTCTTATCAAATAGATTTATCAAAAGACACGATTTTTAAAGAATAGAACTTTATGCACTTTAAATCATTTTGAGAAAATTAGAATGTCTTATATGACTTGAAATCATATGAAGGCCTTAGATCTTATGTTGTGTAATAATAATTTTAGCAAAGCAATTGATCCATTTAATAAGATATCTAAGGGACACGTAATTCTATATGGAGATTACTCGATCATAGACTTCTATGCTTGATGTATGTGTGTTGCTTTGCATAAGGTAAATGTCTACTTGATCATTCTACTTTGCTAGTCATTTAATCGTATCCTTTTTGTGCTTGCACTGTTAGGTATCTATATAGACAATGTTAAGACACATAATATTTTGTTATCATCAAAACTTAGATAATTAGCTTTTTGGGTCCACTAAAGATTGTGGAGATAGATGCTTCAAATATAGAATATGCAGGAATGCTAAAAGAAATACAAAATGGATGTTTTACATTCTAGCGATATGGTATTGAAAAAAATATAATATGGCAAATGAACTACCAAGTAAATAATCAAAAGCAAAAAAAACATGTTAGGAATGATGAAAAAATCTAGATAATATTATTAGAGATTCCACATTCTTAAAAAAAAAGAATAAAAGCAACTTATAAGGGTTAAGGTCTGATAAACTAAATAGTTAGTTCTAATCATATCAATAATAGTTAGATTAATACGTATACTCTACTAGTCATCATGGCTTCGACCGTCACACAAGTTTTAATAGATATGCCTATTTTTATTGTCTATTTATGCTTAAATGTGGAAAGTAGCTTTTTGTGAATATAAACTAAGGTTTAATGACCACAAGTCATGTTAGAACAAGGTTCTCCTAATGGTGCTTTTTAGTTTTTACCATATAGGTTACATATACTTTATGCATCTTCTTTTTGTTCTCTAAGCACTTCAACTTGACTATTCAAAACAGGTTTTAGAACAAGACCCTTTCAATGTGAAAGCTCTTTTCAGGCGATCTGAAGCGTACTTAAAAATAACAGAACTCGAGAAAGCTGAGGCTGATATCAACAAAGCTCTAATAATTGATCCAAATAACAGGTATACATGCACTAGGATACCTCATCAAATGGTTAAATCTGAGGCATGATAAGTTGGAAAGTGTTTGATTTTATACTATGTGCTGTTTCATTCTTGTCCTTTCATTGGCAGAGATGTGAAACTTAAATACAAGGAGCTAAAAGACAAGCAAAGGGTGTATGCTAAACATCAAGCTAAGTTATTCAGTGCCATGTTTTCAAGGATGGGTTGATTAATGAGGTCTGCAAGAGTTTAGAATCATCGTTGTACCGGTATCTCAATGATATTTGAATCATTAAATGTAAAGAGCATTCAATTAATCTCATGTCCCTAACTATTAAAAGTAACTTAAATCCAGTCCGAAGAAACAGTAACCTTTAATCGAGCTTTTGGGGCTTTTAATTTAAGCATGTTTCACGTGTTCAAATGCATATGTTAGACTAGTTCAATCTCATTATATGACTAACCTACTTCACATATATACATCGTGATGGATATTTAAATGATATGTAACTCATGTTTTATTGACATGGAATAATTCAAACTAACAAATATGTCTAATTCATTTATTATATTGATATATGGTGATATATGGATTGAGATTGATAGCTAGTCAAAGAATGACCAGCTGTCAACAAATATCTCATGATTGACTTGAGCTCTGAATTGCCCGTAAAGATGTTAGCAGAGTACCGGACAATGTTTTCTAGTAACTCACTTCAATAGCTAAATCAATAAAAAGACAGTCTATAAATAACTTTAAATCCTACTTGGATTGGTGTTGTTTAATACTACTAGTACTTTTATTGCAACTTGGTTTTATTTATTTTTGTGCATATTTCGTATGTATGCAGTAGTTGATGATAGTATTATTAACTTGAATTTTAATTATGATAGTGAATTAGTTTATTATCTATAACTTGATTGAATGTGTAACGACTCTGCTCAAGTTGGGTTCCACTATCTAATTTCTCATTTTCGTTCTCGGACCGTGGAGTCTAGTAATGTGAAGCTCTATCTGTTATGAATTATATTCTAATCAAACTCTTAACATTCTGCATAATATTGGTGAATGGAAAAAGAGTGAGTAAAACTTGGTGAGAGGATAAACATATAACAAAAAGGAACAGACAATGATTTGAAGTAAATATGTATAATAGTATACTATTCTTAAATACCTTTGTGCTAAAGGAAATATTATTAATATTCTAAACATAAATATTTGATCAAATAATTCTAGCTTGATAATTAAATTTTATAAAACTAATTAAATAAAGAATCACTTCAATATGTATCTGAAACCACAATTCTCTTTTTGATATGAAATCAACTATATGCATAATCTTGAATCAATCAGAAAAATATCGATATAAATTCAAATTCTAATATTATATCAAGGAAGACATTAATAAATAAAATAAATAATTCAATCGAAACTCATATACACTCATAGATGTACCCAACTGAATCCTGGCAACATTGACGTAAAGACGTATTGCCGACCATCCCAAAGCAAAAATTTCTAGTCATATGCTTGCAGACAATTGTTAGATGTATGTCCTAAAAGTCAATTTGACATTTTGCTTTTTAGTTCATATATTTTGATATTATTATGCAATGAATATCTTTTTATTTAATGACAGTTGTTTTTCATTCATTTTTGTAGTAATATAATTATTAAATGAATCCAATAATATTTATTAAAGACTCCATTCTCAAGAGTTAAGAATATGAGTGACAAATGATGTTTAGAATAAATATTATAAAATAGTTCTTGGTCGTAGGATTTAATATTGGACATCTTCAATCCGAAAGGCCAACATAATGTGTTTAACCTTATGATTGGTATGAGATACTATATATATAGGATAGTAAGTCTTATGCCATTTAATATGAGTTACTAAGTTAATCATTATGGGTCACTTATGAGACAAGTGAACTGAACATGACTTGAAGAGATGATGAATCACATGGATAATTTACAAAAGTCATTGATTCTTTATTAAGTTATGATGGTGTAACTAATCCTTAGACTTGAGATGACAGAATTGTCTCATGAATATGTAATTGGAATTTGCTTATACTTTACGTATCTGTCATAACTAGGATGGATACTTGCAGATAGTGTCTCTAGTTGCATATGCATGGAGGCAGGTGTTCATTAACAAGGAATCCATTGAGTAAACAAAAGGAATAGTTTGTGCGATTCAATAACATCTTAACTAGAAAATCATTGGCCAAGGTAATTATGATTAATGGAAAAAGAGATTTTCGTATTAATCATATTTAGTCAAGACGTATCTTGGATTTGATCATAGAATCAAATTAGTGGATTTGACTACTTCATAATCATCACTTGATCAGGATATTATTTAAAGGAAGGATTTATTACGCAGTAATCATAAATAAATAGTTCATAGATAATCAATACTTTTATTGTTAATTGAGTAATTATAATATGTTGCTAGACGTTACTTATAATTTTTGGGAATGATTTAGGAACAATTGATTAATTGTTCCCTTAGTTGATTAAAGTGTTTTAATTAGTATTAAAGAGTTTAATATTAAATTTTCATTGCTAATTAATAATGAAGCTAGAAAGTCACACGCATTAAGATCAATTCAAGCATTGTGATGGACTTGACTTGTACCTCAAGTAGGAACTCTAGCATCTTCCGAAGTTAAAGTCCGTAAATGTCTAACTTATATATTGAAGGAGTTTGACACATGTCATCACAAAAGAGTTTGTAATGACATGTTTCTGAATAGCAACTTGACACATGTCATCATATAAGGGGTTTTATGATGACATGTAGTAAGAAAATAGCTTGACACGTGTTATCATAATAGTGTTTTATGATGACATATTTGAAGAAAGTAGCTTGACAACTGTCATCATAAAAGAATTTTATGATGACATGTGTTGAGAAAACATCTTGACATATTTCGTCATAAAAAGAATTTTATGATGATATGTATTAAGAAAGTAGCTCGACATATGGTGTCAGCATAACTTGACACGTCTCATCATAAAAGAGTTTTATGATGACATGTGTCAATAGAACTTGATATGTATAATCACAAAAGAGTTTTATAATGAAATGTGTTAATACTGCTTGACACATGTTATCATAATAGAGTTTTGTAATGACCTGCGTTTATACAACTTTGTTAAGAATTATTAATCCTTAACACTATATAAGAGAGATTCTTACTCCTACTATCGTGATCCATATACTTACTATAATAACAAGGTTATCATAATAGGAGACTTGAAAGAGGAGTAGGAATTCTTTATCTTCGATGATTGAATAGCTTTGCTTGAGATTGGTTGTGTGAACAAACTTATAATCCACTCACCTGCTATGCAGGGCACAACAAACTATACCTTCATTTAATTTTGTACTAATTTCTTCAAGACTAATATCCGGACGCACAAACCTATAATCCACTAATGTACTTTACACCCTAATTATGATCATGTTTTAGTATAGTCCTACTAATTTTCTATCTATTCTGATTAATGAATTCTATTGAAAATTCGGTAACACCTTCTTTATAAAACAGATTAATTTTTCCTGTAGAAACGAGTCCAAAGTCTGCAAGGAAATACACACAACACATCGCATAATAAATTCCATTTGAGACCTCTAAATTCTTTTATTAAATTCAATCTCTCTTTAGTCAAAATAATTTATCATTAACAATGTCTACTAATTATTTATACCCTGTCTAGATACTTTTCCAGCACATGAAATTCATTATAATTACTTCCATCTATACCAATCAATAATTAGATTAATAATAATTATTACTATTTATTTTCCAACATTAATACTTATTTCCTAGCTATTATAATTAACCTTGAGTACTTAAAAATAATAACTTATCTACTATTGGGAATTGATGTTAAAAAATAAGAAAAGGCGTAGTGGAAGCAATTTAGAATTCTTCTTAATTTCCACCAATGATCTTATTGATTAAGATAGTTATAACGCACAAAACAAGCAAAAGATGGAGAAGGCTTATAAATAGAGTTTTCAACCAATCCAAGGAGTGCTTCTTGTTTTGTTGATTCTTGATTGTTCAAGGATGATTGATGCACTTAAAGCTACTCGTGACCAACCTCTTTTAGTGATTCACACAAGCTTCTAAGCAAAAATCTCATTGAACCACTTTTAGAAGATTAAGAAGAGATATTGGAGATTGAATGCTAGTTCTAAGTAAGGGGGATGAATCAATTAATCTTACTGATTGATAGACCTAGGATATGTATCTCAAAGAAAACGTTTTTATTTCTTTTTATTTTGCGACCATCGACATCCTGATCTCTCAGCTTCATTCATTTTTTATATTATGGCCTTTAATCAAAGTCCTTATAGGTTTAGGATTTCACCCTAACTTACTCTAAGTTGGGCTTTCTTATTCTAAATGGACTTTAATTAATATAAGAACTAACTCATGGATAATAACCCATTATTGGCCCATTGTACAAAGCCCATTAGCTCTTAATTAATTAATCTTTAATTAGACCCAATATATATGAGCTTAAGCTCAATGCTTAAAACCTTATTTTAATACTTACTTAAAGCCTATTTGTGTGTGACCTAAAAGGTTCCCAACATGTTGGCAATGAATATGGATTATGAATTAAAATCTTTTAATTCACTATTAATTCTCTAATGTAACTTCATTCATATTCATAGATCAAGATTAGCATCTAGCAATGCAGCATGTCACCCAAATGTGTAGGAACAATTAAAGTGTTTTAATAAACTTTCATAGTGAACAATCTTTGGCCTAGTAAGCTTGTTGGTGTCAAGGATACTACACAAAGATAGAATTTCACTCATCTTTTCTTACAACCTTCCAATATAAAGATAAACGAATATAAGTTAACTTATATAAGTAACTAGTAAAGGTCTTATAACCAATTACTTAACTCCCACTATTTTTAGATACAAATCAATATCTCTCACTATCAATTCAAGATGCTAACAATTTAGCTATCCTAGTGTGCTAGAATTTCATTCATTTTAATATGACCTTGAGTATGCCCAATAAGCTATATTAAAGTAAATTAGGTAGACAACTATTTATCAATTGTATCTCTATACAACTTCTAGATTAATTAAGCGACAACGATATTTTTTAAATATATTTTATTATGTTCCAAATATCATATATGTTTCATCTAATTCATGCCTCTACCTTTATATAATCACGAGTATGCAAAATCCGAATTATATAAGATAGTTAAATAAGACCTATCAATTAAAATAGAGAACATGCTCAAGCAATAGGTAACATTGGTTATGCCATATAAATTAGCCTATCTACAAAGCTCTCATTCCTATTTTAATCATGGAAGACAACTTAATCGTGTTCTTAACATATGACTTAATATTGAACAAGAAATTTGTTATTAAGCGGTGATTAATGTTTCATGATTTGGCATGAACATACAAATATCGAATATAAGAATTTCATACTTTGGTATGATCATACATATATCATACATCACATATATAATATAAGCTAAGCATGCCAAACTACTATGGATGACTATGGACTTTCTAAACTAGTTATCTCGAGCCATCAAAGATAACTAGATGGTCAAAACTTAGGTATTACCTTCATGATCTTGAAGTCTTGAAACAATATCTCCTTCATCTCCATCTCGTGTCATATCTCCATCTGGATTATAAAATAAAACTCTATCTAACTAATCTAAAACTCTATAACCATTACATAAGATTTAGAGAAATATTAAGTTGCATTTAAGGGGAGTTAGATGAGAAAAGAATTTTACAACCTAGAGAAAATTACAGAAAGGCAAGGAACGCAGTCCTTATTTTAAAAATGTCAGATTAAAGCATTCAACTATTCAATACAATCACATTGGTCTTTATAGTCCATAACCATCTATCATTGCCAAATACAATCATATTATATAAAGCATATAAAAGAATAAAGATAACATAATTCAAGTTATTTGATCATTGTATGCAATAAGGACTAAATGGGTGTGGAGATTGAAAATAATTAAATCATATTCAAAAATAAAAATTCTCCTTATTTTAGAGTGTAATTTTCAGCAAAAATAAAAACTAAGACATAAAATCAAGCTTTGATCAAACAAACTTTAATAATCCTAGTCATACTAGGAAACCAAGATTTAATCTTAGTTGAAGAAAATTGTAGAGAATTAAAATTAACTAAATCAAATTTAATTAATAACTAATTTCCTTTAAAATATTTTTAATTTTGATTTTATGTCATTTTAGTTTACAAAGTCAAACATTAACACATAAAGTCAAACTTATGTCTTAATTACGATAAACATCCTAGTCATACTAAGATAGTAAGACATAAGTCCTAGAATAACATAAATTAAGGAGAATTTAAATTAATTCAATCAAATTTAAATTATAAAAATTTCCTTATAATTTAGGATAAAAGTCAAACTTTGTGTTAATCTAGACAACTTTCTAGTCCAACTAGGATTCTAAAATTACAAGTCCTCAAATTTACATAACTAGCCCTTAAATTATTCCTTCCTAAAACTTTGATCCTCTCTACACCACTAATTATAATAAAACCCTTAACTAAATTTTTGTATTAATATCTCCTCAATTCTATTACTCTGATAATTATATCATTAATACCTCGATGACTTAGATATTAATCCTCCTTAATCCTAAATATTAAATTAAAATAATTATCATCACCAAATTAATTCTAGCACCATTAAATTTCATGATGCAAAAATTCAAATTAATATGGATTTTTATATAAATTGACCTATAAATTCTCTAGCTCATTAAATGTCATAAATTTTGAAAAATCCAAATTTTTAGGGTGTTACAATCTTTCCTCCTTAAATAAGTTTCATCCTTGAAACTTCTAATATAAAATAATCTCAAACTTAATTTCAACACCGAAGTATTGCTACCACTTATCACTTCATCAAGTTTCCCTTAGAGCACAAACTTTAGTTGTTATCACAATCTTGCCATTACTCGGTAATTAGGAAATTAATTCTTACTTACCTAATAACCTCAAGCTAGGTAATACAAAAAAAAAATCTTACAAAATCCAAGAAAATTTCATTTTACCTCATAAGCAAATCAATTTTCTTAAAATCTCAAGCCTCAGTTTCATTCTCGAGTGCGGCTCACGATCATAATGTCATTCGAGATCCACCGATGAGGCATTGTATCAAAACACGATTTCAAATTCATCATAATCTGCTGGGGATGCGTTTCTCTCTCTAGACCACCGTCTAACTACCATACAAATCATATCATACAGTGGAGAGTCTCTATACTCGTCCACTTACCTACCACAATCCTGTAATGGCACAAGAGCATATTATGATCCATCAAACTCATATTATCGTCACACATTTTCTTAAACCTTTAAAATCCAAGTTGTAAACAATTAACAAAAAATCATTTTAATAAAAACCTTGACTTGAGAATTCAATAATAGTTGAATAAAATTATTTTAAAACTTTTTCGAATCCCAAAACTCAATTCCAAACACACTAATAAACAATCATAATCGCGCACATTCATCTAAAAATCACATGTATTTCAATAATTAAAATCATAACACTAGGCACTCACGACCGTCACATTCAAACTTCGAGTTCTATTATGACATCTCGCATGACAACACATACTATTGTTCAAATATTAAGAATATAGAGAATTTGTTCCATTTAAGTCATGTCTGAACCATAAAAATTCCTTCAATAATAATATATGGTAAAGTACATATCTATAATATCTTTTTCTAGTATTCTCTTTGATTTTGAAACTTTCATTTGTGTTTCCATGACCAACAACCGACTGACCATATAGTATATTGTCAATAGAAAAAGATTGTATAGCTTTGGTAAGGAAATGCCATGAGTTTCAGCTCTATAATGACTTGAGTCATATACCAACGACCAAACTTCACAATTTAGTGCCTCTATGGCCTTTTGCACCTTGGGAAATCGACATCATTGAAGAGATAAAGCCTCCTTTAAATTTTCATATGTATGTGGTTGTGGCAATCGACTATTTCACTAAATGGGTTGAGGCCGAGTCATCCACTACTGTGGGGGCAAGGCAGATGACTAGATGTATAGAGAGGAACCTAATCTACAGGTATGGGGTCCCGCATCACATCGTGACAGATAACAACGTGCAGTTTATGAGTGAAATAACAAACCTGTTAGCGGAATACAAGATTGAACATCACAAGTCTTCTCCATATAGATCTCAAGCGAATGGAGCAGTAGAAGTAGCCAACAAGAACTTAAAGTAAATACTCTCAAACATGGTATGGAATCACAAAGATTGGTCACTTCGGTTACCCTTTTACACTTTAGGGATATCAGATAACTGAGTGAACACCGACACGACAGACTCCATACCCTATTAATAACTACAAAGCTCACCTAGAAGTCTATATAAGAGATTTCGAGTCAACGAAGCAAAAGCCTAATGAATCTTTTTCTAACTTCTTGACTAGATTGAGAAACAAAGCAGTTTTAACAAAGAAAAAGCCTTCTGAAAAGGATCAAGTTCGGATGATAGTTTGAAATGTTCTCTCATCTTGGGTAGAAAAGCTGCAAATGATGAATCTTAAGACCTTTGCAGGCTTTTATGATGATTGCTTACAAGTAAAAGAAATTGAAAAATCTAAAGCTGGTTAAAGCATGGAAAACTCTGAAGCTATAGAGATTGAAAAGCTACCATCTAAAGGTGATGAAGCTTCACAAGATTTAGTTCTTGATTTGGTTTAATGCAAAAACATGATTATGCTTTAGGATCAGTGATATAACTCCGACTTTGCTTATTTTTTGATGTTTATCCTGATAGTATTTTGCATGACAATGATTATTATATGAGTATATTTTATATTAATTCTATTTGAATTGGTTTATTTATTCTAGGAAAAAATGACAATCCTAGGTATGTTTCTGCTACACATAATATAACTCCTAAAGAGAGAAAAAGTGAGAGAATAAAAATAAGAAAAAGAATGAGATAATTTGATGCGCACGATTGAGTTCAAGGTATTACCATGTCCTCCGAATGGGCACTCGGAGCTGAAGATGAGTTGCTGCTTGGGCCCCGGGCCCTCTTTCGACCTCCTTCCATCGGCCTGGGCACCTTTGTTGCAGAAACACTACCCCTGGGCCAACCTATAGTAGAGGCAAAGCAGTAGTATACTCAACATAAGAAAGTGTATGGCTACCCGGGCCCTCAAAGAATGTCTTCGCATGAGCCTCCTCTAGCTTCTCATATGCCAGCCTCCTTGGCACTATAGCTGGCCCCAGAAAAAGGTAGAGCATACAGGAATGGCACTCTAGCTGTCTTGTGCCTCAGATGCCAGTAGGTCTTCAAGTCCCCGTACCTCGTCTTCTTCTCATTCTAAAGTGCTAGAATTAGAGTTTAGGTTATTAGTATACTTGGGTCATTTCACGGGCTAGCTGGCAACCTCGCTAGCCTGGTAGAGTGGTGGATGCATCTCCCATTCCAAGTGAGGGATCGTGTAGAGGCGACTATCATCCACCTATTTTTAGGCAACTACATGGGTTCAAGCCCAAGAACGATGCCACCACTTTAATGGCATTGCTGAGAAGGTGGTCTAAGACCACGTATACCTTCTTACTGTCCTTCGCAGAGATGACCATCACACCTCTCGACTTCACCACTCTGAGGTCAGTGAGGTTTTCGCATGTTTTCTAAAATCCTACCTCATGCTTTTCTACATTTTTTCTACGCATTTAGGGATTTCATAATGTCACTAAGTTTTACCCTACATACATGCATATATTTCCTAACTAGCTTATTCAAGTAAAAGAATATGTAGATTAAAGACGTACTCGACCTCGTCAGTCCACGGCGACAGTCGCATTAGTATTAGGTCTCCATCTGTGTGCGCGCAAAGCCTAGCCGGTCCTACCCACACACTTCCCTGGGATCTCCATTGGATGCCCTGCCCCGGTAGCTCTGGAGTCCCAACCATCGGAAGCTAGTTAGCATCTTGAGTTCTTCATGCCATTTCTTTTTTCAAAATTCTCATAAAAAAGCACTTGAAAATGAACTCGAGGTTAAGAGGAAAGAAAAGCCTAAAGTTGAGAATGTGACATTTGATGGTCACCTCAGGCCTTTATATAGGCTACTGAGACCCTCCTCACCTCGTTTGAGTTCAGGCCTCAACATGCATGAGAACATGCCTAAACTGGTTGAAGGATAGCCCTGACCTGCACGAGCTCAATTCTGGCCAACCCAACCAATTAACTAAGCATGCTTTAGTCCATTTTTAACGAGACTAGATGGTCTCGCGTCCTCTAACCCCCGCCCAGGCCCTGCCCTGAGGCTAATTCTCGTTTTCAAGTACCTTATGCACGTGCTCCCTCGGCTATGCATTGCTTCACTTTGATTTGTCTCCATCCCTCCTAAAGCAAGGGGGCAGAATGTAGTCGCATCCCGCTAATATAGATATTTCACTCCAAAGAGACAAAGGGATAACCTGCCCACTATTAAGAAGACGCCGGCATTGCACCGATGCACCCTCAAGAAGACGACGGTATCGCAGTGATGCACTACTAAGAATATGCTGGTATCACACTAATACACCCTCAAGAAGACGTCGGTATCGTACCAACACACTCTCAAGAAGAGGTCGGTATCGCGTTGATGCCCCCTCAAGAAGACGATGGTATTACACTGATGCAACCTTATAAAGATGCCAATATCGCATTGACTCATCTTTAAGAAGACGACGGTATCGCACCAATGCACCCTCAAGAAGACGACAATACCAAACTGGTGCGTAAACAAAATGACAAAATCATACCAACATGTTATAATGACCCACGAACGAAGTTCGAAACCTTTTGCTCATTTTCTTTGAGCGGACTCATGCTTTCGAAAATGCTTTAAGATAAAACCGATTTTCTAAGCATTCCTTTTCCAAAGAAGGGGGCAAATTGTTATCATAGAAAACTTAAAGTTACATAAAGCCCGATGATGAAAAGTTTAATTGGCTACAAAGTAAAAGATGGAAAGGAACCACAATCCTAAAGCCCTAGGGAGGTTGCCCGAAAGTGGAAACAAAAAGAGAGAAAAAGAAAATGCAAAGGACCATTGATCTCGAGCTTGACCTTGCACTAGTCCAAGGTGACCTTATGCAGGTTTAGCCTGAGCTCATGCAAGTAAACCTAGATACCATGCGATTCATGACCTCGCATGTGTCCTAGGTGAGCTTGCGCATCTCCAAGTTGAGCTCGCACGACTCCACCATGCTCTAGGGGAATTGCCCTTGCACGTATGCTCACGTGATTACACCTAGGATCGCGTGTCCAGGCTAAGCTCGCGCAAAGACTCACTTTGACCTTGCGCTAGCTTAGTCTAGACAGAGGAAAGCCTAGAGGTGATGTGTCGACCATTCACTAGCTGGAATTTTAGGCGGGGTTTTTCCTTTCAATAGGGCAAAGACACTTGTCCAACTCTTACAAGAAATTAATCTTCCATTAATTCAAGGGTTAGCAAGTCGGTTAGTGGGTGAAAAAATTAATTATTGCGAGAATTTAAGAGAAAGATGAACTCTTTTAAAGACAAAAGAGAGTTTTTAGGGGGCAATCAATCTAGTCCTTTGAAAAATCATACTTCCTTTTTTCATTTTTCTTTGTAAAAATCTTCGATTCGTTCTTGATCGCTAATCACCAAAGTAGCCACTTGAGTGCGGAAACCTATTCTAAATTTATTTTCTTGCATCTCCTCCATTTTTATTACACTTTCCATGATTTAATTTTTGCCCATTCTTTACCATTTACTTATTTTGTTGTTTTATTTATTGAAATATTTGTTTTCTGCCTTTTTTGTGTGTATTTCAAATTTTTAAATACTTTATAGGTTGGTTGGACTTGTGCGGTTTGACCCTGTACTCGTGCGAGGTTAGCCTATTCCCCATAAATTTCAGTCATTTTAAATATAGTGCCTTATGTTATACATTAAAATGGTGTTGTTTGGGACCATTAGGACCTGAGCTGTTAAGCTCGCGCAAGGTTAGCCTATGTGCACGCAAGGTTAACCATTGTGCGTGAAAGGTCAGGGAGGCCGAGGTCTCTACTCGACATTGTTTTGCTCTAAATGTCATATTTGGTGTGTTCTATGTCTTAGAACCCTTCACTTACGCAGGTCTAAGTGCCACATAATCCAAACAGTGGTTTTTCGAGTGAAATAACATTGTGCAATGTTTATTGCTCAAGATTAGAGTTGAACTCGAGTGAGCTTACCCTATGCTCGCACGAGCTTAGTCTCTCTTCCAAGAGCCAAGGGTTAGTGCCTAAACGACGACGTGACCCCCCTATAGCCTAAAAAGACTAATCTCGTGCAGGTTCACCCTATACTTGCGAGAGATTAGCCTTTGTGATGATAAAAAGAATAATTAAGCATTTCATTTATTACTTCTTAAGCATTATTTAATCCCTAATTCTAATTTTGTCCCCATTTTGGTTTTGTTTTCCTATCACATGTTTAATTCATCATGTTATTTTTTTTAAAATTTCATATTAAGCTACTAGCCCAAGATGCGTAGTAGATAGTTTCCAAAGATTCACCCCTCCAGGAGGATCAATTTCTATTTTATTTTATGTTATTATCATTTGTTAATTTGTATTAAGGCCATTTGCATGAGTAGTTTTCCCCAATCAATCCTCGCTTTCCTTAATCCCTTTCTAATTCTATTTTCCTCTCTCCTTCTATATATGTTTAATTATGGCTTTGGATATCACCTCGCATGCAAATAATGGATAAAATTGGACTTATCACTCATTATGATCATGTCACATGCAAAAATAATAAAATTGAGTGCTTACCAAGGTAAGCCTCCACGTCTTACATGTGCTCTCCTCAAATGCTAAGGCTAAAATGAATCCAACACTTAGATTAGCGTAAATAAAAACTACAAATGATGTGAACACGTATAGTATGCTAAGATAAAACTTAAGGCACCAAAGTGCCTCCTGATTAGGACTAGAAAAGGCACTAATATACCTTTCATCTAAGACTAGTTAAGGTACCAAAGTACCTCCTATTTAGGCTAGTCTCTGTATTTCTCATCTTGCATGCTAAGACGATAAAAAGGATTGGTGGCTAAAATGAATATAGGATAAAAAATAGGCTAAGAAAATGTTATTAGAATAGGCAAAGGCCCGTCTGCTCTAGTGTAGGCTAGGCTTCACTGCCTAGGCGGATAGGGGTACTTCCGTAAACCTTCCTATCCGTACCTAACTCTCTGAACCTAGAATCTCTGATTTTAGAGAGGGGAAAGCTTAGGCTCTTCGTAAGGGATACAAAGTCGTCATCCTTACTCTTGAAATTGTCTCAATCTCATCGGATGGAGACTCCTTCTTTGATTGGTCTCAAGGCCATTTGTAATCTCTTTGGGCCCTCAACCGAACGGCTCATTTCGAAACGGGTCTAGTATAGAGAGTAGACCTTGGACCAGCAGTGATCCGGTCGCTCATTTCAAAAATCTAAAGCTTCAGCATTTGCATCCTTTCCTCTTCGATTTTTGCAATTTTTTCTATACGACAACCATCGTAGGTAGAGGTGAGAGTGGAGGGCACTATACCAATAAAGACCTTTTCTATCTTATATGCTTTGATGAGAATATTGTGTGTGAAATTGCTTTATGCTAGCTAATTTATTTTACAAAGAAAGCAAATAAGTTTGAAAAGGATAGTCGTTGTGGCGGAATGTATATTACGAGTCCTCCGCAAGCCCCATTTTCTTTTACTCCGCTGATTAATCAACCAGAACCTCCATACACTATAAATGGCACATTTGATGCAGTTGACGCTCCTACGGTCACTAAACCTTCATCATCATCATTTTATCCTCCACCTAATGGTGGTGAGACATACTATGATTGGATGGCTTACAATTATGTCTGTTTTGATGAAGATAGGAAGTTGAATGAGTTTGAGCAGCAAATTTTCTGATTGGAGATATAGATGCACAGCCTACAATGTCAAGGTAACAAGTTGCTCCATAATCAAAACTAGATGATAGGTATGTTAAGGAACCAATAGGAGATGATACGATGATAACATATGAGTATGGGTTGGTTGCAGAATTCTATGATGCACCATTAGCAATTTCAAAATGACACTCCATCCAGGGCTCCATCCAATTTTATCAGTTGCACCAGGTCCATCCCAAAGATGGAGCAGGTGTCCATGACATCAATTTAGATGATAGCAATGATGATAGTACTGAGCACCCAGTTGATGATTCTTCAATTGGTGCAAAGGATGACATGGAGGACTAAGCCTCTAATTTATTTTGCCATTTGGATTGAATTTTTTTATTCTCTTTACTTCTATTTCTTTCTTTTGATTTTTTGATGACTGTACTTAATAGGATATTTTTCATTTTATTTTTCTCTATTTTTATTTAAATCGTTGTTGGCTTAGCTAGTATTCTTTGTTGTTCTCCTTCCCATGCTTGTATCATATAACATTAACACTTCAACCAGCACTCGCGTATTATTTGTTACTGTTTACGTATACCCGTATGAGATATTTACATATCTAATCCTAATTGACTTATTTAATGTTTCACTGCCTCTAAAACCCCTATACTTATTTCTAAACTGTCCCTAATGAATAGTTGCCTTCCTAAGGAGCACGTTTCTTCATTTTGCTTATATATACTCTCTTGCTTTAGGTGTTTGTCATTTAGCAACTCACTGAGTTCTTTAGTTGATTTAGCAACTTACCGAGTTGCTTATGTATACTCTCTTGCTTTGGGTGTTTGTCATTTAGCAACTCATTGAGTTCTTTACATGAGTTAACTAAGTTTTTAAGCAAAGAATCTCTTCTCTAACCAACTCACTTAGGTTATGCATTAAGTTTAGGGAATTATCATGTTAAAGAACCTTATAGATTTATCTCTAGAATCTCAATCAACCCTCTATTTCTAAAAGTGATCAATTCATAAAAAGCTATTTATAGTCAATTTTATGAAAATAATATTCAATCAATATGTCATCCTATCAATTAAAATATATAAAGAGAAATCAAAGAAATAAGACAACTTAATAATAATTATTTAATTGCAGAGTAAATGATTCAGTCCATACAAAAAAAATTAGGGTTCATCAACACCTAAATAGCAAAAGATTATTTCCTACATATTGAACTAAAGAAAGAATAAAAAATGAAAGAAATTCTCAAACTATTCATGGCTGAAAGAATAAGGAAATCCTCCATTTCAATCTTCAAACCTTGGAGATAATTCGTATATTTAGAGTTTTTTCCTTTAAAATATTTTTTAGAGACTTTAAAACTCTCTAGAAGTAGAGTTCTAAAACTATTCTCTCTCTAAGAAAGTGTAAAAAGTCGACCCCTTAAAAATAAAGCATTTAAATCCTTAAATGGTGTAGCAAACACAGGGCGACATGATGGGCATATGGGAAGGTTAACCATGTCACTTGGACTAATTTCGAATGCAAATTTCTGTCTTGATTCACATGAGAGCCACACAGGAAGAACATCACCCTGTGTTAAACAACGAATAAAACTCAATTAGAGGATTAAATCGATATAAAGTAAGACACAAATGTAAGTGCTTTTAACACTTATCAAACTCCTACACACTTCAGCAATTTCTTATCCTCAAAGAAAATTGAATAAAATCAAAAACATGAAATGAAAACTCTCTCTCTAAAAGATAGATATCAAATAATTTAAATATTAAGTACTCACATTACCATAATCTAGAATTATCAGCTAAGTTCAATTCGTAACAAAACTAATTCAACTAGATCGTAACTCAGCAAAAAACCAACAAAATAGAAAAGAAAGAAGGAAATCATAATGGTTAGTTTGATTTCTTGTGGAGTCCAGGATCTATAACATTTCATGTCATACCTATTTACATACCCAAATAAACTAAGAGGCAAAAGTAAGGGTTATAGTGATAGGCAACATGTGGTATAAAATACATGCATGAATCACCGCTTGGAAATTGCTAAAATAGTGGAATCACAACATTACAACATTGGTAACACCATAATCATAACAGGTCATATCATATAGCAAGTGGCAGAGTAAGTTGATGATATTATAAGAACTAATCTAATATGGAATTGACATAAGGCCTAACAAATGAAATTAGACCCAGTTCATAGAAAGCCTGCTATATGCAATTAAGGAAGCCCACATGCTTCAGCAAAGCCTATCAAAATCAAGAAAAGAAAAGAGCCTAATTAAGCCAATTACAAAACCAAAAGCATGCAATGCAACATGCAAGCAAAGATTTTTAAAAAATTACAGAATCAAACCATCAATAGTAAACATATAGAGGAGGAAGCACTGGATGAACAGTTCAATAGTTAAAACCACTATATAATCATCGAGCAAAGAATAAAGGTAGAAGAAAAATAATATTGAATATGCATGCTTTCAAACAGAAACCACAAATCAATAGTAAAGAGAAGCAAATAACATGCACAAATAATAAAAAATGACTAAAATCAAGATCTAAACCAATCTAACCCAACATCAAAACAACACTCCCATCGAAAATTCCAACAACAGGATCTGTTACAGTATCCAATATTTTACTAATTAATTTTCTATTTAGCTATTATAGATAATTCTGAGAATCATTAAGTTTTTCTTAATTATCTTTCTCAATATTTTGCCAGTTAATTTTCATTTAGTTATTATAGGTAAATATTAGGATCTTCCTTATATAAGTTTTCCTTAATTGTTTGTTCTTAATTATGGCAAATATGGTTAAGGGTTAGAAGTTAGTCTACCCTCTCTTGTAACTATTTAAACATTATTTTCTTATGGAATAAAAAAAGTAGAAATTTCTTCAAGGTTGTGAACTCCTAAAGTTTAGAGATCATATGGTTCTTTCTAATGAGCCCTTAAATGTAATTCAATATAGGTCGAAAAGGTAGAAATTCCAGCAATCACCTTCTTTCAATCTTGCGGTGAAGACCCATAACCCCATCCCAAACGCAAAACCATAATAACTTGGTATTAGAGCCTACTGTTATAGGTGATTTATAAATTTTACAGCATTAGTTGGAGGCATTTATAAAGAATATCAAGTTGAAAAATTATGTGCGGATGAAGAGATGGTTCGTAGGAACAAAGACTTGATTGAGAAACTGGATGGTTTGTCCCAAGAAATTATAGTAGCTAAGTCAGCATGGCAGAGTGGACATGAGGACAACAATGTAAGTGGAGGCAAAATTGACAAGCTAACAGTGAAAAATAGTACTTCAGGCTGAGCGGAGAGTGGTTATAATATTCCAAGTTATTTCAAACTAAATCCTCCTTATTATAGTGGTCAAAATGACCCTTTAGGCTGGTTAAATAGGTGCAAACATTTTCTTCATCACAAAAGCACCTTAAAGGAAGATAAAGTGGGCTTAGCATCTTTTCATAAGAAGGTAACGCACAATTATAGTTTTAAAGTTGGAAAGAGATCGACCTTACTTGAGTTAGGATGATTTTAAGCACTAATGCAATCTAAGATTTGACCCGCCTATTCATAATAATAAATTTGCAGAATTAATAAAACAAGATGGGACAGTCATGGAGTACCAACGTTTGTTTGAGTAACTTGCAACTCGTGCAAATCCTCTAACCGCAGAACAAGAGGTGCAATTATTCATTAATATTCTATATGATTATATTGCAATAGAGGTAGAATTTCAACACCCAAAAGACCTGACTAGTGTAATGAGTTTGGCCTACTTATATGAGAGGCGGGGAGGGTGGCGAAATAACAGCCTTCCACCTATGTAACAAAACATCAAGACTAGTCCGACTGGGCTACCAATGGTGAAATATCTCACTAGGGTAGAGATGGAAGAAAGATGAAGTAAAAGACTCTATTTCAACTGCGATTAGTAGTACCTAAAAGGTCATCAATGCATAAGGCTGTTCCCCATGCAAATTTGAAAAACTAATGAATCAAAGGATAAATGAGGCTATGGTGAGGTAAAATTGGAGCCTAAAAGTCTTGTCTATTCTAATATAGGCATATGGGCTCCAAGGACTATAAATTAAGAGTTGCATGGAAAGGGTGAAGTGAATTTTCTAAAGCATGAGCAGTTCTCTTTGCACTTGAGGACAAGTGCATTTTTGAGAGAGGGGGTGATGTTACAATATTCTAATATATTACTAATTAATTTTTGATTTAGCTATTATAGGTGATTCTTAAAATCATTAAGTTTTTTTAATTATTTTTTTTAATATTTTGCTAGTTAATTTCCTAATTAGTTATTATAGGTAAATCTTAAGACTTTCTTATATAAGTTATTCTTAATTGTTTGTTTTTAATTATGGGAAGTATGATGAAATAAAGTATAACTTTTTTTTTCTTAAAAACAGTTGGAAATATAGAAGTAGTAGATCGATAATATGCATCCGAAGATAATCGATCGTAAGAGGCATTTCCAGAGAGAGAAGGATCATCACGAAAATGGAGAAGAAAAAATATAAAGGTAAGCAGTGCTCAGAGAGAAAACTATGTGTGGAAAAGGAAGAGTCTAGGGCTAGGGTCAGCGAGAGGTTTGAATGGATTTGAAAACAGGGAAAAATGTGTTACGTACTGCATCTCTTGCTAAACGGCAGCGCATAGAGGCCCTTTTTTGTGTTTTAATTGGATGAAAAGTCTCCATTAACTCTCTTATGCGACGTCATTTTTCTTATTAGCGGACTAGTGAGCCACGTGGGATATGGAGAAATTAATGGAAAGCATACAGACGTAAAATGACTTGACTATCCTTCAAATTAAATTGCAAAGCACTGTAGCAGACACTATTAGTTCTTTCTTTTTTTTTTTTTTGCTCCCTTATATGTTTATTATGGATTAGCAGATGCAGAACTGGGCAAGGGACGGAGCCATGGCTCCCATGACTTTTCATAATTAAAATTTTAGGTAATTTTTAGAAAAGCAGTTATATTGGTAATTGATTTTTATTCACATCTTCTTAATTATTAATATTTAAAATTTTATAAATTCTTAAATTTTGATTTTAATCACCATATTTTTAATATCTTTTTTATTGATATCCTTTTCTATTTGAAAAAAGTGCTTTACTTGGTTTCGGCCTGCCTGTGGTAATCTGTGGGCTAAAAAGAGAACATAATGGTCTACCCTCTCACCAACTTTTAATTCCTTACTCATATACTATTTTGTTAAAACGTCCCACTTCACCAACCACCAACCACCAACAACCAATACAAAATCTAATCCACTTTCTCACCGCCGCCGTGAAAAGCACGCACCACTTCATTCACCGCTTACCAACTACTAAACTATTAATAATGGGCTAGTCCCTTTCACGATCCAAAAACACCCCCACCCATTTCGTAAAGAGTCGCCACTTTTGACTCTCTCTCTCTCTCTCTCACACCAACTCCCCTCCTCTTATATATCAGCATCTCACTTACCATTTCTTTGGCTTAAATTGACAACACCCTTTACACAGTCTTATCTCTATTATGGCTTTCCCACTAATAGTAACAATACCAATTTCAATCCTTCTTCTGATCTTAACATACAAACTCTATTACCGTCTACGCTTCAAGCTCCCACCCGGACCACGGCCTTGGCCTATTGTGGGTAACCTGTACGACATAAAGCCTGTGAGATTCCGGTGCTTTGCGGAGTGGGCTCAAGCTTATGGTCCAATTATATCAGTTTGGTTCGGTTCGACTCTGAACGTGATAGTTTCCAATACAGAATTGGCTAAAGAAGTGTTGAAAGAGCATGATCAACAGTTAGCTGATAGACACAGGAGCAGGTCAGCTGCAAAGTTTAGCAGAGATGGGAAAGATCTCATTTGGGCTGATTATGGTCCTCACTATGTCAAAGTTAGAAAAGTTTGTACTCTTGAGCTCTTCACTCCTAAAAGGCTTGAAGCTTTGAGACCAATTAGGGAAGATGAAGTTACTGCCATGGTTGAATCTATTTTCATGGACTGCACTAATCCTGGTAATCTTTTTCCTTCCGATCTTTCTGTCACTACTTTTTCTTTATTCTTAATGTCTGTCTTTATATCCCATTAATTTCTCGATATTACACACTTTTTTTAAGACCTGATTTTGACTTCAATTTTTGGTTTTATTAATCCCTCCATGTAAAATGTTGTTATTTGATGGTTTCTTGGTTCTATCACCTTATCCTAATTAAAATTAATTATGTAAGTTTAATATCTATACTGGCTGGATTATTTATTAACATTAAATTCTAATAAATAAAAATCAACCATTATAATTGTTATGTTCAATAAATATTTCATATATCATTATGTAATTTCTCTGGTAACATGGTAAGTTGCATATAAAAAGGTTAATATTTATTAGGTCCAGCATAATTAATTATTAGTAATGTACTAGTTTTAGTATACTGGTCAGTATATAAACTATATTCACTAACATAATTACAAACTATATTCAATATATAACTATAAATATTTTGAATGGGTACTTTTAGTGTAAGATTTTTAATATCCATCTTAATAGACCGCTACATGGTTTCCAGGCTTGGCGATACATTTTAGTCAACATCGAATGCTTTCCTTTGCTTTTTTTGTTTTCTTTTCTCCTCTCTGAAAAAATATTGTGATCAATGGAAATGCGGGCAAAATTCTAGGTGGTGTTACTTATCTGGAATCTGGAAGATTGCCAGGCATATAGCTTGCCCTGATCTGTGTCCAGGTCATTTCCGTAGTTTCTGCAAGCTCAAACCTTTGCCTGAAATGTGGGTTTTTTTTACTTTTTCTGGCGATTCAGTTTGAGATCAAAATATTTATTTAAAAACTAATTGTTAGATATTGAGACTTGAAGAGTTTAGTCTCTCTTTCGCCTCAACGCTAGTGGAAATTAAAATAATTTGGTCAAAACTTTTAAATGGAATGTTGATATATTTCGACTCTTCAGATGTTTTTTTTTTTTAAAAGAGTATTTTTTATGCTTTTTTTCCAAAATACTCTTATCCAGCAAAAGCATATAAGTTCATTAAAAGAATGTAACAATTGTTTGTCATAAAAAAAATTGCAAAGTTGTTGGCATTATTACGCTAAATAAAATAATTCATACCTACCAATTTTAATAAAGATTGAGAAATGAAAAATGAAGTCCACAAAGTAAACTTGGGATAGGTGAGCGTTAGGCTACCTAATTTGATGAGCATTGGTTGGCCACCTACCGATGGGCACCTTTCCTTTATAATAATCATAATTTATGATGGCAAATATGGTTGTCTTTTCATGTGAGCAATCTAGTTTCTTTTTGGTGCTCAATTTTACATTTTCTGTTGGTGATTTTATTTCTCCTTTTCTGTTTTGCGCTCTTAAATGGTGAATACAATAATTGAGCCTTGTTTAAGATTCCTATGTGCATTTGTAGTTAGGCATGTGTCCTACTATGCTTTTTTGCCTTTCAGAAATACCCTGAAAGTGATGTATCAAAATACTATACCAATCTTCTCTATCTCCTAGTTTTCGTTGCTTTAGTGTGTATAATCCAGATCAATGGCAGCTGAATTATTCCTGAAAACTGTGTGCAGAAAATAATGGGAAAAGTGTGCTAGTGAAGAAGTATTTGGGAGCAGTTGCATTCAACAACATAACAAGGCTAGCATTTGGTAAACGATTTGTGAATGCTGAAGGCATAATGGACGAACAAGGCAAAGAATTCAAGGCGATTGTGGCCAATGGACTTAAGCTAGGTGCATCACTTGCCATGGCAGAGCACATTCCCTGGCTTCGTTGGATGTTCCCCCTGGAAGAGGACGCATTTGCCAAGCATGGCGCTCGAAGGGACCGACTCACTCGAGCTATAATGGAAGAGCATACACTTGCTCGACAGAAGAGTGGGGGTGCGAAACAGCATTTTGTTGATGCGTTGCTTACATTGCAGCAGAAATACGACCTTAGTGAGGACACAATTATTGGACTCCTTTGGGTAAGTAAAAGAAACAAATTCTCCAACTTCTTCTCCACAGGACATCTTAAATGTTAATCCCAGCGTTTGATTTCAAATTGGTTTGAATTGAGTAGTTTCACATAAAAAGAAAAAAGAAATTCCGGAGTGTCAAGGAAGTTGTTGGGAATAAAACCCAAAAGTGTCCATTGCCAGGTTAAGGATTTGAATTGTATTAACATTATAGGTGATGTTTACAACTTGAGACATGTAAGTTTATTATTTAATTTCTCATTTGTGTGTAAGGCCAAGCAAATTAACTTTTCTCCTTGTTCTTAACATAGTTAATTAACCTTATATCACATGATTTTCTGCAGGATATGATCACTGCAGGCATGGATACAACTGCAATCACAGTAGAGTGGGCAATGGCTGAACTAATTAAGAACCCGAGAGTGCAACAGAAGGTTCAAGAGGAGCTAGACCGTGTCATTGGTTTTGAACGTGTCTTGACTGAGGCTGACTTCTCAAGTCTCCCTTACCTACAATGTATAGCCAAAGAGGGGCTACGGTTGCACCCCCCAACACCACTAATGCTCCCTCACCGTGCCAATTCCAATGTCAAAATCGGTGGCTATGATATACCAAAGGGATCGAATGTCCATGTAAATGTATGGGCTGTAGCTCGCGATCCGGCTATCTGGAAAAGCCCAGAAGAATTCCGGCCTGAGAGGTTCCTCGAGGAGGACGTTGACATGAAAGGGCATGATTTTCGTCTGCTACCATTTGGTGCAGGAAGGAGAATATGTCCTGGGGCACAGCTTGGTATCAATTTGGTCACATCTATGTTGGGTCACTTGTTGCACCATTTTCGTTGGACACCACCTGAGGGTAAGCCAGAGGAAATCGACATGTCAGAAAATCCTGGATTGGTCACCTACATGCGGACTCCATTACAGGCAGTGGCCACTCCTCGACTCCCTTCAGAATTGTACAAACGCGTGGCTGTGGATATGTGATTTGCTAATTTGTTGGTAATGTACTGTTTAGATCCGGGAGTTTGAACTTAAGATGGGCTGAGGTGCATTGGGCAAAAGAAATTAAATTCAAATAAAGCATTATGTTTTATCAAAATAATATAGATTATTGATGTGTCAAATTTATTTGTAAGTGAAATTGGTAAATACTTTAAGGTCGATCTCCCAATAAATATAAAGTCACTTACTATACAGATTAATTATTAAAAATAAAATATTTAAAAATAAATCTAAACACATTAAATTAATATTTTAAAAAAAGAATAAAGTTTATAATATAAATAAATAAACTAATAAAATGAATATATAAGAATAACGATTTAAAAAAAATATATTATAAAGATAATATCTAGTCTAATCAATTACTTAGTACTATCTTTGTTTTAACAATAATTTCGAATCTAATGAATGGGATGGTAATTTTCTTTTTCCTTTAATCACTCAAATGAATGATATAGCTAAAGTTCCTCAACGTAGATTGAAGCAAAGATGTTTCTAATGCATTCAATTTAAATATATGTATAACAATTATTATTACCGAATTAATACGATGATTAAATAATAATAATAATAATTGAAACTAATAAAGATATATTGACGTAAAATCATTCATTAAAATAAAAATAACAAGATTCATACAAAGTAAAAATACTAAACTAAATACTAAAGAAAATTTACTCTAACATATTTAATCTCATGTTCATAGTAATTAAATAATTAAACATAAAACAAAATAATAACAAAGTAAAAACTCACTCAAGATCTAGTTGCCATTGATAGTTTGTGACTGTCATATCTTCAATAAGATCCATAACTTGCTCTAGAGTCTTATTATTCAGTGATCCACTTGCTGCTGCATTAATAGAATGTTTACTTGCGTTACTCGGTCCATTAAAGAATGTTTGAATTTGCAGCCATAAAGGTAAATCATAATGTGGACAACTATTGAGCAAATTCTTGAATCGTTTCCAACAATCATACAAAGTTTCATTCTCTTATTGAAGAAACTCTATTATATCATTCCTCAACTTTGCCGTCTTAGAATGTGGAAAGGATCTCTCCAAGAATTTTTTTAGCCAGTTGATTCCATGTTGTAAATATCCCAGCTAGAAACAACTTCAACCACTTCTTCAGCTTGTCCTTCAACGAGAATGGAAATAGCCTCAATGTAATAGCAACGTACCAGGGCGTTGAACTCTTGATTTGCACTAGGTGTTCACTCTTGAAATAGTCATCAATGGGCAACTCAGTCCCTTTACTTGTCAACTCTAATTTTGAAAAGTGATATGCTATAACATTTTCAGCTTAATTTCCAAAACAAATTATTGAACGAGAAGAATCCATCTTATGAGGCGTGGCTTTACGTCTTTCTCTGAAAGGAGATACCTCGAGGCGACATGATCATTAAAGACAATCACTTTGTTATCTGTCAAATAAGAACAAAACTTATCAATTGCAAAAACCACAACTAGAAGTCCTTTTTCAATTATAGCATAATTTAATTAAGACTCATCAAGAGTATGACTAGCATAATAAATAGCGTAAGCTTGTTTTTCTCGTCATACCCTAAAACAGCTCCTACAGCATAATCACTTGTGTTATACATAATTTTTAAAGGAAGACTCCAATCGAGAGGTTGCAAGATTAGTGCAGAAATTAAGGCTTCTTTCAACCTATAAAAAGCATTAGGACAATCTTTATCAAATATAGATGGAACATCTTTAGACAAAAGATTAGTAAGGGGTTTGGCTATTTTAGAGAAATCTTTAATAATATAAAAACTAGCCTACCCCAAAAAGCTACGAATCCCCTTCACACTTGTAGGTGGTGGAAGCTGCTCAATGACTTCAATCTTGACCATGTCAATCTCTATGCCTTTATCGGACACTAAGTGACCTAAAACTACTCCTCTTATGACCATAAAGTGGCATTTTTTCTAATTCAAAACCAGGTTAGCCTCTTCATATCTCTACAATACTTTGGATAAATTATTTAAACAATCATCAAAAGAAGAACCATAAACAGAGAAATCATCCATAAAGACTTCTATAATGTTTTTTACAAACTCATAGATACTTTCCATCATATATCTTTGGAAGGTTGCAGGGGCATTGCATAACTCAAAGGGCATACGTCTATAAGCATAAGTGTCGTAGGGATAAGTGAAAGTAGTTTTCTCTTAGTCTTCAAGGTAATTGGAATTTGGAAGAACTCGAATACTCATCCAAATAGCAAAAGAAAGAGCGATGAACTAATCTTTCTAGTAATTGGTCAATAAAAGGAAGAGAAAAATGGTCTTGCTTAGTAGCCTTATTCAGTTTATTATAGTCAATGTACAGCCTCCATCCGATACTGATAGGCATCATATTACACATATTTACATGCCCAATTGTTTACATTCTTGTGCATAATTATCTCGTTTTATGCTAGAATCACATGTCTTTTGGTTCCTTTCACATTTCAAGTCATTATTGAAGGAAATTGTCAGTAATCGAGGAAAATACGCGCAATTACGGACTAAAATCCATCAAATTGAGCAAGGACTAGCATTCTGAGGTTGAGCACGGCCTGGACTCCGACCGTGCTGAATTGTCAAGAAGATGAGCCCAGAAGTGCCATTTTGGCACGATTTCCGTAGCCACCATGGCCCGTGATGGCTCAGCACCGGCTTGGGCACAGCCTGGAAGAGGTCAACACAACAGCTTGACCACCGCCACCTGGCCTGAAGGGACTATATAGGCAAAATCGATTTAGTGAATGAGGGTTCGATTTTTTTACTTGATTTTCATTATACACACTCAATTCATTTGTTTCTAGTCCTCAATTGTCGACTTTGGGAGATCAATTTCATCAATTAAAGGAAGGATTACACTTGTTTCAATGTCGATTTGAAGATCAAGACAAGATTTGGGAGCATTCAAGAAGCAAATTAGGGTTTGATTTTTTGAATTGGAAAATTAGGGTTTCTCATCCAACTTGAAAGAGAAGGGTGTACATGCTTTTAATTTACTTTTCTAATTTTATTCCTTATTTTGTGATGCTTATTAGTATAAGTAGCTAAATTATTGATCCCAATTGGGGTTCCTATATTTATGGATTGATCTTAATGTTATGAGATTTTGATTGTCAATTCTTGATTCTTCTTGCTTTTATTATTAATGAGAAGTCACTTTATTCATGAGTTGTGAATGGTGGAATTTAGATTGCTTTTTGTAATTGAGAGATTCGTTTAGTAATCGAAAAACTGAATAGCAAGAACTGGTTAATAATCACTTAGAGATAAGGGTAATCGACTAGCCGGATTAAGAATTAACAAAGCTTAATAGAGGCGGGTTAGACCTTAATGCTAATCGAATAATCGATCGTTAGGAAAAGATTCCAACTTTAAGTTATTAGGTTTAGGAGTTCGGTTATCTCAAGAGGGAGACCGAATTCAATTAAGACTTCGTCCACAGGTAATTGCAATTGATAATCAATTTAATCTTTGTCTTTACAAAAATCCAATTAACTTAGGTCCCCTAGGGTTTGCTTTTCCTTTGAGAGTTTTCCTAAATCCTTTCAGATAATTTGACATTTAATTACTTGTTTGTTCATAATTAATCATAGAACAATACTCCATTGATTTCTTTAGGTTAGATAACATAAGACGCTACAGTAGGTCTAGGTTCACCCTTTCCGAGAATACGACCTTGATACTCACCATTTGTGCTAGTCTGCATCGATAGGTTCACTGCCTTAGATTGTAGTTACATAAATAGCATATCAGATACAGTTATGGTAGAGATCCATTCATTATTCTCATTCTTAATAATAGTCATCATATGAATTGGGCTAACCCAATTGATGTTCGAGATTCGATATATGATTCCTGCATCTAGCAACTTCATGATCTCTTTCTAAACCACTTACTTCATATTAGGATTTAATTGTTAGAAATTGATTTAAAGCATAAAGAAAGGCGTAATAGAAGCAAAATAAAATTTTCCAATTTTTTCACCAAGGATCTTATTGATTTATAGTAGTTATAACAAACAAAACAAGCAAAAGATAAAGAAGGCTTACAAAGGAAATATGCCACCATTTTGATGGAGTGCTTATAGTTTTGTTGATTCTTGATTCTTCAAGGATGATTGATGTATTTTAAAGCTACTCAAACGACCAGTCTCTTTTGGTGATCCACACAAGCTTCTAAGCAAAGATTCCACTAAACAATTTTTAGGAGATTGAGAAGAGATGTAAAAGAATGAATCCTAGTTCCAAGCAAGGGAGATGAATAAGTTAATCTTATTGATCGATTCACTTAGCATATTCTTCTCAATAAAATATTTTTTTCATTAAAGACATCAATCACAATAGTTTGTTGCCCTATACAAATATCTTTCTATATATATGGCATTTTAATCAAAGTTCTTAAAAGTTTAGAATTTCTACAAAATCTGAACTTATTTTAAGTTGGCTTTATTATTCTAAATAGACTTTGATTAATATAAGAACTAATCCATGGATAATAAACTCATGATAGACCTATTATACAAGGCCCATTAGTTCTTAATCAATTAACCTTTAATTACGCCCAATATATATGAGTTTAAACTCAATGCTTAAACTCTCATTTTAGTCCTCACTTAAAATCTATTTGTGTATGTACCAAAAAGTTTCTAACATGTTGGCAATAAATATGGATTATGAATTAAACTCATTAATTCAATTTTAATCCTCTAACTTAATTCATATTCATAGATCAAGGCTGATATCTAGTAATGCATCATGACCACCTATGTAATACCCAAAATTTTTCTTTAATAATGATTATATTAATAATAATTAATAAATGAGTTTTTATTTAAATTAATTTTACTTTATTTTTTTTATTTGGTTTAATTTGAAATGATTTAATGGAAATTTTTATGTTAGACAATTAAAGGAGTTATTTTTTTATACCCAATTAGTTATATCTTTAAGAAATTAATTAAGTAAATTATTTGAGAAATAAATTATATTTTGGTTATTCAAATTTTTCCCAATGTATATATATATAAACATATATTAGAAAATTATGGAAGAATTTGTAAAGGATGTTTTTATAAAAGAATTTTTGGGGAAATTGGTATTTTAATTAGCTAGTGGTATTAAATTTTAAGTTGGAAAATAGTTAGCAAATTGATTAATTAAATTAATTGTGTGTTAGGACTAAATTAAAAATTTACTTTGGAATGAGTATTAAAAGTATAATTTTATTATTATAGGGTTTTAATGAAAATTTGTATGTTTGGTATTTTTATAAATAAATATGTCGGCAAGGGCTTTTTGGTAATTTTACATTTAAAAGCAAGGGTATATATGTAATTGTGTATTTTCAATAATTCTAGTTTGGCCCAAATTAAATAGTTAGGGGCTTAATTGAAAGGCTAAAGAAAAGTTTAGGGGTTAATTGAAATTTTTACAGGATGAAATTGATAGTAATTAAAAAAGTTGAGGGACAAAATGGTAAGGAAGAAAATTTCAAGGACCTAATATTGATATTGGAAGGAAAGAAAGAAAGAAAAGAAGAAGAAGAGGAGGAGGAGGAAGAAGAAAAGGGAGGAAGGGTGCAATGTCATGCAGTGAGGCTGTCGCGGATTAGGTTAGTGGCAGAGCGAATCAAGCAGATGAGCATTTTGGCTCAGGGAGAGAAGGCTAAGCACGGTACACGGCGACTCGAGGAAGGGGCAGCGGCTTCCAAATGCTTTTTGGCCGTTCGCCCGGTCATTTTTGTTTCAGTGGCACGGCCTCTCGTGAGCTCTCTTTTCGCATGGCGACTGATAGTGGAGACTCAAGGTCAGTGGATGAGAAAGTGGTGAGGGACGTATCCCGACTCTTCTCAACTCAAGCTTCGCAATAGCACTGGTTTCGTGGTGATCGGACTCCGTTTGCAAATTGATGGCCGAGGTCATCCGCAAATCTCTCCAGATGATCGAGGGTCGGATCGAAAAATTAGAAGCGGGGATCGTCATCAGCGTGTTGTTTTGAGTCCGATGGTGTGTTCGGATCGTCGATCGAACTCCAGCAACTAAAGGCGAGTCGACCGAGCAATCAAGCGTCTCGGTAATTTTTTTTTCTCTGACCCGCAGGTTTTAGAATTCTTTGATAAATTTATGCTTATTGATTTATGCTGAGTATTAGATAATATTTTTTATCGGACTGCCTGCTATGGTCGTGATTTGTGCTGTGTGTCGGAGTCGGAAAATTAATGAAGTCTCGGGGACCCGACTCCCGTTAAAATGAATTATTGAATATTTGAGGTGTTTTCTAGCAGGCCCGGACCCGTTTTACGGGGGGTAAATGTCCGTGTTTTAGGGGAGGTTCTGCCAGATTTTCGGTAGAATTCTTCCGAGTCGAGATTCTTAGACAGTCAATCCTAGGAATCTAGACCTAGGGTTAATTGTCAATTGTTTCAGCGTTATTGACAAATTATTTTCCGTAATTAGATAATCCGTCTGTTCGGCTCGCTCCAACCGAGGCACCGGAGTAGAGCTAGGAGGTCGCCAAAGCTATGAGTTAAAGTCATATATTGGTTATTGATGTGCATAGAACACACACATCTAAACAGGGATTTTAAGGCAGAATTTATGTACATTTGGATGTGAATTGGTCCCAACACTCACCCTATGCATTTGTTTGTGTGCTTTAGGTCCAAAAGAAGTCAAAGAGTGATAAAGAGAAGAATTGGACGTCAAAGTTGCCGAAACAAGTCGAGTTTGCGCATCCCTAATCTGAACAGGGCCGTGTTGGTTTTAACACTGGCTGTGTTCCCAACACGTGCACCAACACCCGTGTTGGTTTCAACACTGGCCGTGTTCCCAACACGTGCACCAACACGGTCGTGTTGGTGCATCAAACATCAAAGAAATAAAAGTTTTATGGAGCACGACCATAGAGAGTAACACGGGCATCAACACCCCGTGTGGGACACTCACTCAATCAACCGGCGAGGCGTGTTGGCGGCATCAAATTAATTAGTTAAAGAAGAGAGGAAAAAAATAGGAAAGCGGGAGAGAACGTCCCAAACCCTAATTTTTCTCTCTCTAAGGGTTTTTTGAGTTGGAACCAAGGGAAAAGGAGACTTGGATCAAGGTTTCAATTGGATTCCCTTCAAAGATTAAAGATTGGGTGAGGTTCGTTGATTGGTTTTCAATCGAGCAAGAGGAACAAGAATCGATTCAATTGGAGCAAAAGGATTTGGGGCTGTTTACTCTCATCCAAGGGTGTAATCGAGTTTTCTCTACCTTTACTCATTGTTGTAATTGAATTCTTGTGCATTTTGATAATGAACATGATTAGCTAGATTGATTAAATTCATTAGAATTTCTTTACTATGTTGGCTTAGTATTATATTGTTGGATTGTTTGGATTAGTTTTGTATTCTTCTTGCTTTCAGTATTAATAAGATAATGCATTATTCATGAGACGTTGTGAATTGTGTGTTTAGATTGCTTTGTGTAATTGAGAAGTCCATTTGGCAATTGGAATTTTGAATAGCAAGAACTGGTTAATAATCGCTTAGAGATAAGGATAATTAACTAGCCGGATTAAGAATTAACAAAGCTTAATAGAGGCGGATTAAAGCTTAATGCTAATTTAAGAATCAATCGTTAGGAACAGATTCCAACTTTAGGTTATTAGATTTAGGAATAATCGCTTAGAGATAAGGATAATTAGACTCACCAATCCTTTATCTTTTGTTTGATTGCCAACTAGTTTAGGTTTCCTTTGGGTTTACTTTCTTGTCTTGGTTATTTTAGTTATTAATTACTCTTGCATCTCCCTTAGAACTTAGCTTGTAGTTATTAGTTAGTTTAGAAATTATTCATCATTCATTTTAGGTTAATATAACAAAGAATGAAGGAGTAACTCTGGGCTTTCACTTTCTTGAGAAATACGAGCTTGATACTCGCCATTAGTGCTAGACTGCATCGATAGGTACACTGCCTTAGATTGTAGCTAACACAGATAGCATCACATCAGTTATGCACGTGTCATGCATAAATTTTTTATTAGCTATTATTTTATTGCAAGTTTAATTATTCATTTAATTATTATTTATATGTATTATGCTTTTTTAATTACTATTCATGTATGTTCTTCCTTTAACATTGATTTTATCATTGCATGATGACTCGGAATGGGACGGCAGTAAAACATATGAGTTTGATGAGTGTTCCGGTATAATCCGAAAGTGATGGAAAAAGGGTGAATAGGTAAATTTAAAAAGAAAAAATTAGGACTTGCCCTAGTCGAGCATCGCTCTCTGGGCTTAGTAGAGTGTGTTTGCCGGAGATAAGGTCCATGGTCCAGCATTGCTCTCTGGGCGCCGGCTTATTTGGAAACCTAAGTGACCAGACTGGAGGTAAGGTCCCTGGTCGAGCATCGCTCTCTGGGCGCCAATCTTATTAGATTAAGAGAGCCGAAAAGCTAAGACTGATAATGATAACTAAGTGACGTGCCTGATAAGGTGGTCCCCGATCGAGCTTCTCTCCTAGTGGTGGAGCCAAAGGCTGGAACGAGAGTCGAGATGTTAGAGTTGAGGTTAGTCGAGATGTCAATGTTGAGATTGACAGAGATGTTAGTGTTGGGATTAGGGTTCACTTCTTGAAGTACTCAATTCCCAGGCGTGTGAAAATTATTTTATTTAATTTAAGCATGACATGACACGTTTATTTTTGCATGACTTAGTATTTATTTCAAATTAAATAAATGTATTATTGAGGTGCTTGCAACTATTTTTAGATATATGATTTTAGCTCACTCTCGAGACTGACAATCTCAATTTTATTGTTTTTCATATTCGTGACTGTTAGTCTTCCCACGACTCTTATCTAGTAACCCGACTCCTTCATCATCGGGTGATGTAATTTATTTGGTATGTTAATTTGTAAAATTTTAGATTCTCCGCAATATAATTAGTAGACTTATATGTTGTAATTTTTTGTAGTTTCGGGTCTCGCCTAATTCTTTTGGCAGACTGAATTAATTGTGTAAAATCTAATGGTTACAATAAATTGTGGAATCAATAATATTAAATTGGATGAGATTTATTTAAGCCAGTGAGTATCAGACTTACTACGGGGATCTCTGGGTCTTACACTATCCATTCTGCTGAGCATACGGTCGTGACAACCTAAATATATAGGAATGATTAAAGTACTTTAATCAACCTTTGCAGTGAACAATCATACAATGTAATTCAAACATTCCATCGTACTTTTATTTCAATTGATGCATAAAGCATGAATGCAAGTGTCAACTCTATTATTGAAATTACATTTGTTTTTTATATTGCATATAAATCTTGAATAAAATCTATGAAATATTTTTCATATTCTTCTTTCAAATAACTTTGGCTAAAAATTTTCATGAGTTAAATAAAATTAATTATAATATTTGTAATTATAATATACTATTTTTATTAATATATATTATTAAAAATAATATTATTAAATTAAAATATATAAAAAATAAATTATACTCTCAATGGTCATTTAATATTAACAATAACAATTAATAAAATTTTATTGAATAGTTTAATTTTTCAGCTATAAACCATCAACTATCAACATCAGTTATCAATTACTAGTTGCATTGAATAGCTGAATCAAATAGTCATTTAGTTTAAATCAGTTATCATTAACTGATATTAATTCTTTATTAAATAAGTTTTATTTAGCTGTTAGATGTAAATCAGCCAACAACGATCTTGATAACTAAACTAATCCATCAAATAAAATTTAATGAAAAAAATAAAAATAAAAGAAATTATAATCATTATATTATTGGACTTCAACTTTTATCATTTTACACAAATTGATAGATGAATAATTTAATTTTTTAATCGGCCATATTTTCTTTTACTAAACAGAACATTTTGAAGTCGTCTAAAAAATTGTAGAGGATGAGGATAACAAGTCCTGGTGCACAAGTTGGCAATCAACTTGACATTTTTGCATTTTCGATGGCAGGTGTTAAGCCAGAGGAAATTATACATGTCAGAAAATTTTGAACTACTCACATGCATATGGGGACTCCATTACAAGGAGTGGCCACTCCGTTCAGAATTGCATAAACGTGTGGCTGTTGACATGCGATTTGCGACAATAACTTCTTGTTAACGTCCCGAGTTTGTTTGGGATTTTGAATTTTAAAAAGGACAAATTGAAGAGATTAGAATCAAATAAAGCATGGATAAAGGATCGAATGTGCCTGAACTTCTAAGTATGGATTAAATAAGTTTAATTTTAATTATTTTAATAAATAAATTTATAATTTTTATTTAAAAATTAAAAAATTTAAATTTTAAATTAAAACTAATAAAATTTATAATAACATTATTAATGATGACTTAACAAAATCAACATTGACAGTGAAAGAAAGAGAATAATTATTAATTTTAGTTTTTTAATAAAATATAAAAATTTAATATAAAAAATTCAAAAAAATTAAATTTAAATCTAAATTTTATTTTAAGTAGTAAAATTAATATTTATTTAAATTTATTTTTTAACTAATTTAAATAATTAATAGAATAGATATGTTCATAATTTTTTCAAGATTTAGATCTATTTGGTCCTTAAATAAAACCTATAGATCTATTTATTAAAATAGTTAAATTAGACTTATTTGGCCATAAACTACAAGTTATTTGACCCTTTATTCAATAAAGCATTCTCTTACTAATTTTGTAATGAAATATAGAATTATTCAGTATTTATTGTTTTTATTTTGATTGAATTATTTATTGTTATTTATTTTTTATAATTAAAATAATAATATAAATATAATAAATAATATTATATGGAGATTTGCTTTAGAAGTTTCATACAATTGGTAGTTTTTTTTCTCTAATAGCTATATCAAACTTGTTTAGTAAGACTTAAGAATCAACAACTCATAGTTGATTATTTTTTCAATCAACTGTTAATTCTATCAGTTTTATTTTATATTTTTTTTATTAGCTGATATATTATTTGATTTTTTTATTTATTCTAATAATATTATTTTTATTAAAAATTATTAATCTCATATAATTAATTTTTATAATTCATGATTAATGATTATTACTTTAAGAGTATACTTATAATTAAATAATTATAATATCTATAATTATGAAATTTAAAATTAGAAATTTTTATTAATGGGCTTTAAATTTTAATCTCTATTTTTAAAATAATTTTTAAAAATATTTTTGATAATAACTACAATTGAATTAAAAAATTAATTACAATATTTTTAATTATTAAAAATTATTTTTATTTAATATATTTTTAAAAATAATATTATAAAATAAAATACATTTAAAAACAAACTATGCCCTTAATTTAACATACTAAGACCATCTTCAACAGTGCTCTTTATTTTAAAGTGTATAATTTATATAATAAAGAGCATCTTAAAGAATATTCACATATAAAAAATAAAATGTTTTATTTAAGTAATAGACACTTTATAATTTATTATATATCTTATTTTTATGTTTATGAATATTAATGGTTTTAATTTTTTTTTCATTTTCTTTTTTATTTTTATCAATTAAATCAAGTATATAAAAACTTATAGTGTATTTATTAAATATAAAGTAGAGAGTGGAGTTTGATTTTTCATATGTAGAGAACTAAATTGACTATCTACTTTATATTTAAAGAATAAAGAATGCATTGGAGTGTCATTTTATGATATGAATCTTTAAAATAAAAAATTTGATATATATAAAGAGTGCATTGGAGATGCTTTAACAATGATAATAAAAATTTTACTAAATAATATAATTTATCAACTATCAGTTTTCAGTTATCAGCTATCAGCCATTAGCTAACAGTTGTATTAATCTGCTGAATCAAATAGGTCCTATATATTCCTATATAATTGGTTTTATCTATAAATAATAAAGGTGTTCGGTTCAACTGTTGAGACTAGCTATTAACTGATTTACACCTAACAACTAAACAAAACATGTCTGGTGAGAATGTAAAAAGTGTTTAGTTTAGACATTTTTGTGCAGCTGTTAGCTATTTCTCACTTAACAGCTGCATTAAACTTGTTTAGTAGACTTAAAAATCAATAGTTGATAAGTAATTTAGTCTCAATTAGTTATATTCTATCGGCTCTATTTTAGAGCTTTTTCTAATCAGCTAAGACCCGATTTGATTTTTATTTATTTTTTTAGACAATATTATCCTTATTGAAATTTATTAATAATAACTTACTCTAAGTTGCTATCATATAATTAATTTTTTATAAATAATTATTATTTTATAATTATATTTAATAGTTAATTAATTATGATATTTATAATTTATTATTGAAATTTAAATTTTAATCTCACTTTTAAAATATTTTTTAATATTTTTAATAATAAATATTATTAAGCTAAATAAAATTAGTAATCATATTTTTAATTAATATAAGGTAATTTTATTAATTTATTTTATTAAAAATAGTATAATAAAATAAATTATATTTAAAGATAAATATACCCTCAATAGTAATTTAAGATACTAATAGCAACCACTAATAAAATTTTACTAAACAGTTTATTTTATTAGCTACTAGCTATAAGCTATCCGCCATGAATTACTAGTTATATTGATCAACCGAGCCAAATAGATTTTAAATATCAACTACTGCTAGCTGATTCAAACTAAAATAGCAGCTCATAGGATAACTCCTTTTAGCAATTGTTTTACTAATTGTGATATTATTTTTGTACACAAGACAATATTATCCTCTTAGTTAATTATTAAAATTACTTCTTTCAAAATTCTATATTTTTATTTACAATACACAATTTTATTTTTGTTAATTACATGTTGATAATTTTATCTATATTTTCCTCGCATGTATTTTTATATTTATCTTGATTTTTCAATTTTATTTAATATTTAGAATTAATTTATATGCACAAATAAATAAAGAGAAAATTACTAAACTGGCATAAAATAAATACTTTGTGTTATAGTATTTTTTACATTTATATATTTAATTTGCATTATTGCATATAAATATTTGTTGTTTTACAATATCTTTTTCTTATTTGTATATTATATAGTTTAAATATATCAATATTGGTCATTTTACATACTGATAGTAACAATTTAAAAATATTTACTGAACAATTATATAAATCAGATATCAACTATTAACTGCATTAATCAAGTGAACCAAATAAACTTAAATTTATATGAGAAATATATAATTAGCTTTCATATTATTTTCTTTGTACTACTCAATTCGCCTTTTGACATTGCTGTGCCTCAATTCTGATTTGACTCAATGTTGAAATTCAATAATTAAAAAGATTAGAGGAAAAAAATAGAATAAATACTTTTGTTAGGGCTAATATGATATCGCTTGGACTGACATTAATTATATATTTCAAAAATTTATTTACAGTTTTGCATATTTACTGTGGCTCTTATATATTATTTTATAAATAATTTTAAAAAAATTTATATTATTTTTTATTTAGTAATGTAAAATAATTTAAATTGTATTTTATTGATAAAATATTATTTTAAAGTAATAGTACAACTATATATTTGACATTTAAATTTAAACTTTTAATTAAATTAGAAGTTTTTTTTTACCAATGAGCTTTTAATTAAGTTAGAACGCGGCAATGGTAGAATTATAATATTTTCTTATTAAGGATGAAAGTACTTATATCGTTCCTGTCCACAACAAATTTTACCGTATTTTAAATTCTTTTGATGGATTTATGTACAAGAGAACAAATGTCTTAAATGAAAATTGCATTAATTGGCCACGAACCACACCTTACTATTATCATCGATGTGGCCAATTTTCAGCGGAACAACTCACCAACCTCCTTTTTTCCTATTACATACCTTATTATTAGATCTGTACCTTCCATATTATATAAATATACAAATCTTATGTTATCTACATAATTTAACCTATACACACATCTTCCCAACTTATTTTATGGCTCTCCCTCTGCTGCTAACATCAGTCCTCCTCATACTCCTAGCATACCGACTCTACCACCTGTTGCGCTTCAGGCTACCTCCCGGACCACGGCCATGGCCCATCGTTGGCAACCTTTACCACATTAAGCCGATAAGGTTCCGGTGTTTCGCTGAGTGGGCGCAGACCTATGGTCCGATTGTTTCAGTGTGGTTCGGGTCGAGTTTGAATGTTATTGTTTCCAGTACTGAACTGGCTAGAGAAGTGCTGAAGGAACATGATCAGCACTTAGCTGATAGGTCAAGGAGCAGGTCAGCTACTAGAATGAGCAGAGGTGGGAAAGACCTTATATGGGCTGACTATGGTCCTCACTATGTTAAGGTTAGAAAAGTTTGTACTATTGAGCTTTTCTCCATTAAGAGACTCGAGTCTTTGAGGCCCATAAGAGAAGATGAGGTTACTGCAATGGTTGAATCTATTTATTCTGACTGCACCAATCCTGGTAGTTCATTATTTTCTTGCTTCTATCACATTTTTTGTTTTTTCTTTCTTACAAAATTTGTGTTTGTTCTTCTTATGAATCATGCATGTCCTTTTAATTTCTTCATTGTTCTAAGTGTACGACTTGGCTATTCTAAAGTCTTGCATTAAGTTCGTGAATAAGTATTATAATATGAGTGTCTTATATTAAGATAACGAGAGAATAATATATAATTTAAATTTTATAATTAAAGAAAAAAAATCTTTATTCTACTAGTGGAATAAATTTTAAAAGTAGATTTTTTTTTGTTTTATTTTTTTAGAGTTCAATTTATTTATTTATTTTAAGAATAGAATTATACTACTTTAACCTAGTTTATCTACTATAAAAATTAGACGACTTCTAAAGGAAGTTCACTCATTTTGAACTCTACTTTAGTTCTTTTGTTGATACTAATAATCAATTTTATGATTAAGAAAAAGATATTAGTTTATATAAAATGACTATGATGGAGTGGATGGGAAATAATATTTAACATTTTATATATTATTATTTTAAGTTTAGGTTGATATACATATACCGTGATATTTGATTTTGTCACAACAGTTTTAGTGTTTTTAAATTTATTTTTAATTTCGTCGCTGAACAGTGCATATAACTTTTCAATAAACACTAAACATTATAGCCAAGTATAACGTTAGATAAATAAGAATGTATTTCTGTGTGTGTTAGCAGTGTTAATCAATATTTTAAAAATTGGACCATAATAAATTGATCAAGCTGTCATTTACAGATTCAATTGATTGCACCGCTTGGATTATCTGTCTTATTAATTTAGTAAAATTTATTATAATTTATTTATTGTATTATAAAATGATAAATATGAAAAATTAAATAGTAATTTATTAAATTTTAATGGTTAAAAAAGATAAGGAACTAATAAAATAACACATCTAATAAAATTTAAATAATTAGATAATAAATCTAAATACACATATTAATGGAGTCATAATGTTTCTTTCAATTATAAGTCTATAAGTAAAATAATAATAAAAAGATATAAGAAAATAAATTATAAGCATAAACACTAAACTTTAAAAGAAGTATTACCTTTCTTTTAAAGGTAAGTTTTAATGGACAAACACAAAATTATTTGATTTTTGGGTTCCAATCTTTTCCTCTTTTTCTTGATATTTTCTTACTAATATAAGTAAATTTGTCGGTTAATCTGAATTTCTGTCAATCTGGTTTAATTATAAATTTAGTTATTATAGATTATTAAATTAGACTGATTATCGATTTCTGTTGAACTGGCGGCCTCAGTGTGGTTTTGATAATACTAGTATTAATAAAACTCTTAAAATGGTATTAGATCCTCTAGTCTCGGGACTTCAATTTTAAGGATGGTTTGGATTGGCCAGCCTGTTTTTCTCATTATTTCAAGTATTTATTATTTTAAGAACTGGGGCTACCAAATGTAGGGTAAAACTGTGACACAGCTGAAGATCTCATTAATTATTATTATATTTATTTATTAAAAAGTTAATAAATTATGAACTATACGATATAGAGTAGTTATTTATTTATACTCGTCATAAAAGTAAAAATTTAAATAATATGGATAAAAGGACTTGAGACTTCTCGCTATTGTCACTTGGGCTATGCCTCAAGTAAATCTCATAAACTACTTTAATATAAAATTTTTTTATTTTATATTTTAGAGTATTTACTGATAATCAGAATAAATTAGGATAATAATGTTTAAGAAATTTTTATTAAATTAAAATATATTTTATTAATTTATTCTAAACTGAAAATCTATTATGTTAAAAAGAGGGCATCAAAATTTGTATTATTTATATAAAAAATAAAAAAATAAAATTATAATATTCTTTATATTAAAAAAATCTTTATAATCTCAAAAAGACAGCAAAATACAAGAATAGACGACTAGTTGGAAAAAAAATAAAATATAAATACAAGGTCAAGTAGTGCCCTTTAGTTTATTTATTGAAACTTTAATATAAGATAATAAAATTATATTATATTATATTATTTTAAAGTCACGAGGCATCCTTAATATTTAACATGAATATTAATGAAATGATTCTTATATGCGTGCAGAAAATACTATCAGAAGTTTGCTAGTGAGGAAGTATTTGGAAGCAGTTGCATTTAACAATATAACAAGGCTGGCATTTGGTAAGCGATTCGTGAACGAGGAAGGCGTAATGGAGGAGCAAGGCAAAGCATTCAAGGCCAGTGTTGCTAGTGGAACTAAACTAGGTGCATCACTTTCCATGTCAGAGCACATTCCATGGCTTCGCTGGATGTTCCCACTTGACAACGAAGTAATCGATAAGCATACGGCTGAAAGGGACCGACTCACCCGAGAGATAATGGAAGAGCATACAGTTGCTCGCCGGAAGACTGGGGATACCAAGCAGCATTTCATTGATGCATTGCTGACCCTCAAGGAGGAATACGATCTTAGTGAAGATACTGTTATTGGGCTCCTCTGGGTAAGTAACTAATAATGATCGCATTAAACTTTTTTGGAAAAACTTCAATAAATATATGAGTGGTTTTGCGTAATCTCAACTCTTAAGTATATAATTTTCTTTCCTTTATAAATCAGTTTACTTGTTTTTGTGCATTATCAGAGCACAGTGTTTCATTATATAATCAAATAGTACCACCGTATCCGTTTGTTATATGAAATTGTTTAACTAAGTCATAGTCGTAGTAAATAATAGTATGTTTGATATATATAATAAAAGTTAGGTTTAATAATCCTAATGGCTTAGCTAACCTATGATATAAATCTTATCTAAAATCAAATTCTCTATGTCTTTAATAAGACATATGCAGTGAAATTATCCATAATTAACAAAATTTTGATTTCTAAAATAGCTTTGAGTTTTTATTTTATTTTCCTAAAATAATTTTATTTTTTTTAATTTATTTCACAATTGCCTATGCTTCTATCGGTATATTCTAGAGCAAAAAATAGTAGTTGAAGCGAAAAACTAATGTAAATTATATGAACAAATTTAAAAGACGTTTTGAGAAAAGTTAGGAGAAACAAATTTTACATATAAGAAAAAGAATGTTTTAGTAATTTGATTACTATAAAATTTTATGTATCTAGTTAAATAATCCTATCAAATGTAGAATTACAAAAAAGAAGATTAATTAAACCTCTAAATTAATATACTTTACCAAACAATGTTTAATATAAATAATCTTATGGTTTAACTAAGCTTCAAATTAAATATAATTCTAAGGATTATAAATTCGTGAACCAAACAAACTGTGGTGGTGTTATAATGAACATCAATTTTCACTGGCAAGTAAAAACATATAACTAATTATTAGGAAAAAACATACTTAAAAATGAAAATATGCAAAATCACATGCACAATTGTTCAACTTTTTCCCAATTTTTTTGTCAGTACCATCAATTGACCGTGTTTTGTATAAAATTTTGTGCAGGATATGATAGTTGCAGGCACGGACACAACTGCAATTGCAGTAGAATGGACAATGGCTGAGCTAGTTAAGAACCCAAGAGTACAACAGAAGGCTCAAGAGGAGCTAGACCGTGTTATTGGTTCCAAACGTGTCTTGAATGAGTCTGATTTCTCAAGTCTCCCTTACCTGCAATGTGTAGCCAAAGAGGGACTAAGGTTGCACCCCCCAACACCACTAATGCTCCCTCATCGTGCTAGTGATAGCGTCAAAATTGGAGGCTATGATATACCAAAGGGATCAATTGTTCAGGTAAATGTATGGGCTATAGCGCGCGATCCGACTGTTTGGAAGAACCCTGAAGAGTTCTGGCCGGAAAGATTCCTCGAAGAGGATGTCGACATGAAGGGGCACGATTTCAGATTACTTCCATTTGGTGCTGGGAGGAGGGTGTGCCCCGGTGCACAACTTAGTATCAGTTTGGTCACGTCTATGTTAGGTCACTTATTGCACCATTTTCATTGGACACTTCCCAGTGGAGTGAAGGCAGAGGACATTGACATGTCCGAAAGTCCTGGACGAGTCACCTACATGCGAACTCCATTACAAGCAGTTGCCACCCCTCGTCTTCCTTCAGAATTATACAAGCGCCAACTGGTGGCTATTTAATTTTCTAATATGTATAGAAAAATTGTTTTTATTTGGCACTTATTTGTCTTCTATCAATGGTTTGTTCTTGTTCTTGTTAGTTTTGGTTTTTTGTTAAATCTTAATGAAAAGTGTAGCAATTTTTATAAAATGTATTGGCCAAAAGAAGATGGAATAAGGCATTAATTTTTGTCATGTCAGCTAGAATCATGCTGAATTAGCTAAAACTATTGAAAATGTGAAATTTTTTTATTTTATTCTTTATTTGGCCTAATAGCTATAAATATTCAAATCTTTATGTGTTTTTGCTATTTTAGCCTGTGATGTCTTAAACTTAGTACTTGCAAGTGTAGGAATTGAAAAATAGTACGGGCAAATTCACCACGAGGTCGATCTTACAATGAACCATAGAACATGTATTATATGACTAACTATCACACAAAGAATACTAAAAAATAAATCTAAACACTGTAAGCAATGTTTTAAGAATAGATTAATATTTATAAAAATAATTAAATAAACTATAAAATAAAGATGCAAATGAAATGATTAATGAAAACTATTAGTCTAGCTAATACTTATTAATTCCCTTATTTATTTCTTAAGCCAAAAATTAATGAATGAGATGGTGATATGCTTTTCCCTAAGTTACTCAAGCTAATGATGTAATCTAAGTTTTATATATCAACATAGATTAAAATAAAGATGTTGTCTCTAATACATTTAATCTAAACATTTTCATAACAAATATTTTTATTAAATTGATATGATGGTCAACTGACAATAATAGATGAAACTAATAGAGTTATAAGATAAAAGAATCATTCATTAAACTCATAAATAAATAAGGTTCATACATAAGTAAAAAGCTAAACTAAACACTTATGGAAATCAGCCTGACATATTTAATCCAACGGTCATTGAAACTAAATAGAAAGATAGAAAAATAAACCTGAAAATTAAAGCTCCCTCCAGAATATCTTCGAGGTATGAAGATGATTGATCCTCATTCTCCACTTCTTGAAAAGCTTTTTAGATCTCTAAAGAGTAATGCAAAAACTAACTAAAGTGTTTGTAGTAGATGAATTGTAGAGAAAATGCAGAGAGAAGAATGATAGAAAGGTGCAGATTGAACTCCTCTTGTTTAACTGATCTCCACTGCTTGTAGAGATTTCTTTTGCAGAGTCCTTCTCTAAGCACAACACCTCTATAGTTATCTTTTAATCTATCCTAAATTAAATAAACAACTTAAAAATGGTTATCCATAATTACATAATAATTAATTAATTTTCTCTTATAGGCCTTGTATTTTCAGTTAGGCTTGTGAAATTAGTAGTCCACGCATCTTAATTCTGAGTTGCAACAACGACAGTCTAATTTAAGCCCATTTATAAATATTTAGCTCAAATTTTTTCTTTTTGGCTATCAACACCTGAAATTAGACAATAAAGCTAAAGTGAGGTAATAAGTACATATTTCTACATACTATGTATATGAAATATATTAATAAATTACTAAATTACCTTAAATATATATATATACATAATATGTACATATCACAATACCTTTAAAATTATCAATTTAGCAATTAATTGGTTAATTGAGTTTAATTTTTGCCAAATGGACTATCTTTTATACTGAGGCCAAATTGATTGATCTTAAATCTAATGTGCCCAATTAATTCAATTAAAGATGGAAAATCCTACTAAATCTAAATGAATTTTAGACTAAAGTCTATTCTACCATCCTTTAACTTAATGGACTACTTTTTCATGTTAAAGTCCAATTTTAACTTAAAATCTACACGCCTAGTTTTATTTAGGCAATCATATTATAAATATTGGGCATCCATCAAATAGAGAATAAAAATAAAGTGTGAAAAATTACATCTAAATATTGCAACCCTCATACAACTAAAAATTGAAAGAAAAATACTTAAAACTAAGTTACAGTACATAAAATATTGCCAAAATCCAATAAAATCTAAAAATTAGGGAATGTTGTAGAGCTGACGGCAAAATGTAGAGGCAAGCGAATCTTGCCTTGAGACGATTGGTTAGTTTAATAATTTTCCTATGAGTTCTCACACCTAAAAATCGATTTCACATGTACAAAATATAAAAAAATCAATTAAAAGGTGAATAATGAAATAAGAAGTCATAGAAAACACTGAATTAAGCTAAAGAGCCTAAAAATCATAAAAGACAAACAGTAAGCAAATAAGATATTTCAAGGCATATTCTAAATTTCAATCATGTAACCCTAAAGATATAATCCAATTGCATAAAAACACAAATAAATCATGTTACCCTAATCATTTAACTAATCATATTCGAATCTCAAAGAAAAATATGTTATCAGACTCAAGAATCTTTATATTCATATTATTAGATTCAAAACTCAGTATATCAGAAATATGTTAATTCATAAAAAACCATAATTTAATCATCTAAATCATATAAAATAATTAAAAAATACATCCTAATAATGTTTCGAGAATGATAAAAACCAAAGGACTATAATGTGATCGATGATCGGATGTGCTGAACCCTCGTGTTGTCATGAGTCACTGTTGATGATTCGGTAATATCAGAGACAATAAGGTGGTTGAATCAAAGATCAGTTGAGAATCCATCATTGTCTATTTAGCGAAAACATCTATCAATTAAGTAGGGCCATGTATCTAATTAATTAGTAAGTTAGGTTAACAAGTTTGATGTAAGAGTTTGGGCTTTAATAAAATAGAAAAGCTAGTTTTAGGTGGACCTCACATGTTGTAGTCCTTGATGTGTAAAAATACTTATGTTGCATTTATAGGGAATATATAACGATTCATAAATAGATTACGTGAGATATTATCTGCTTTAGCCCCCCCACTGGCCTCTTGGCGAGTTTTGAGAAGACTTCCTAAGAGGTCACCCATCCTAGAATTTCCCAATTCGCTTTAGCCCCCCACTGGCCCCTTAGCGGGTTTTGAGAACACTTCCCAAGAGGTCACCCATCCTAGAATTTCCCAAACCAAGCACATTTAACTTTGGAGTTTCTATAACTCTATAGCTAAATAACCTAAAGGCACCTTATGTAATTAGTTACAACTCTTTACATATATACTATCAACCATTCCCGCCCTGTTTCGATGCACAATTCGATTCATTCATGTACTTCCGTACCTTAAAGTGCTGCCATCCTAGTAGCTTATCAGAAACCGCTCCTTGTCCAGGCATCCTATCTATGCCCCAGCGTCCACTTCCCGCCTTTATCGGACCGCTCTCTAAGTCAGGCTATCACAGAATAGCCTATTAAATAATAAAATTAAAGACAAATATACACAAATAAGGAAGTTGGCTTCTAGATCCATCTCTAGATTTGTGAGTAAGCTTCCTTATGGAATGAAACGTTACTCATTAGTAAAAGTGTCACGGTTACTGAGGGACGACTCCGTTTCCTCTCTGACTAATTGCGTGTTCGATTAGGTTGAAAAGCCTTGCAGTTGTCAGAATCTTAAAGACACTTGGGTGTGCACCTAAAACTACACCTACAATAAAATTATAGAAGACAAAAACTTTTCATGGAAGATCTTAAAGATAATCATGCAACCCTAAAATCATGTCCAATAATATAACCATATGAATTATCATAAAAGCAAAACAAATCTAACATGTTAACCTACTTATTTAATTCATTAGATTCAAAACCCAATAAAAAATATGTTATCTAATCCAAAATCCAATAGGCGTAAAAATTATTAAAAATCATAGATCTAAACACACAATTCATAGAAAATATTTAAAGAAGGGAGTACAAGATGTTGATGATGATGGATTTGAGAACCCTCAAGTTATCATTATATTGTGATGATCTTTCACTCTATAGTGACGATGAGGAGGTGGAATCAATAATTTGGTAAGAATCTAGTGCTTTTAGAGGTTTGTATGATGTTTGTGTTGTCCCTTGGAACCAAGAAGGGGGGGGGGGGGGTTGAATTGTGATGGGCTACTTATGCAAACTACACCTAAGGCAGTGAACTTATCGATCACGGCCTAGCGGTGAGAAAGTGTATCAATGGTCGTATCCCTGGAGATCGGGTGAACCTAGAGTTACTACTGTTCACTATGTTATCTAGTCTGAAATAGAATGTGAGAAGTCTAAATTAATTAACTAATGATTATGAATGCAAATAAAGGAATAAATAGCAACTGACAATCGAAAGACAATCACAACAAAAGAAGCAAACCCAAAGGGGACCTAAGTGATGGAATTCTAAGGTTGATTTTATAAATTACCAATCTTACTACCCGTGCCTAAATCCTGAATCGAGCTCGACTCCTCTCTCGAGTTCACCTAAATCTACACTAACCTAATGGAATATCTTCCTATCAGATTATTACAGATTAGCATTAAGCGTGATCTATTAAGAGTTGTTAATTCTTAATCCGGCGAGTGATTTAACCTTATCTCTAAGTATTAACTACTAGTTCCTACTATTCAATTTCCAGTTGTAACAAGCATTTCTCAATGTCAAGAAACAACCCACAAGACAATTAATTCAACTTCTCAAACTAACTTAATCAAACTTTATTACTGAATAGCAGAAAGATTACAAGAATGGCAATTACAAATCTAACAACTAAGCACAATCCATCATAATAAAGACCGCAATGGGTTCAAAAGATCTAGCTACTCATGTTCATAGTTAAAACAAAATAAGGAACAAATAAGGAAAAGAAAATTGAAGGCATGTACACCCTTCTCTTTCAAGTTGGATGAGAAACCCTAATTTTCCAATCCAAAATATCAAACCCTAAATTGCCTCTTGAATGCACCCAAATGTTGTTTTGATCCTCAAATCGATGTTGAAAACAAGTGTAATCCTCACTCAATTGATGAATTTGATCTCCCAGAAGGTCTGAAAATAAGTGAATTGAGTGTATACTTGAATTAAGTCAGAGAAAATCGAGCCTCCTTTAAGAAAATTGAACTTTTGCCTATATACTCTCTTGACCGGACCGCCAGGATCATACTGTCGCAGTGTCGGTTGCGAGTCTCCGGGGTCAGTCCCGTTCGAGCACACACAGCCGCTGCTGCCCAGTGCGGCGCGCACTCTTGTAGCCTCGGCAAGCCGGCCAAGCCATGCTCAACCCTCGGGGTGCTAGTCCTCGCCCAATTTGATGAAATTTGGTCCGTAATCACGCATATTTCCCTCAATTATTGATAATGAAAATGACACCTCTGAAGCGAAGCGGAAAGAAACAAAAAGATTGATTCTAGTATAAAATGGGATAATCATGCATAAAAATGTAAACAATTGGGCATGAAAACATGTGTAGTATGATGCCTATCAAATCACCCCACACTTAAGCTTTTGCTTGTCCTCAAGCAATCAATAAATCACTCCTCAAACAAATACTTCACAGAAAGTTAGCTCAAAACAAATCTCTAAACTCCGTAATGAATTTCTACAAAATCCCTAAATCACTAAATCCTTAAAAGAGAGAACAAAACTAATAAAACTGCTAAAACTAAAATGATAAACCATTCAAACTGAGAAATTGAGAAACATGCCTTACAAGATGTCACTCGAAAACACACAAGTGTATATTGGTAAAAGAGGATCGCCAAGCTCTCAACGCAAAAATACAAAAAAATGTGCTTACCATAGGCTTGCTTATAGATCCAATCTCCACTGCTGTGAAATAATCAATAATCATAATCAAAGGGTCTTAAGCTAGGTTGCAATGGGGTTAAGGTAGGCTACGGAGAAATATGAAAAGTAGGCTAAAAGTTGCTGGAAAATTATGCAGGTAATGCAAGAAAATAGCCTAGGATCAAATGCTGTACCAAAAATGAACATTAAGTTGCTCCAATAATAAGATGATGCTCGAAACGAACTAAAGGAATACTAAATTCTCTTTTTTTTTTATATATACTATGTATATATAATACAGCAGCTTATGTAGGAGCTGCTGTGGTTATTGACATAAGCAATAAGAACGAATATCCAATTTTGGATTGAAGGGAGCATCTATGAAAAATCTATCAACTTAGTGATTATATATAAAAAGAATGCAATTTGATCCAAAATGAAATGCAGTATAAACTTACATAATTTCCAGCAACAACGGTAGAAAGAATGGTAAAATGAATGGAAGTGATAAAGTGAGTGTCAAAAGGTGAATCACAACGAAGGAAAAGGCTAAGGCTCAAAATTGGTTCACTATGGGGAAAACAGGGTTAGGCTTTTGGCTAAATTGTGTAAATCCTAAGTGCCCAAATCATCTCATGACTATCAAAAATTCATATAATCTCAAAAGGAATCACAAAGCAAGTTCTCTGTGCAATGCTCACTGAACAATAAGAAAAGGAGCATAAAAAAAATAAATAATGATGCCCAATTTGGCTCAAAATCTCACCATTTGAGTGGGTCAAAATTGCATGAATTCTCAAATCAAAGTTTAAATAATCAATCACAATAACAAGCCGCAATATTAATAGTGTTCTATTTCTGAGATAAAGTAAAATGGAAAAATTGAGGAAAAACACCAATTTTACATGGCTTGAGTGAAATTAAGAGATTCGTTCATTTCCTTCTTCCAACAAGATTCGATAAAAGTTATAAGGGTATCTATTCAAAAGAGGAAAATCATTAACTACTTGATTCAAATAAAACTCAAGATAATAACAAACTAAGGTGCCTACCCCACACTTAAGTATAACACTGTCCACAGTGTTAGAAAGATTAAAACTGGGTAGGCATATGACTCGGATATCATAGTTATTGAAGATCATGCATAGTTTTCAGGTTAGGGAGCATAGTGTTTTGCTAAAATAACTTAACATAACATAAACAAATGAAAGGAAATAACATAAAATTCAGCATACAAAAGAAAGAAAATAAAATAAAATAAAATAAAGGAAAGAAAATAAAAGAAAAAGGAAAAAGAATAGTTGTATAATTTTTTTTCTCTGCTAGGAGTCGGCTGATGGTGTATTTTATTTCAAAGTTGTTGGCCGCTACATCAGGTCTCACTATACTAGTTTTCGTCCTATCCAAAGATGGTCGAGCAAACTCGTACATCGTCCTCTGATCGTCATCGGCCTGGGGGTTGTGGTTCTCCATCACGTCCGCTCCTTGAACCTGAATTGTAACTCTGTCCTCCTCCTCAACCCGCATGGCGCCTCGATAATAATCTCGGGGCGCTACGGGTCAGATAAGGGTTTTATAAGATCAGGGTTAGAGCTCCTGGTCATAAACTACCTGAAACCAATAACCAAACAACCATCAATAAACAAAAATAATAAACTAAACAATAAAGAATAAATAAATAAACAGATAATGACTAAATTAACACAAAAATAATTCACTCTAATTCACCATTATTGTTCCCCGACAATGGTGCTAAAAACTTGATGGGCTACTTATGCAACCTACACCCTACAGGCAAGGAACCATCGATGACAAATTTCACTGAGCACTAAAGCGAGTATCAAGGTCGTATCCCTAGAGATTGGGTGAACCTAGAGTTACTAGTGTTCACTATGTTATCTAGTCTGAAATAGAGTGTGAGAAGTCTAAATGAATTAACTAATGATTATGAATGCAAATAAAGGAATAAATAGCAACTGACAATCGAAAGACAATCACAACAAAAGAAGCAAACCTAAAGGGGACCTAAGTGATAGAATTCTAAGGTTGACTTTATAAATTACCAATCTTGCTACCCGTGCCTAAATCCTGAATCGAACTCGACTCCTCTCTCGAGTTCACCTAAATATGCACTAACCTAATGGAATCTCTTCCTATCAAATTATTACAGATTAGTATTATGTGTGATTTAGATCTATTAAGAGTTGTTAATTCTTAATCCGGCAAGTGATTTAACCTTATCTCTAAGTATTAACTGCCAGTTCCTACTATTCAATTTCCAGTTGTAACAAGCATTTCTCAATGTCAAGAAACAACCCACAAGATAATTAATTCAACGTCTCAAACTAACTTAATCAAACTTTATTACTGAATAGCAAAAAGATTACAAGAATGGCAATTACAAATCTAACAACTAAGCATAATCCATCATAATAAAGACCCCAATGGGTTCAACAGATCTAGCTACTCATGTTCATAGTTAAAACAAAATAAGGAACAAATAAGGAAAAGAAAATTGAAGGCATGTACACCCTTCTCTTTCAAGTTGGATGAGAAACTCTAATTTTCCAATCCAAAATATCAAACCCTAAATTGCCTCTTGAATGCTCCTAAATGTTGTTTTGATCCTCAAATCGATGTTGAAAACAAGTGTAATCCTCACTCAATTGATGAATTTGATCTCCCAAGGTCGACAATTGAGGTCTAGAAAATAAGTGAATTGAGTGTATACTCGAATTAGGTCAGAGAAAATCGAGCCTCCTTTAAGAAAATTGAACTTTTGCCTATATACTCTCTCTCAAGCACTCGCCTGGTCAAGCTTTAGCGGCCGCGTCAGCGAGTTCGGGCAGAAATGCCGTCTTTGATCCCTAAGGTTCCATTGTGTTGACCTCTTGCAGACCGTGCCCAAGCAGGTGTTGAGCCACCACGGGCCGTGGTGGAGGCTCTGGTGGCTACGGAAACCGTGCCAAAAAGCACTCTTGGAAGGCAGCTAGTTGGTAATTCAGCACGGCCGGAGTCTAGACCTTGCTCAACCCTCGAGGTGCTAGTCCTCGCCCAATTTGATGGAATTTGGTCCATAATCACGCGTATTTCCCTCAAATTTTGATAGTGTCCTTCGAAAATGACCTGAAACGAGAAAGGAAACAAAAGACAGGTGATTCTAGCATAAAACGAGATAATCATGCATAAAAATATAAACAATCGAGCATGAAAACATGTGTAGTATGATGCCTATCAAATTGGTAACCTTAAATTGCGAAAATAAAAGATTTTAGGTAAGAACATAAGAGATTAAAGAAAAAGGTGAGGAGATTAAGAGCTAGAGAAGTCAACACAAAGGGTTTATAGTGGTTTGGAAGCAAACCTCCTTACGTCCACTCCTCAAGATCACACTTGAGTATTTCACTATAATCACTTAGATTACAACCTTGTGTTTTACAAGTTCACCCACACTTGGTGTTTTCAAGGCTCACATTAAACCTCTTTCTCTTAGTGTATCAAACTCTCACTAATTCTTTAATTATTGACTATTAATGGTTACTCAAAAACTAATCCTTGTGTTTTAATACCTAGGCTCACACAACAACTCTTTTTGAGTTTTAGTTGAACAAAGATTTCAACTTAATACACTTTACAAAGAAAGAAAATAAGTGTAAAAAGTTGAGAAATGAATTTGCAAGAATTTTAGTATATATAATTCACATACTTGGTTCTCGAGTCTTTAAGAGGGGTATTTATACTTGTACCAACCCCCTAGAGATGTTATAATGAGCAAAAACTTCTTCAATGCAAGATTTTATGACTTGGCAAAAATTGCCTAAAGTCATGGAAAGTGCCCCCGATTGGAACTCCAACGGCTCTAGCCATGTAGCACTGATTGGGTGGCTGCTATCTCAAGAGTTGCTGATATCGCATTAATTGCAAAAACTACCCCCGAGCCACAACAGCACGCTCGCGCTTCCCTTGACTGCGCCTACAAGCGCCCTCGTGCTTCTCATGGTGCTATTGTTTGCCAGAATTTGTTTCAACACCTAAAGTAAGGCGCCCTCACGCTTCTTGGAGCTTTGACACTTTGACTGCCAGTGTCATGAGATGACTAGACTTCTGTCAGGTGGACTTCTCAACGTCTTGCAAAATTTTTTACCGTATAAAAAGCGCCCCGCGCCTTTGGAGCGCCCTCGCACTTTTGAGGTAAATTTACAAGATTTGCTTCAAGGCTAAAGAATGTTTGGAATATGCTTGGTTTCTTTGGTGCTCTATCATATTGACACTCAATCATGTTGTTAATGATAATTAATTTGGTTTTAGAATCAAAATAAATATCAGTTACAACTTAGGTCAACAATCTCCCCCTTTTTTAATTTTGACAACCAAATTGATTGGAAATTCAAAATTGATCAAGTGTAAATGCAATTGAATAATCAACAACTGATATTTAAAAGACAAAGGAACAATTACTTAAAGGTATTTAATAATTGTTACTTCCCCTCAGTAGTTGCATTTGTGCCCCTTTTGAATTTGTTGTGAAACAAATTTGATTAGTTAGGTTAGTTATCAATCAACTCTCCCCTTTTGAGTATTCTACCTATAGAGTTCGCTCCCCTTTGGTCATGAGATTTCTGTCCCCTTGATTTTTTTCTAGATTTCTCTATCCCTTTGGCAAAATTAAAAAGGACAAGAGATGTAAAGCTATAAGAAGATAGCAAACACATAAGAGAAAATGCATTCATAAAAGAATAATGTACATATGTGTGATCAAATGATGGAAGAAATGCATGAGAAGGAAAATAGAATGAGAAAAACAAAAGAAAAAGTAAAATGACATAAAGCAAATTTAGAAATCAATTTTCTTCGTCATTATCCTCTTCTTCTTCTTCCTCTTTATAAAACATAAGCTCATTTTCTTTACCACTAGAGCTTGCTTGGGCTGGTGGAATTAGAGCATCTTCTTCCTTTTCTTCTTCCCAATCCTGAACATGACAATGAGGAATCTTGTGTGCTTTTGAATCTCTACTAAGTGTGCATGTAAATGATGGAGGTAATTCGAAGTCTTTTCTATTTGCTTTAGGACTTTGTCCTCAAAACAAAGAGAGGTTATGAAGGAAAGAAGAAGGGGTTGGCTCACTTGGGATCCTATGATGTTTCTTTCTTTTCTTGCTATCATCCACATACTCCCCAATAAGAAGAAAGAATTCCCCATCCATTTCCCACTTAAGACCAAGTTGAATGACCTTGGCATGTTCTAGGAATGATAAGCTAAGTAAGATTTGTAAGATAGGAGGAGTTAGGTAGGTCTTGGTGAGAGGAGTAAGGCCTTGGAAGTGTGTGGCAATTTTGGTGATATGTGAAGAAACAAGAATAACACCTTTTGAAGTATTGCCGAGGTAAAAGAGGTGATCAAGAAAGAACTTGAAAGTTAGGATGCACTTACCATGAATAATTGCAAAGAGGAAAATAAGATATTTTTGGGGAACTTTCTCAATCCCATTACCTCTTTCATGAATATTGGTGGCGATCATCCTATGAACTATCCAATGGGTGAGGGATTTGAGATCCTTAGAGAGGAAACCTTTAGAGTGGGTTTCTTTAGTAGAGATTTCTCTCCAAATTTGGGAAAAAGAGAGAGGCATTTTATAAGGTTGTTAATGATTGAGAGATCGCCTCTTTCTTGAAACCCAAAAAGGAAAAAAAATAGGGATCTTATAAGGGGTTCTTCTCTCCCCAAAAAGCCTAAATTCTATCCTGCAATAGTCATCCCCATCTCTCTTTTTATTAATTACTAAGGTAGAAAGAAATTCCTTAGTAAGGTTCTCAAAACCAATCTCTAAGGTAGGAGGAAGGAAGAAGTCTCTAAGTCCTATATTGTTAAGAAGAGTATGTACCCCTTGAGATATACTAAGTTCGAGAAGAGCTTCTTCATCAAAGAAATGACTAGGTTGAGTTTCCTTCCTCTCTATAGTCATGTATTTGATTCTTGCCTCATTATTTACTCCTTTCATTCTTTCTATTATTGACTCAATGGAGGAGGAGCTTCTTCTAACAGCCTTACTTGGACCCATGCTTGTCTTGAGGAATAAGAAGAGAAGTTTGCGAATTTTGGAAGAAAGAAAGAAGGGTTTTTGAGAGCTTTTTGAACTAATTGTGAGAAAATGATGCAAATGTGTAAAATGTGGATTTTATAGCCTTAAGGGGGTATGAAAAATTGGTAAAAAACAACTAGTTCTTCATTAAAATCAATTTAAAAAAAATCTATAACGGATAGTTTTTCGTTAAAGTCGAGGGGAAGCATAGGCGTGCTTTTAAAAAAAGTCACAACGGCTATAATTTTAAGGAGTCACGGTCACACTGAGGAGTCGCGGGTGCACTTTTAAGGCCATTTCCAGAATTTACTGTGGACCTACAAAGCGCGATCACGCTTTGTGAAATCTCTTACTAAAACGATGCCATAAAGAATGCATGAGCATGTTCTTTTCACTTTGATCACATCATTTTATATATGAGTATTGAGATGCACCAATATTAAAAGAATCTAAGGCTAAGATGATTTTAATACTCAACTTTTGCACAATAATAAAAAATCACAAGTAGAAATACCACAATCAATGATTTGCATATATTGGTAGAAATTTAAGCTAGGGTGCTTCCATCTATCATTCCTAATTCTCTTTTTATGAAATTCATTCTCTTTTTATTTAGGGGTTTGGTGAAAATATCGGCTAGTTGTTTATTTGTGTCAACATATTCTAGTAATACACTACCATTTTGGACATGGTCTCTCAAGAAATGGTCTAATATCCATGTGTTTACTCCTAGAGTGTTGAATGAGATTTTTAGATAGGTTTATAGCACTAGTGTTATCACATTTGATGGAAATGTGATCAACCTCTCTCCCATAATCTCTTAATTATTGTCTCACCTAAAGAACTTGAGCACAACAATAACTCGCCGCCATATATTCGGCATCGGCAGTGGAAAGAGCAACCGAGACTTGTTTTTACTAAACCAAGACACTAAGCATTCACCTAGAAAATGGCAAGTTCCGGAGGTGCTCTTCCTATCTAATAGACTATCGGCATCCGAATAACCTATTATATCAAAGGGAGTTTCTCTATGGTACCAAAGTCCTAAGTTCAAGGTTCCACATAAATATTTTAAAATTCTTTTGACGATATTTAAATGAGACTCTTTTGGATAAGATTGAAATCTAGCACAAAGGCAAACATTATACATAATATCGGGTCTAGAGGTGGTTAAGCATAAAAGTGATCCAATCATACCTTTATAGAGCTTTTCATTTATGCTCTTACCTTTCTCATCCTTGTCCAACTTAGTTGTGACGCTCATTGGGGTCTTAGCTACTTTGCAACCACCCATTTCAAATTTCTTTAGAAGTTCCCTTGTGTACTTGGCTTAGTTGATGAATATTTTGTCTTTGATTTGCTTGATTTGGAGACCAAAGAAGAATTTCAGCTCTCCCATCGTGCTCATTTCAAATTCCCTTTTCATGCACTTAGCAAAATCCTCATAAAGTAACTCATTAGTAGCACTAATTACAATGTCATCAATATAAATTTGAACAATTAAAGTATTATATTTATGTTTCTTTACAAAAAGAGTAATGTCAACCTTGCCCTTTTGAAATCCATCTTCAATTAGAAAAGAACTAAGCCTTTCATACCAAGCTCTAGGAGCTTGCTTCAATCTATACAAGGCTTTAAAAAGTTTTAAAATGTGATTTGGAAACTTATGGTCTTCAAAATTGGGAGGTTGTTCAACATAGACTTCCTCCTCAATGAAACATTTAAAAAAGCATTTCATATCCATTTGAAAAAGTCTAAAATTCATATGAGATGCATATGCTAAAAGCGTCCTAATAGCTTTTAATCTAGCAACCGGAGCAAAGGTCTCATCATAGTCAATACCTTTCTCTTGGTTGTAACCTTTTACAACCAATCTAGCTTTGTTTTTAGTGATAGAGCCCTGCTCATCTAGCTTGTTTCTAAAAACCCATTTACAACCTATAATTTGGCTATCATTGAGTCTAGGGACAAGTTTCCACACTTTGTTCTCTCAAATTGGTTGAGTTCATCTTGCATAGCAATCACCTAACTCTCATCTTTTAGAGCCTCATCAATGGTCCTTGGCCCAATTTGAGAAACAAAGGCTAGATTATTTAAAGCTACTAGTTTAGAACGAGTACTTACATCTTTTGATAGATCCCCAATGATTTGAGTGGGGGGATTATCCTTTTTGAAATTCCAAGCTTTTGGAAGGTCTTGAGAATTTCCATTTCTTGGGAACCTTGAATCGCATCTTGGTTGTGTTGATCTTCTTGAGTTTCCTCCATAGGCTCATCTGCTTCTTTTGAGAGATCATTAATATTCACCTGGAGTTCCTCAAATGCACCTACAAGATCATCCACACAAACACCTTTCCCAAGATCAAGCTTGTTTGCTTCATAAAAAACAACATTTATAGACTTTTCAACTACTAAAGTGTGTTTGTTAAAAGCTCTATAAGCTTTGCTTGAGGTGGAGGAGCCTAGAAAAATTCCTATATCGGTTTTGGCATCAAATTTTCCAAGGTTATCCTTGGTATTTAGAATGTAGCATTTGCAACCAAAAACTCTAAAATATGAGACCTTAGGTTTTCTTCATTTCCAAAGCTCATAAGATGTTTTGTTTAGCAAAGGTCTTTTGAAAACTCTATTAGTAATATAACAACTAGTATTAACGGCTTCGGCCTAAAAGTATGAAGTTTATACTCATTGAGCATTGTTCTAGCCATTTCCACTAGCGTTCTATTTTTTCTTTCCACAACTCCATTTTTTTGGAGAGTTCTAGGATAGGAAAAGTTGTGAGAAATACCAAATTCTTTACAAAGATTTTTAAAAAGATCATTTTAAAATTCCTTTCCATGATCACTTCTTATAGAGGAAATCAAATATCCTTTTTAGTTTTAAAGATGTTTTGCAAAAGATTTGAAAGCATTGAAAGCTTCATTCTTATGAGCAAGAAAGATAACCCAAGTAAATCTAGAGTAATCATCAATAATTATAAGTGCATATAACTTTCCACCCAAGCTAGCTACTCTAGTAGGTCAAAACAAATCCATATGAAGTAGTTGAAGTGGTCTAGAAGTACTTACAATGATTTTGGATTTAAAGGATGATTGGTGTTGTTTTCCCATTTGGCATGGTTCACACGGCTTGTCTTTGATGAACTTCACTTTAGGGAGTCCATTTACTAGCTCCTCTTTGGCTAACTTGTGAAGAAGCTCCATGCTTGCATGACCAAGTCTTCTATGCCATAGCCAAGATTCATCATTAATAAACATAATACACTTGAAAGATTGATTAGCAACTTTGTGTAAATCAATTGTGCAGGTGTTGCCACTTCTTTCTCCTTTGAATATCACTTTGTCATCCACAAGGGAATTCACAAGGCATCCCTGGAGCTAAAAGTGACTTTATTTCGCTCATCATACAATTGACTTACACTTAATAGATTATGTTTCAAACCATTAAGTAGGAAAACATCATCTATGAAAGATTTACCATCCTTACCAATGGATCAATGCTAATTACCTTACCCTTGGCATTATTTACAAAAGTTACTTTGCCTCCTTTGTAATCCTTGACATCTATGATGAGACTCTTGTCACCTGTCATGTGCCTTGAACATCCACAATCAACATGCCAAAGGTTTGTGCTTGTGAATTTAAGAAACACCTACAAAAAGAGGTCGAATTCTCTTGATTTTAGGTACCCAAACAAGGTTGGGTCCTTTGGGGTTATCATTGAAAGTCTCTCATTCATGAAAAGATGCATCTTCTTTATTTTGCATTTCACATTGATTATCCAATTCTCATACAATAGTGGCAACTGACCTTAGAATTCTTAATAAGGTTTGAATTGGTCTTCTTAGCCACATGCATGAACAAGGTTTACTAACATTTGTGTTCTTATACATAAATGCATGCTTTGTTTCTCTTGGCTTAGTCTTAGGAACATGGGTACCTTTCCCTTTCTTTTGAATGAGAGTTCTAGTGTGTGTATTGCTCTTTGAAAATCCATTAGAGTTTCTTTCTAATGCTTGAGATTGAGTGGCTTTAACAAAGATTGTGTTGTGAGATGAGGATGATGAAGCTCCTTTGAACCCAAGTCCATGTCTCATAAGGGGAGGTCTTTGAGACACAACTAGGGTGTTAAGAGACTCCTTCCCTTTGTAAAATCTTAAAATTGAGTTTTTAAGTTCTTCAACTTCATTTTTCAAAGAGTTGTTCTCTTTAAAAGCTTTTCTTTTGAAACATCATCTAATGACTTTCTTAGGTCATCACTGGAGGTTTTTAAGGAGGCAATTTCCTTCTTTGAAATTTTAAGGTCTTCCTCTAAGCAAGAGCATTTATTTTTTATAAAAATTTAATTCTGAAAGCATGTTTTGCAAGAGCTTATCTTCATCATCCAACAAATCATCACCAAAAGAATGAGAAGATGAACATGAAGAAGACGAGTTACATGAATGAGAAATGGAACATACCTCTTGGGATTCTTCCATATTGGCTATAAAGCAAAGACTTGCCTCCTCTTCTCTTTCATTCTCATTGTTGGAGGATGAAGATGCATCACTCCAAGTAGCCTTCAAATCTTTTTTCTTTTCTTTGTCTCCATTCTTCCTCTTCAAGTACTTTGGACAATCCAGTTTGATATGCCCTTGCTTCCCATATTCGTAGCAAGTGACTTCCTCCTTCTTGTCCTTACTTGTTCTTAATTTGGAAAATGTCTTTTTGCTTGTGAAAGGCTTGTTGCTCCTTCTTCTTTTTGCTTCAAGTATCCTCTTGACATGCTTGGTGATGAGTGCCAAATCATTACTCTCACTTAGTGCTTCCCTTTGTTTTTCATCATCACTTGGAATATCAATTGCATCTTATGCTCTAGTGCTAGCTTTGAGAGCTAGGACTTTCTTTTTCCCATAATCTTTATCTACTTCATCCCTCACAGGAGATGATAGGCTATTTACATAGCTACAATCTAAGGTAGTGAACCTGTCAATGCAGACTAGCACAAATGGTGAGTATTAAGGTCGTATTCTCAAGAAAGGGTGAACCTAGACCTACTGTAGCGTCTTATATTATCTAACCTAAAGAAATCAATGAAGTGTTGTTCTATAATTAATTATGAACAAACAAGTAATTAAATGTCAAATTATCTAAAAGGATTTAGGAAAACTCTCAAAGGAAAAGCAAACCCTAGGGGACCTAAGTTAATTGGATTTTTGTGAAGATAGAGATTAAATTGATTATCAATTGCAATTACACGTGGATGAAATCTTAACTGAATTTAGTTCCCTCTCGAGATAATCGAATTCCTAAACCTAATAACCTAAAGTTGGAATCTCTCCCTAACGATTGATTATTCGATTAGTACTAAGGTTTAACCCGCCTCTATTAAGCTTTGTTAATTCTTGATCCGGCTAGTCAATTACCCTTATATCTAAGTGATTATTAACCAGTTCTTGCTATTCAATTTTTCGATTACTAAACGAATCTCTCAATTACATAAAGCAATCTAAATTCCACAATTCACAATGCCTCATGAATAAAGTGACTTCTCATTAATAATAGAAGCAAGAAGAATCAAGAATTGACAATCAAAATCTCATAACATTAAGATCAATCCAACAACATAGGAACCCTAATTGGGTTCAACAATTTAGCTACTCATACTAATAAGCATCACAACATAAGGAATAAAATCAGAAAAGTGAATTAAAGGCATGTACACCCTTTTTCAGTAAGTTGGATGAGAAAACCCTAATTTTCCAATTTAGAATAGCCAACCCTAATTTGCCTCTTGAATGCTCCCAAATGTTGCCTTGATCTTCAAATTGATGTTGAAACAAGTGTAATCCTTCCTTCAATTGATGAAATTGATCTCCCAAAGTCGATAATTGAGGTATGGAAATAAATGATTTAAGTTCGTATAATGGAAATCAAGTCAAAAAATCGAACCCTAATTCACCAAATCGTTTTTGCCTATATAGTCCCTTGTACGTACCGTGGTCAAGCTGTCGGACGATCGGTAAAGTGAGTCCGGTCGGGCCGTCTGAACCTACACATTCAATTTTGTTGACTCTTCCGGTAGCTCTTGGGCAGGTCTTGAGCCACCAGAAGGTGGTGGCCTACGGGCACTGTGCCAAAATGGCACTCTTGGGGCAACCATTGACAATTCAAGACCAATGCAGTAGCCGAGTCTGGCCGTGCTCAGCTCGAATGCTAGTCCTTGCTCAATTTGATGGATTCTAGTCCGTAATTGCGCGTATTTCCCTCAATTATTGACAATGTCCTTCGATAATGACCTGAAATGTGAAAGGAACCAAAAGACAAGTGATTCTAGCATAAAACGAGATAATTATGCACAAGAATGTAAACAATTGGGCATGTAAATATGTATAATATGATGCCTATCAAATCACCCCACACTTAAGCTTTTGCTTGTCCTTAAGCAATCAATAACTCAATACATGCACAAGCAACAATCACCCCTCAGAATCCATGCTAAAGTTCAGAACTATAATGATATCATCTCGAAACACAACTTACATAACAAATCAGCATTAAAGACTAAGAACCATTGCCTCACAAGAATCTCTCAAATCACTCACAGTATTTATAGGTAAATAAGGAAATTCCCTCAATGCAGCTGCACAAACCTGTTTACCATAAGCTTGCTCATAAATCTCATCTTTGCTACCACGAATAATTGAATACCAAAATCAAAGGGTCTTTTCAAGGGTTGTAATGAGGCTGAGGTAAAAGTACAAATATTTGGATAGAAGTGTAAAGTATACTGAAAAATTATGCACTTATTTGAACTGAATGCTTCAGGAACTGAGTGCTAAACAATAAAAGTATTCACTAAGCCTTATTTGAAGTAAAGGATGCTCACAAGAGTTAGATTCAAAAGAGCTAAAAGATAAAAAGAAAGTAATCGTTTTTTTTATTTCTTTTTTTATATATACTATGTATATATATTACAATAGCTTATGTAGGGGCTCCTGTGGTTATTGACATAAATAATAAGAATAAATATCCAATTTTTGGATTGAAAGGAGCATCAAAGAATGACTGAAAAGATTAAGTGAATTAAAAACAATGTTAGGCACTATGATTCCATAAATGAAGAAACATAACACATAATTACTCAGTATATAGGGTGAAAGGAAAGACAGATGTAAAGAATGGTGTATGCATAGTGATTAGGTGTAAATTATGAAGAAAAGGTTACGACTCAAACTGGCTGACTAATAGAAATAGAGGGTAGGCTTTTGGCCAGATGTGGTGAAATCCTAAGTTGCCCAAATCATCTAATGGTATTCAAAAATTCATGTAACTATAACAAGCATTATAGAGCAAGTTCTAGAAACGAAAGTAAGTACAACGCACACTCAAACAAGAAAATCCATGAGCATAATGTGCGATGGATGCTAATTTTTTTTTTGTTCAAAAACTCACGTCTAAAGTGGCTAAAATTTGCAATTGGTTCTCAGACTTATCAATTGAATCATCACATAAATTGAATACGAGGTTGACATAATCAAAGTTCACAGTCAAAGGTTGTAAATTCGCAAGGAACTCAAGTAACACCGGGTTAACCCGGCCAAATTGACATGTTGAATACAGTGAAATTGCTTTCAAGAAAGAAGATAAAGAGGGACAATCAAGCACTAGTGTGTGAATTAAGTCATTAATTACGAAAGAATAAACTAAACTTGAATTTCATGCAAACCCTAGGTCCTAACATCCTAAGCATGGTCCATTATCATTGCTTTTAAACAATTAAAGGATACCCACCCCACACTTGAGTATGACACTGTCCATAGTGTTAGAAAAATTAAAACTAGGTATAGCATATAACTAGCACATCATAGTCCTTGAAGATCATACTTAATGTTCATTTCAAAATGGGAAAGCATAGTGTTCTACTAAAATAAATTAACATGAAAGAAAAAAATGAAAGGAAATAACATAAAATTAAGCATGAAAAAAGACGAGAAAGTAAAATAAAATAAAATAAAGGAAAGAAAATAAAAAGAAAAAGGAAAAAGAGAAGTAGCACAAGTTTTTATTTCACTGCTGGGTGTCTACTGATGGTGTATCCTCACTGGTTGGATCTGTTGGAAGATGAGGAGTAGGGAGAGTCACTAAAGGAGGGGGCGGTGGTGGCTCAAGGTCCGTGAAGCATCCTGCTAGATCAAACTCCATATCATCGATGAACCGCTGATTTTGTGCTCTAGCGTCCATCATCTTTTTCATCTGCTTCACTATTGGCCTGCCTCTCCAACCCTCCTATAATCTTAGGCATACCTTAAGCTGAGCAACACCATCCCTAGTCTTCTCTTGGAAGCTGTGACTCGATCTAGTCGGTTCGACAAAGACCAACAGCTAATTTGAGCACTCGATGTCCCTGCAGAATAAGAGGATGAGGCTCCAGATGTAGGCATAAACACTCTAGCTGGGTTAGGAATCCTAACATCCGGGATCCCAACTGACAGATCTTGGGCTCCTCTAACTAGCCGCCGCCTCTCTAACCTCTCTGACTATTGTGTTCACAAGCCTGTATTCTATACCCTGTGGATGTCTAGTAGCCATGATCATCTACATGTTGATCTTCTGTCTGATCCCTAGTGGTGTCATGTCACCAATATTTGAAAGCTCTGACAGACAATCGTCAAATAAATCCAGTCTCTTGGCTAACCTAGTCATATACGGGCCAAAACAACAATGCATCTTCTTCTAGGCGTCTACTATAAATGAACGGATTTGTCGAGCCAACAAATATCCCAAGTCAAGCTTCTTCTCATGTTGCATAGCCTAGAGGATGAAGACATCAGTCTGTGTTACCGATCCAAAACTATCTCCTCTGCCTGTAATGGTGTAAGCTAATAGGGTATGGAGATAGCGGAGATGATCCGAAAGGCTAGACGCCTTAGACCTGCTTGGGTAGTACGATTCCGGCCTAAGTACCAATGAGTCCTACATGGTGTCGTATGATATTGGGTTGATGTAGAGACATCCCTAATACTCCTCCCCCGAGATCTCCTATTCAGTCCATAATTCCAAATGCATGCCGAATTATGGGACTGACATTGAGAACTCTCTTCCCCCAAGTCTGAAATAAACTGCATTAGGCTGATGCCAGTTTGTGATCTGTTGCTGCAGGAAGAAGGTGCTGAGGAACTCAATCGTAAGCTCATAGTAGGTTGGCTCAATGATGTCGAAGAATCACGCATATGGCAGAGTCTCGAATAGAGTGCGCACATCCTGAACCAATCCCACTCTTTCCAGAGATATAAAGTCGATGCAATGACGCCATCGCTTGCTTCCATCTCATGACTTGGAATCGACTTTCATTATCTGCATTAGGGAATGTCCACAATGGATGACGACCAGGTGCAAGTGGGTTAATAGCTGGTGCTCTTCGAGCTCGGACTAGTTGCTGTTGCAGTGGAGGTAGAGGTGCTGGGGCTGGTGCTGGTGTTGGTTCTAGTGCTGATGAAGTGGAGGAAGATGTTCCTTCGCCACGCGATCTCTTGCTGGTAGTGACGCGTTTCGGTTGCTTTCTTCATGACTGATCACGGTCCGTCATATTACCTAATAAAATGAATCATTAGTTATTCGAATAAGAAATCAAGTTAATCAGAAATTCTACCGAAAATTGAACAACATAACGGCTATAATTCGACTAATAGAAAACTTTAGACTTAATAAAAGACTAAAGCCTCAATCTCCTGCATAAACTAATTAATAAATACATTCCAGCCTACTTTATCGTGCACCAACTAATGCAACTTTATGCTAACAATTGTTCATAATAAAATGCCATGAATAAATTTTTGAAGCCAAACCCCTTATCATTTTCATAATCAAATTCATACAAGCGATAGCTTTAATATAAATTAAATCTAACCGAGGTCATATTAAGCGCGATATAACAACGTAAAACTATCAAACATACTCTAAATAAAGTATGCATAAAAGAAAACCAAATTCAAACAAATAAAAGCAAAAGTGAAGGGACTTACTTGGAATTGCCGGAAAGGTAAGAAGGATGAGAGAAAAGAAGAAAAAACGACCTTGGAGCTAGTAGTAGCAGTAGCAGCAACTCCTTATATGTACTAGAGGCAGGCACACGAGGAGGAGACGTTGCATGTGTCGTATCGGCGGCGGCCAGGGACGGCCCTTGACCTTCTTTGTCTGAGCCTGGTGCAATGATGCACCACTGTGCACGACAGGCACTGGACGGACTCATACTGTTCTACCATAGTTGCTCCATCGTGAAGGTGAGTTTTTCTCGCCTTTATGTGTTTCTCTCCACCTACGGGCTCGGTCGGTCGTACCGCGATATGGAGCATGGTTGGTGGCTTCTCTCTGTAGTAGTACTCGCCTGGTGAGAAGGGGTAGGCTCCGCCATCCTTCCATCATCCCGGTCACGAATCTCTCGCATTTGACATATATATCGCACATTTAGGGCCATAAATCAAGTAAGTGAATCAAATGGGAAAGTCCTACTATACGGATTACAGAATCGACATAAGTTATTCCGATACTAAGTTCATACAACTATGTTTAATATAAAAGTAATTGTTCTAAAGATTAACAAGCATGCAACGAAATAAAATGTTAATAAAAGTATAAAATTAAAGTTTGGGGTGCCTCCCATACGCGCTTTTCTTTTTTCGCGAGTCCTCATCACGCTCACTCACGTTGGAATTGAGAAGGTAGGATTGTAAGTCAGCCCGAGGCATATAACTCAGAGAGGCGCCAGATGGGTGCAAGATAGCTGCAGGAGGTGCTCCAAGTAGGCAGGTTCGGATGTCAGGATCCGATCCTGTGACCTTTGTCTTAGATGACATCATAAACAACTTGCAACTACCCTTCCCTTTATCATAAGTTTCAAATTGATGCAAGTTGTTTTTTAAAAAGTGACACACACGTCAACAACAACAAGAAGCATGCAGAGTAATCTATTAGTATATCCCGGTGGTTTATCACGTACAAAAACCAACTCCGTCTGATAGCACAAATGGCATGAACATGATTATTAGTGAGGACTCTCCGAATGGGGAATGCCCAAGACCACCGTAAGTAACATCCTTATCCCACTACGCATTAAGCTCTCTCTCTAATACATCTATTTTGGCTCTTAGCCGGTAGCGAAAGGTCTCTAAAATCAAAGACACATCATGCTCATTATCCATATCCCCACAAAGTCCATAGGAAATATAAATTTATCTACCTAGTACAGCACATTCTCTCTGATCAATCTACTAGGAAGCTTGATGATTAGCTAATTGAATACACATCCTAGTATGTTTTGCTTCCCTAAACCTAGCTTATTAAACATACTTGTGGGCATTACATTTATGCTGGCTAATCCGGTATGGCTAATGGCATCATCAAAAAAGTTACCCAAGTGTCACAAGGAATAGTAACTCCCTCTCCTGACATTTCTCAGTAAATCAACTCTCCAGGTCTTTGACTTCATCTACGGTCGCGAAACCCTCTTCCCTGCACTTTACTCGAATACTGCTCGCTAAGTACTTTTGTTGGTATGTCCTGAAATTTACCCATCACTTGTAATAATACATCAACAAAAGGCAAGTTAATATGGTCTTGTCTAAAATATCTAAAAGCTTTGAAGCATTACTCACTTCTTCGGTCTAGCGGGATAAGGAATTCTTGGTTGATACTCAGTAGGGATTGGTTACAACTTTGCCTCTTAAGTTCCTTTTCTTATGCCCATCGATATCACGTAGTATCCGCATCACAACACAAGCGAGTAGCAATCATCAAGGGCTTACTACCTAGAGGCGAAACTAACTTACCTTCACGTTGTTCGACGGGTTCCGTCGCTTCCATACGTGACTTGGACATATTCAACATTCTTACGAAATCTGTCACTTCCTACGAGATGGAGCCGATACGGAACCTTGTCTTAGTCGATGTGTACAAATTCAAAAACATCCAGTTAGACATTACGGATAGAATTCTGTCTGATGGTCTAGCTTGGAAAATCTTGTCTCTGAGAATTATGTCCTTCGCCGATTGCTGACCCGTCGCATGTACTACCCCGCTCATGTATATTCATAGTGATAATTAATTAACCTATTCATGAATAAAAAGTAGAGAAAGTAGAGGAACTAGCAAACACCTCCGCATCTCCGCAAGACATACTGCGGTGATTTTGCAGCCATCGAGCTTCATGATTTCGGCAGAATGGAGCGCAGTCGAAGCTCCTTATATTTTTTGTCGCTAGCTCTACTCTGGAGCCAGGGTTGGGCTATGGATGGTCTTACCTGTTGACCATTCCTATTGGCGGATGAGCTCTGAGGATTGCTTGGTAGTTTGTTCACGTCTCGCTTAGTTCGGGTTACGCTGCTGGCCATCTCCTTCGCTATCGTGTTCTCTAAACCCACCAACGGCATCTTCATCCTCTTTGTAAGGAAGTAATGCGTCCACATGCGCCTGCTAATAAATTCAGAAAGTGTGGACATAAGAAAGGTCCGATCATATAGCGGGCCCTAATTAATATAACAGCTCTTGGACAACAACCAACAGAAGTCCTTATACCTCTCGGGGCTGTGCCTCGCCTCGTACTGCTCTTGTCGTGATTTTAACAGGAGATGTCATTTCAGCCAAGATGTAATAATTAACCGAGAGAGAGGAAGGGTGCTGACTTCAGAAGTAAATCTCTTATAAAGATTAAATCCATTGTAAAAGTGTGGGGTTTGAGCGACCGCATAATTCTCTTTTCTTATCACTTAAGAGAAAATGGAAATAATCTCGGCATTCCTATCGTCGTATGGTCATATATCTCTAAAAGTGTTGGCTATGGGCATTGGGATCCTCTAAAATGGCATTAAACGGGTCTCCTGGCAACGCATACCTCTCTGCTTATATCTCGAAATTGTGCATTTTGCCGCGCTTTGATCTCTGAAATTGTTAGCTGCCCCATATACTCATTTATGTCCCATCCAATGATGGTCTCAAGCTACTACTACGCTCGCTGGCATCCACCTCATGTCTCCACTCAACTTCACCTCCAATCTCTCTCCTCTCTCAATTACAAGCGCTTCCTTAAAAGTCGGGGATCATTCGGATCGGACAGGAGGCTCTATAAGATTAGAGTTTGAGCTCCTGGTCATAAACTACCTACAAATGGAATGTAGCGACCGAAGAACAAAAAATAGTTAAAACAATGAAAGAATAAAATAAAGCAAAATAAAGACAAAAAAATAAATATGGCTAAATTAATAAAAACACAAGTTCATTCTAGTTCACACAAAAAGTTATTCCCCGACAACGGCGCCAAAAACTTGATAGGCTATTTACAAAATCCACCATAATTATTAAAAAACCAAAATCAACCTCATTACTAAGAGTAATATTCTCAATTCTAAAGGAACTCCAATTCTTTATTTCAAGATCAAGAACAAACTCTTTGATCTAATAAACAAAGGAAGCCAAGTTTGGAAGAAACACTTCAATCATTTATGATGGCTTCTCATGATAGGATGGAGAGGAATGAGAAAAAGACAAATTTTGTTGAGGCCTCAATGAAATATTTAAAAGCTCAAATGGGACAAATTGTTAAAGAGTTCAATAAACAGAAACTATCAAGTCAACCTGAATAAGCCAATTCCATTACTATTATTAGAAGAGGTGAGGTTGTCGATAATATTGCTATGGAAACTGAAATGAATTCTTCTTCTTATGCAGGTAAACCTAAAGATGATGAATTAGTAGAAATGAAAATCAATGATGAGAGCATGCAAAAATAAGAAGAAAAATGGCCCTAATCTTGAGAAGCTTGATAAGAAAGAAAGGAAGGAAGCATTTTTGACAATTTCAAAACAGCCTTATAGACTACCTATTCCTTTTCTAAACCAACCCAAAGAGAGCAAAAAGAATAAATTTTTTTTTTAAAAATGTTGAGATGCTCTCTAAAATTAATACTAATTTACCTTTGTTGGATGTTGTTAGGAATAAGTCAGCTTATATAAAATTCTTTGAAGAGTTGAGCACCAACAAAAGACGATATGCGAACAGCGAAAAAGTACAAGTAGCAAGTGTAATTCTTTCAACGTCAGTTGCCCTTTAAGATGAAGGATCCTGGTAGCTTCACCATTGATATCTCAATAGGTGACAGAAAGGTTACAAAAGCCATGTTAGATTGGGGAGCAAGCATCAACTTGATGCGTTATTTAATGTATGAACGACTTGGCTTGGAAGAGTTGAAGCCTATGTATCTACCATTTGCTGATAGATCGATAAAATATCCTAAAGGCATAATAGAAGACTTGCTAGTACAAGTAGGTAAGTTAATAATTCCTATTGATTTTATAGTGCTTGACATGGAAAACACACCAGCAAGGGATAAAGAGCAAACTATACTCCTTAGTAGACCTTTCATGGCAACTACTAGAACTGTAATTGATGTACATAATGAAAAACTTACCATGACAGTTTTAGGAGAAACTATGGAATTTAAAGTGTTTGATTCTCTAACTTTATCTCCTAAATCTACTATTGATAAGTATTCATATAATTGTTTAGATTCTCTTGTTTATGAATAATTATATGATATTCCATTCTTAATCGATAAGAGCTTTCATGACATCTTAGATGTTCGCATTAAAAGTATGAAGCCATACTTGAAAGGAATGGCTTATGACCAAGAGGTGGAGTGCGCAGATGAACGCCTATCATGAGCATAATCAGGAATGTCTAGCTATAAACAATAAACTTAGCAATTATATTTTTATTTTTATGTATTTAAGTTATTTTTATTTTTATTTTATTTTATTTTTTTTATTTTAGGGAGTGCTTTTTTAATTAGTTCTGCTAAATTATCAATATATCAAACTTGATGAACATCTGAAGCTCCTTGTTTGTAAAGCTTATGTGTGAAATTTTTTTTTTGGTAAAATGTGTTTGGTTCTATCTCCTTTAATGTATCTTTTTTTTGAGTTGTGCAATACAAGCAGCATTATTTTTATATAACACTATTGAAACTTTTTAATGGGAGATCACATATTTCTTTAATATGTTGATCATATATCTCAACCATATGCATTCTTTATTAGTCTCATGAATCGCCAATACTTCAGTATGATTAGATAATATGGTAGTTGAAGTTGCTTAGTAGAACACCAAGATATAATATTGTCATCATATGTAAATAAGTAACATGTTTATGACCAAGATTTATGTGGATCAGATAAATATACAACATCTACATATCCAATTACTTTTAACTTCAAGTCTTGTAGGTAAAATAAACTCATATCTAATTAGCACGTAAATAACGAACTACTTGTGTCACATTATTACAATGTCTTCGAGTTGATGAGGAACTATATATTCTTAGTAAACTCACAAAAAATGCAATATAAGGTCTTGTAAAATTAGCAAGATACATTAATGCTTTAATAGCACTAAGATATTGTCAGCATCCATTTTCTAAATCTAGATATCGAGGGAATTATGGAAAATCCTATGATAAAAGTCACTACCTTTCTTGAGTCTCGGGAGATTGAGGATGAGTGAGTCCAAGTTAGAGTTGAGAATAACTGAACCAAAATTACTTCTTTAGAATTAATTTAGACCCAATTAGCGGAAAAAAAAAGTTTGAGAGGTAAAACGACAGTTTTCACAAGTTCAACGACTGAATTTTAAATTTTTTTAGAACTTTTTACCCTTGAAGCGAATCGGTTATGCATATAGCCGACCAGCTTAGCATAGAGCCAAATCGGCTCTGCACAGTGTCGATTGGCTATTTTCTAAAATATGATGTCGTTTTATGTGTATTTGGACCTAAAACGCCAAAATAATTCTCAACAAACTTCGATTTCTAAAACCCAAGTAGCACTAGATTCTCAACGAATCTTCGATTCCACCGCCTCATCATCTCTAAAGACCTGAATATCAACACTCTATGGTGACAACCTGAGGGTCCCAAATCCAGCATCATTATCATCTCTATCTCCTTAAAACTGGTTCTTTTGCTTTATAATTTAGAAACATTATTAGGATAATTTTCTTTAATGAGTATATATGATTCACATGATTTCCATGATTAGAGTTAGGTTTTTATTAATCAATATCTTTTCCATTATGCTAGATATTATATCTGACAACATTCATTGTTCTAGGAATTGAATCTGATAGCATGCAATATGATGGATTTTGTATCTGATGGCTTGAATGATTAGAATAACATGCTAGATTCATGTTTTCATTTGATTATATCAATCTCCTAGGATTGCATGCTCAAATATAGAATCTTCTATGTAAAGCTTCTTTTATCTTTTGTAAGTTTATTCTTTTACATGTTTACACCATTTTTTATTTATTTCAGCTTAGTTTAATTTCTTCTTATCTCCTTGGCCTTATTTTTTGAGTTTTAATCATGCTTTTATCTCTCGTGCATGTTAGATCGGCTTTTGGGCAAAGGAGGATCGAGAAAATTGTAAAAATTGACAATAATCAAGCCCTAAAGCTGATCGGGCTATGTGCAGAACCAGTTAGTATGCTGAGCTGATCAGCTCTATGATATCACCAATTAGTTGTGGGCTAAAATGAATCGGCTCTGTGATGTCATTAATCGGTTGTTCATTCTAAGTTGCCCTAATTCACAGATTTTTTAGCCCTTTTGCTGATTTTTGCCAATTTTGACTTATTTTAGTTGATTTTCTTAATTTTATTAGTTGTACGAAGGGTTGTAATAGTTAGATTTACTATTTTCTCTATTTTGCTTTAGTTTGATAATGGCAAATAACTGTTATATGATTGTTAACTAGAATTGGACATCTAGACTTAGGCCCTAAAACATGGATTGTAGTTCATTAGGTTAACATATTGGTAAGTTTAGGCTTAAACTAAAATATAATTAGACTTAGTGGGCTTTGTCATATTTAGTTAATTAATCAACTAACTTAGAATAGGATCATTGAGTCAAGTCTTCACACATAAGATGTAACCCATTTAGGTTAAAAACTTGGTAATTAAAGCATAATTTATAATTAGGCTAGACTAGGTGGTTCTTTAAACATAATTGGATAGATAATTAGGTTATTTATTTGATTGAGAATTAAGCTTAAACTTGGCTAGATCTAAGTGGATCTCACATGTTGTAATGCTTTATTATAAATATTATCCTTGTTATATTTATAGGGAATAGCCCATTGAGCAATAAAATATACATAAATAAGAAAGTTGGTTTCCAAATTCATATCTAGATGTGGCAAAGCTTCCTTATGGAATCGACAAAAGCCACTCAATTAGTAAAAGTGTCCTGGTGATTACCCTGGTGGCTAATCCAAAATCACTGCGCTAGTCTCTATGATTAGTTAACGTGTTCTTTTAAGGTTGAAAAAGCCTTGCAATGTTGTAGTCGCTAAAGACACTTGGGTGTGCGTACAAAACCGCCTCCCACAGTGGCAAATTCGCTAGGGATAAGAGAAGCTGATTCTAGTGTATCTTTTTCTTTAATTCTATTGTTTAACGAGTGATTCTTGCATCATTTGCATGGTTACTTTTGGTCCCAATAGCTTCGATGACATTATTTAGTAGTTCTTTAGTTCTATTCGAACTATAGAATTATGACACTAGCTAACTATCACTCACAAGTAATAAGCTTCTTTCATCGCATAGACCCTTGAGTGGAGAGACGAGTAAAGGAAAAGTATTCTTTACTTGTAGGAGCCTTTTATCATTATCCAAGACTCAGCTCATGGTAATGACTCGTAGCAATCTCCCCTAGGAATCCTATTGCTTGCTATATGAGATATTTTCCTATATAAGTGTTTTAAGGCCATATATCGAAAGGCCTTGGCCCAAAACATGTGAAATCAGGCCTTAGGTCTGAAGATATGGAGGCTTTACCCTTATATTGGAAAATATAAACCTTGTATGTTTAATATGCTTTGAGAGCTTATGGCATGTGCATTGATGGTTAGTATCCCATGTTGATGGTAAGTTCAGACCAAAAATCCTACGAAAGAGAGACTCACCTCGAACCGTGTGTGGGAATAATAAAGTTGGAAGGATGATTGTAATATACTTTCTGTATTCCTTGACTTTGATGTGTTTGCTAGCTGTTCTATTTTGCATTCTAGTGCACCATGCATACCATGCATCTCATGCATCAGACTAACTTCTTGTTTTGAAGCCATTTTAGATTATCATCCTTAGTTTGGATAAAACAACAAGGGTGTCAAAGGTAATTGGCTTAAATTCTAAAATCAACATACACCTAGTGAGCTTTACCATGTTTTTTAATTAGTTAATTGGGCCATATTAGACTTAAGATCACATAGTTCGATCTTATTATACAAAGTAGTTCATTTAGGTTTAAAGGCTAGAATTCAAAAGTATAATTTGTAATTAGGCTAGACTAGGTGGGCCTTTTACATAATTAAATAGTTAAGTCAGCTAACAAAATAAGTATGGCCGGGTTTAATAATAATGAGCTAAACTTAGGTGGACCTCACATGTTGTAGTTCTTGATATGTAGAAATATTTATATTGTGTTTATAGAGAATAGCTTACTAAGTAATAAAATTAAAAACAAAGAAAAAAATAAGGAAGTTGGTTTTCGAATCCATCTCTAGATTTACGGCATAAGCTTTCTTATGGCATCGAAAAATGTCAATTATTAGTAAAACTGTCCCGATGAGTTATCCGGGTGGCGTCTCCTCTTTCCACACTAGTCTTTGTGACTAGTTAGTATGTTTCCAATTAGGTTAAAAAGCCTTGCAGTGCTGTAGTGGTAAACATCATAAAACAAGCAAAAATCAAAGTTATATCATTGATCCTAAAAGCATAATCATATTTTTATCTTTAAAACAACTCAAGAGCTAAATCTTGTGAAGCTTCATCATCTTCAGATGGTAGCTTTTCAATCTCTGTAGCTTCAAAGTTTTTCATGCTCCAACTAGCTTTAGCATTTTCAATTTCATCTACTTGCAAGCCATCAACATACAAGCCCGCGAAGGTCTTGGGATTCATCATTTGCAACTTTTCCTCCCAAGATGAGAGAACATTTCAAACTATTATCCGAACTTGATCCTTTTTAGAAGGCTTATTCTTCACTAAAAGTGCTTTGTTCCTCCATCTAGTCAAGAAGTTAGAAAAGGATTCATTAGGCTTTTGCTTCGTCGATTCTAAATCTCTTATAGAGACTTCTAGGTGAGCGTTGTAGTCATATTGCTACACAAAAGTATCACAAAACCTTCTCCAATCAAACTTTATGGGCCTTTCTAACTCGTGGTACTAGTTCACAACTAGCCCTTCTAATGAAAGTACAAATAACTTGATGATTTGGGTCTTAGCCAAATAAGTAGTACTCATGATAGCAGCATATTGCTTCAAGTGCACCTTTGGATCCCCATTTCCATTGAACTTTCGCATTTCAGGCATACAAATTTAGGAGGCAACTTGTCTTCTCCAATCAGCATCAGTGCATCGAGATTAAATGTTGAATATAAACCTTGATCTTTTAGCATATCTTGCACATATCAAGCCTTTTAGTCAGACTATGCACAATCTTGGATTCCATAATAGCTTTTGTAGTAAGAGCAGACTCTTTCTTAGCTTGTTCTAGCATGTAGTCATCTAAGTTCTAGATGTTCTCACCACGTGCTTCTATATTATGAGTAGCAGCAGCAGTAGTTGTAGGGACAGTAGTAGTCTTTTGGATAGTCTATTTTCTAAAAATCTCAGCCAAAGCTTGCTGGAGTTCCTATCGGATTAGAATCCTTAGTTCAAACATGATTATAGTCTTGATAGTATCAAAGTCTTGCTTATGCGCTATCTTTGTTTCAACTTCTGAAGGGCTACTTCTTGGACTCTTGTTTTGATTGCTAGTGAAATATGCCCTTTTAATATTCATTCTTATATTATCCAAAAATAAGGACGATAATCTAAAATGGCTTCAAAATAGAGAGTTGGAATGATGCATGAGATGCTTGATATGCATGATGCACATGAGATGCAAAAAGGTAGAAAACACAAAGAAATTCATAAAGTACTATACAATCATCCTTCCAACTTTATTACTCCCATACATGGTTCATAGTGAGTCTTTCTCTCCTAGGGTTTTGGGCCTGGACTTATTATCAACTATGGTTAGAAGGCCTAATGTGCACGCCATAAGCTCTTAAAGCAAGTTAAAAACAAACAAGACAATATTTTTCAGTATAAATATAAAGCTTGCATATTTTGGGCTTGATGCCTGATTCCACATGTTTTTAGGCCAAGGCTTTTCAATATGTGAGCTAAAGTACTTATAAAGAAAAACATCTTAAATAGTAAGCAAAATGGGTTCCTAAGGGATTACTACTATCATTATCATGAGCTGAGTCTTGGGTGAGGATATAAGACTCCTATAGGTAAAAAGTGTACTTTCTTGGCTTGTCTCCCAACTCAAGAGTCCATGCGATGAAGGAATTCACTCATTACTTATAAGTGATGGTTAGCAATGTCGTAATTCCAAGATTTGAATAGAACTAAAGAACCACTAACCAATGCCATCGGGGCTATAGGGACTAAAGTGCACAATGTGTAATAATGGTGTATTAATGCAAGAATCACTCATTAATAATGAAATTAAAGACAAATATACACTGGAATTAACTTTTCTTATCCCTAATGGAGTCGCCACTATGGGCGGCGATTTCGGACGCACACCGAAGTGTCTTTAGCGACTATAACACTATAAGACTTTTCAACCTTATTGGGAACACACTAACTAGTCACAGAGACTAGCGTGGAGATGAGAGTCACCACCTAGGTAATTGGGACACTTTTACTAATGAGTAACATTTCTCAATTCCATAAGGAAGCTTACATCACAAATCATATATGGATTCGGAAACCAACTTCCTTATTTGTGTATATTTGTTTTTAATTTTAGAGAAAAAGATCCCAAATACCTCGATCTTTGAGCATTTTTACGAATCTACCCTCACCTTTAAAACTTATTAATTTGGTCCACCATGTTTGCATTTTGTATCATATCTACCCACAAGCATTTTAGCGTGTGCCACTCATGACATATCGTCCACACATGGCAAGAAATGTTTGCCTACATGGCTCAGGACTTGAAGAACCTCAAAACTCACTATTTCTTCCTAAATTTTCACAAATTCTAATTCCTAGGGTTTTATAATTACAATACAACTAAAATAACTACTTTATCACTTCTTTAAAGCTTTTCATACTTCTGTCCCATATCGCTCCTTTGTCAAAGAATTGTTTTGGTATCTTTGTCCCCTTTGTGCTCCATTGTTCTTGAAGCTTGTGGATGTGGTCCTTCGCAATATGGCTCCTTCTAGAAAATGACAACGAAGGTATGCATTTGTTAATACAGTCAATGGGTACGGCAATGCAAGTAGGGAATGTTATTCTTGTGGGTATAATAGAATAAGGACTATGCATTTGGTAAAAGAAATTAGCAATAAATAAAAGATTTAGTGATTTATGTTAAAGGAATTGTCCATTTCGTATATGCATTTGGTATAATAGTAAAAAAGGCATTTGCATTTGGTACTAGTATAAAATAAAGATTTAGATTTTGTGTTAAAAAGTAGTTTTCACATTAGTTGTAATTTATTATTATATTGCCGCATACTAATTTAATTGTTGTGTATATATTTTATGCAGTCTTCCTATTGAATTTCATCATGGGTGGGGCATTAGTTAGTAATCCTATAATGAAGTATGTTGGTGGGTGTAATGTAAATCTTAGTGGCATTTCTAGTTTCAGTATTGAGGAGATAGTGAAAACATTGTGATATACACATTTCTTGAGTGTTGCCTATGAACCCCCTAGGAGATGGAAACCTATAGGGTTTTTGTTGAGACTGAGGAAGAATGCAAAAATGTGTTTGCAGAAGGTTTAGAATATGGATTTTTAAAAGATTATGCTGAAGCTGTAATAATGACTCCAAATTATGGATAAACTGCAACTGAAAATGAGAATCAATATTATAATGACAGTGCAGATGAACCATTAACTGTAGTTGCATTTGAAAGTGCAAATTAAAATGAAACTAAACCTGAAAGTGTTCTAAATAAAAGGGAAAATGAAGTAGAACCTGAAATTGTGAACAATGTAGTTGAGAATGAAGAATCTAGTGAGGATAAAGATTATACCCCTGGAAATGATGAATGTGATGAGAAGGATAGCCTATCTTCTGATGTTCCTGATTCAGATGTTGATGAGGAATATCTTATTGCAAAACAGAATCTGAAGGACTTTAGCAAGACTTTAGTTAACAATGGATTTGGGTTGAGATTGGATAGGGACCGAGGGAGAGATGACAGTAGGTTTGTGGGGGCTAGTAGTAATACTAGAGTAGATGGCAATGTGAGTGATAGTAGTGGGTATCATGATTTTTGCAAGGATTTTATATTATAGTAATATCAAAAGGCTATTTATTGCCTATTTTATGTGTCCAAATATGAAACCAATAAAAATATGGCTCCACATGTCTGTCATAATAACTATAGGTTCAGTTTACTTCATCAAAGCCATAAGAAATACATGCAAAATATCTATAAAAAATAAAATATAAGAGAAAAACAAGAGCTTCATTGTACAATCAATTACAAAAGTTGGTACTTCATTTCACCATTCATTCTGAGTTTAACCCCGTCCATACACAAAACAAATCCTACACCTTGCTACATCAAGCATAAAGCATAGATGACCATGAGCATGAATGAATTCAGTCAATGCCAATCTGAAGTGACTTGCCACAGCGCAGAAGTGTAAAAGCAACACCCGCCCCTATCGTCACATTGGTAGCACATTCCATCCAAATTGACAAACAAAATCATCATACATTGTTTAATTCTCTCCAAGTAAAACAAGCTAAACCTAACATTCTTGACAAAGCTTACCTCGATATAGAGACCGTAATATACCTACCCTAGATTAGTATACCTTTGATCATGAATTGATCCTCATATTCACAAAATGCTACTTTAGTCCCACATAAATACTCTCAATTTTTTACAACAGAAGATCTTCATGATGCCCCTTGCATTTTGCATTAATTGGTTAAAGCTTCTAAGTGAAGAGGAATGTTATTGAAGTGGCCATGAGAGGAAGAAGAAAACCCTAGGTTTTAATTCCCCCTAGAAATTAGAATTGGGGAAAAAATTGGGAAGAAACAATGAGTTTTGAGGTTCTTTAAGTCCTGAGCCATGTAAGCAAATATTTCTTGCCATGTGTGGACGCCATGTCATGAGTGACACATGCCAAAATGCTTGTGGGTAGATATGATACAATATGCAAACATAGTAGACCAAATTAATAAGTTTTAAAGGTGAGTAGATTCGCAAAAATAGTCAAAGGTCGAGGTATCTAGGATCATTTTTCCTTAATTTTATTATTTAACGAGCTATTCCTTATAAATGCAACAATTATATATATTACACATCAAGCACCATAGCATGTGAGGTCTACCTAAATCTAGCATATTTTATTAAAATCCAACCATATTCAAAGTTACTAATCTAACTTACTAGTTAATTGTATATAAGGCCCATCTAGTCTAGCCCGATTACAAATTATGCTTTGATTTATAGCCTTTAAGCCTAATAGACTACTTTTTATAAAAAATCTCAATTTAGTGATCTTAAATTTAATATAGCCCAATTTAACCTAATTGTGGCATGACAAAGTCTATTAAGTCTATGTTGATTTTAAGGCCCAATCACCATGCAATTAACTTGACGGACAACAAATTTTCACGCCAGGTCCAATTTTAAAGCTGATGTCTATATGTTAGTTTTTAATTAGGAAATCACACAGGAAATAGTTGGCATCCATCATAGATAAAACAAAAATAAAGAACATAAAGTAAATTTAGCTATTACAACCTACCTATAAAAAAAATTGGAAAGAAAAATCCTAAGTTATAGTATATGAAATTGCCAAAAATATATTAAAGACTCAAAAATTGCCCTAAAAATTATGCATAGCCCATCGACTCTAAGAGGCTTTGGGTGGCTTTCTGCAATTTTCTTCGATTTGTCACGTCCAAAAATCGATTTTCATATGCATAGGAGGTAAAAATTTAGTTAGAATATATAATATCAAAAAAAGAATGAAAATATAATCTAATTATATCTACTAACTAATCAAATTCAAAACCTAATCAATTCAGGTTCAAAGCCCTAAGTATTCTTATTATCATATTCAAAATCCAATAAAATCAGCATATTTAGTAGAAAGGAATTCTAGTATACTCATGTTAATCATGTGGAACAAACATTAAAAATATTGCCAATATTTTTCTATAAACCAAAATATATATAAGAAGCAATTAGAGAAGAGATGTTGATGATGTGGATGTAGGGCAATCTATAGATTGTTACTGTTGCTTGTCATTCTACGAGTCTTAGGACATGAGGAAGCTGTTGAATCAAAAAGTGATTGCGAATCCAGTTCTACTTTTGGGATTTTAGAAAATTTTCTGCCATTCTTCAATGGGCTTTCTAATTTGGAGCTCTTTCTCAATGGCTAGCTAAGGGCTAATTCTTTGTATATGCTGATATAGCTAGAAACTTTTGGGAATTCTTGCTCTAGTAATTAATCAGTATAGTCAGCCCTAGACCTAGGCCATATTATTCTATTTATAGAATTAGGTTTAGGAAACCCTATGAGATACTGCTAATTGTTCATATATTTAAAAGATATAATGTAATTGTCCCTCTCCTTTATAAGATTAATATCAAATAAAAAGGGATTTAATCTTTTATTTTCAAACAATTATCATAAAAAATACTTAAAAATTCCAATAATTATCATAAATATCTTCTAAGAACTTATTTTTACTAATTTTGGCGTTTTAGGTCGAAAATATACATAAAACGATGTCAAATTCAATAAACGGCAAATCAGTCGTGTGGAAAGCCTGTTGGCTTTATGCTCAGTTGATTGGCTCTGTGTTGAGTCAATTCGGCTGTGCACAGAACCAACTGCTCTAAGGAGCAAAAGTCCTAAATTTTTTGATAATTTAGTCCTTGGACTTGTGAAAACTGTAATTTTATGACTCAAACTTTACTTTTCTTCTGTCAATTGGGTCCAAATTGATTCTAGAAAAGTAATTTTAAGTCCAATTATTCCCATCCTTTTCTTAGATTTGTCCCTTCTCAATCTTCGAGACTCGACACGACCCCCTTGTGTAGTCTATATAGAATTTGTCTTAAGTGTCTATGGATAATACTCTTATGACAATCATATAAGACATGATTCTTAGACTTGAGATAATAATGTATTATCTTATATGAGGATTATTATACTTTGATACTATCTTATGTTTTCCTATCCATGGAGCACTCAAAAGATAGGCATTGGGTATAGTAAGAGTCATATGAAGATAATAAGTTATCAATAAAATATTCAGTGCCTAAGGTAATATGTCATGGGACCTTATCCTGATGATTCTTGATATGCTTCAACATAGAAATCCTAAACCAAGATTGTACAAATGAAAATTATGAAAAGGGTTTCATAAATCTTAATCAAGATGTTATATGCATTTATCAAGAACAAATATGATTGGCTCAATTATAGAGTTGACACTTGCATCCATGCTCTATGAATTAATTGGGATAAGAGTACAATGAAAAGATTGAATTACTCTGTAAGATTGTTCAATATAAAGGTTGATTAAAGCACTTTAATCATTCCTTTATATTTGGGTGGTCATGATGCATTGCTAGATGCCAATTTTGATTTTTGAATATAGATTAAGTTAAATTAGAAAATTAACATTAAATTAAAAAAGTTTAATTCATAATCTATATTCATTGCCTAATGTTAGGAAATTTTTGGGTCACATACAAATAGGCTTTAAGTGAGGGTTTAAGCATTGGGCTTAAGTTCACATATATTGGGCCTAATTAAAGGTTAACTAATTAAAAGCTAATGGGCCTTGTATAATGGGCCTATGATGGGTTATTTTCTATGGATTAGTTTTATACTAATTAAAGTCTATTTAAGATAACAAAGCTCAACTTAAAGTAAGTTAGAGTTTTGTAAAAATTTTAAACCTTTAAGGACTTTGATTAAAAGCCATATATGTAGAAAGAGATGATATGAGGCGACAAAAAGGGTGAATGGTTGAACATTGGTGGCACATCTAAAAGAAAAAAAAATTATTTAGAAGAACTTAGGTGAATCAATCAATAAGATTAATTGATTCATCCCCTTGCTTGAAACTAGCATTCAATCTCCAACATTTATTCTCAATCTCCTAAAAGTGGTTTAGTGAGATCTTTATTTAAAAGCTTGTGTGGATCACCAAACGAGGCGGGTCACTTGAGTAGCTTTAAAGTTCATTAATCATTCTTAAAGAATAAAAAATCAATAAAGCAAGAAGCACTCATTGGATTGGCCAAAATCTCCCTTTATAAGCCTTTTCCATCTTTTGCTTGTTTTGTGTGTTATGTCTATCTTAATCAATAAGATCCTTGGTGGGAGTGGTGAAAATTTTTTAATTGCTTTTGTTGCGCCTTTCCTTATGTTTTAATTTTAATTCCTAACATTTCTTTCTTTGGTTGCCTTTTATATGACTTAAACTCCTTTCTGATATAAAATTGACCATTGAAGCATGCTCAATATTTAATTTATTATTGAATATCATACATGCAGCTTCCGTGAACAACCAAGACCCAAAAATTCATGAAACATCCAAATCCTTGAAAACTCTAAGATTCTAGTCGATGATATCACATAGTCAATGGTTGTGGAGCTGAGCCGATCGGCTCTACATATAACCGATCGACAGTATGCTAAGTCGATCGGCTGTATGGTTTTAGAGTCCGATTCAAACATTGATTCTTAGCATATAAATACATGCATTTCATTCCATTTAGATTAAAAACCATGATCAAAGAAGTGTTAAAGCCCTCAAAACTCTTCTCAAAACCGTTATTAGTGATGAGTGAATCAAACTTAGGAAATTCCACCTTTCTTCCTACAAAATGATACAACACACCAAGCTTGACTACGATTTTCTTCACTCGGCTGTTAACTTTTTGTGCCTAAAAGATCATGTCTTTTTTTGCTTTAATAGGCAAGAGTTATGCCCTATAATCGAAGAGTTTTCTACTATTCTTGGAGGCCTCGAAGATTCTACACATCTTATTGCTTTGCCAAAGCTAGATGACCTTTTCCTTTGAAAATTGGTAGAGTTATTCAATATGCCCCCAGGTAAGGTACTTTAGCATTTCTATTGGCGAATATATCACTATCACCTTATTAATCCCCTATTATGAGAAGAAAGAGAGGGGCACACCTGTTTAGGTTAGGATGTTGAGCTTTTGGCTGCCCAATTCCTACTGATTTCTCCCCAAGGAGAGGAAGATATCAAAATTGCCGGCATTATTGGCCAAGTAGAGTGTAGGGCTGATCCAGTTCCAATTATCTTGGTAGAAACTATTATTGGATTGGAGATGTACGAAACCCATCAATAGTTTGGTGGCAGCCTTATTCTCTTGCAAGTATGCAACCAAATCTCTTTTCTTCTTTATTCTTTTTGCCTTTATTTTTGCCTAACCCGCCCTCTCAAATTTTCAACTTAGTAGGCTATTGTCTTAACTCTTACCTAAGCTGCCCTTTCGAATTTTTGACTTAGCGGACTATATGTTTGTTTGAGCCACCCTTTCGTGTTTTCAACTTAGCTTTTATTTTTTATTTATTTTTCTTTTTCTCTTCTCTTTTTACAAATTTGGTTGCGTGAGAAGCTTATTGACCATCCTAAGGGACATTGACAAATATAAGCTGAAGCATGTGGAAGTTCGCTCTATTGCTGCCCTTCAAGGTCATAAGAACTGAATTTCTTGGATGAAAAGCATTTTAGATGCACTTATCTGCTGGACCTATCCTTGGTGGAGAATTAAGCATGTCACACTCTTGGTATATGGTGGTTACGTCCCTTTACTCAGTTTACAAGCATCCATTTTCTACACATTTGCCAAGCTTTGTTGCCAATATGCGCAAAAACAACTGATTTTGGAATTCTCTCTCGAATTTGAAGGTTTTCCACTAAGGCAGGACTTCTTAGACAAGATGGAGAGACTGTGGCCCTGGTGCATCATAGATTGCATCCTTGATGCTTAAGGCAACCTAACCACATATGACAACTTTAGGCTTAGATTCAACTTCATACTACGAGTGCGTTTGGATTTGCAAGATTTAAGAGGACTCGAGAGCTAGCTGTTGAATCTAGGAATGCAGATGCAGAAAGAAGAAAATGAAGAATGCTTCTATTTTTTAGATCTCATTGATTTTGCATAGGGTTTAATTTAGTCTTTTCTTTTAGTAGTGCATACAGTAACAAACATACATATATGTGTTTGATAAAAGTTCTAAAGAATTTATTTACTTAGTAAAGGCCTAAATAGGTACATTTTAATTTTTCATGATACAGCTTTTATTATTAGCTAGTCCTTCCGAATTTTCTCGCTAAACATTTTCTCTCTTTATGCCCTAATTTTTACCTGACCAATCTTTTCAAGTTTTTTAATTAGCATGCTATTGTTTTTATGCATAGTATTTCTTGAGACGATCCAGATTAATAGGCTCAGATAGTTCATTCCGTTCAAGGTTTAAAATGTTAGCAGCACTTTTTTGCTGGATCTTCTTTACAAGGTACTAGCCCTCACAATTAGGCCTGAACTTTCCTCTCAGATTGAACGCGGTAGGTCTTGTGTGCTTCAACACTAAATCACCAGCTCTGATATTTTCTGATTTCACTTTCTTATTGAACGCCTTGGCTAATCGCTTTTGATATAACTGCATGTGATTTAAATTAGTTTTTATATCTGATTTGCTTCACCGAATTACTGAGTTGGCTTGAGTGCATTATACTTTCACTTACATGTCTCATCATGTTAACTTCCTATGTGTTCTAATAAATGAGATTTGATAAAATTATTCCTTGGCTTTCTTACTTGAGTAATTAGAATTTTTGTTCTTAATTTGCCTCCATTTTTTAAATCAAAATTTTCTTTTTTTTTTTTTTAATTTTTTTTGTCTTTATCTTCTTTTGAATTGTTTGCTTCTTTTAAACATTTCTAAATTTCTAAACACTCAATTATTAAGTAAAAAAGCCAATGAGTAATTTTATAAATTTCATTTATCGGAAAATAAAGAAAGTTAACGTGGTGAAATATATAGGTAAAAGTAAGCCCACTCAAGCCAACTCAGCAGTCCGATGAAAGCAAATTGAAATAAAAACTTATTTAAATTCTTTTAAAGTTGAGTAACTTTTAAAAAAAATAAATGTTTAGCCACCAAAAACTAAAAAGGTCAAATACTGTTTACTCCCTATAGTTTTACCTAATATATTAGTCAAGTTCTACATTTTTTATTACATTAAACTTTCCATAAAATTAATTACTACCACATTCCGTGTTAGTCGAAGAATTAAACTAGTAATTTAAGATTACATTTTGATCCTTAAACATATTATTAAATATCAAATTCGTCCAAAATTAATTTAGTACAAGTTAGTTTTAGTGTCTAATTAAAATAATAAATTTAATTTTTTTTTGTACTCTAATTTTTTATTTTTTATTTAAATAATTTAAACATTTTAAAACTACTTATATTTATAATAGTATTAATAAATTACTATATAACTTAATTTTAGTTATTAATATAAAACAAATATTTCTAGTTAAATTTTTTTATTCTATTGTTATTTTTATTATATATCATAGTTAAACTATATAAAAATAAAAATTAAATTAAATAATTATGTCTTAATCTAGTGAAATAATTATTATTTTTAATATAGTCTAATTTTAGTGTTTAGTAAAAATAATAACGTAACAATTTACTTTATTTCAAAATTTAATATTAAATTACTTAGTAATTTAATAATGTTAAATAAAAAATAAATATTTTTAATACGTTTAAAATTTTTTAAAATTAGATTATACTAAAAGAAATAAAAGATATAAATAAATAAAATTTATTATTTTAATTAGACACTAAAATTAATTTATATAAAATGTAGAAAAAATTAAACAACCAAATCATATATTATACCAACCTATATGAATAAATAGTATTTAACCTCAACTAAAATTGGAAAAGTACATACCCATTGGTGTAATTTTTCCTTGAATTAATTTATTTTTTTCATCCTTGTCACTGCATATTTTTTTAACCTCGCGCTCCTAGTAGCCGCCCAGCGGCCTCTGCTGCTCTGCACGTGATTGTTCAGTGTGTGCGTCGAACGGTGCCAAAGTATTTCTTTCAACAGTTAAGTTTCTTAATTCTCTACTATCTTTGGTCTCTTTAAGATCTTAGTTTTAGGAAATTAATAATTTCTAAGAATTTGTTCTTTGCATATGCTTCTATTGCAACTGTTTGTTATAATTAGGAAATTATTATGCTTTTGCATATGCTTCTAATTTTGTTATATTTATTGTAATTGTATGGTATTGAATGAGAGATAATTTATGTATTTATTTGCCATATTAATTAAAAGCAAAGTGGTATTGGTTTTGGTGTAGGAGGGTTTTTGATTTTAGGGAGAGATGCCTTCAAAGGTTAAGAAGCACCCAAAGACAGCATCAAGGCTGTCGAATGCTGAACATTCTCAATCTCCTAGAACACCATCATTGATATCTTCTTGTGATGATTTATTAGAAGTTAGTGAGCAAGATGTTGCCATCTCTTTACAAGAAGCATCAAACAGATATCCTTCCATGATTGGTAATTCTGCTTTTATCGGTCGACTCACTGATGTTGACCCTCATTCTAAAGGTTGCAAAATTTGGCTGTCCGAATCTTCCATGGTTGCTTCTTCAATTTCCCCTGGCTCTATTGTATCGGTAATTTCTCATCGAATAAACCAAAATTTCATTTTGTAATGTTTATGCATTTTTTAAATGGAGATTCAAAATATCATTTATAGTTTTCTTGTAACTTTTTTCTTGTTGACAACAATAGTTTTTGCTTTATCTGCATTATATTGTCTTAGTGATGTAATTGCTTTGTTGCTCTTTTATATTTGTTCTTTCTCTTTTTTATAATTCATTTTGTTATTCAATTTGTCATTGTAATATTGTTTCAGGTTTCTCTTGCTGCATCAGGACGTAGAGTTTCAAATCCTCTCATCTCAATACCGGGAGAATTTGCTAGGCAGTTTGAGGTTGAGAATCTGGATGAAACAACAAATGAAGTGGGGAACTACTTTGCTTTTGCTACGGTGTTTCCTTCTTGTAAGGTTTGAATATCTCTCTCAGCTCAATCTCTACGTTGTTATGCAGCATATTTAGAAAGAAGCATGTCCGCAGCAGAATGCAAGACTAGCTGATACATTTCAAGCATTTTCTTCTTGCAAAGTGAAAGCAAGTTCATACGGGAAATTTGAATTCCTTTTTCTAATCAATCACAAAAAGATTTGGGCTTCTTCTCTATTGATAATATTAGAAGTTGCTCTGGCTAAAAATGATATATTTTTGACGCTGAGTTTACATTGTCATCATTCTTCCTGTGATAAAATTTATTTATTTATACTTGGTAATTTTTTAATCGTTGAATGGCCAAGTAATTTGGGAAAATTTAAGGAAGAACTGTGCATTTGTGCATATGTGTTTTCATATATGGCTTCATAGTCATAGTTCATAAATATATGTGTTTGCTCATTGAATTGGTTGTGCTGTCTTTTTTCCTATGTGGGTTTCTTTTAGTCAAGTTTCAAAAGGATTTACTCAAAATACTATTTTTTCATTGTTTATAAAGCCGAACCTTCAGTTCATGGTGGAATGTGAGGACCTGTTGCTTTATTTGCTCTCACATTTGTGTTCTTATGTATTTGAATTTTTGATGACTTGAACTGCCTCTCTCTCCCCACTCATTTTTATAATGTACATCTCTAATTTTAAACTCAAGTATTTCCAACTTGTTCAACTGTTGCTTAGCACGTTCCACAATCACTTTAGGTTCAGGGTTTCACTATCAATGCATTTCATTTTCGCTCCGTTTGGCATGTAACTACAGTTATTCAATAAAATTGGACACAAGGCAGTACTGAATCTATGTTTGTTAGTAGAAGTGTGGGAGGCGACCCTTTATTTTAATAAAAGATTTGCAGACATTCTGGCTGTTGAGGGAAAGCTGTAGCCTTTTTCTTTTTAATTAATTATTTGTATAATTTTCTCATTTCACGGAATTGATTTCTGGAAACTTAGAATTTTACCCTTTTAACATTCCTTTCCAGGCTTTGAAGGATGGGGTGCGGTTCTCTTCAAGCCTTTCATACACAATGGGATGTCCTGCTTCAGGACGGCTTGTATTTGTTTACCCTGTACAAAATCAACTTCTAAGTGGGCTTGTAAATGGAGACAGTAAACCAAATGATAAAAAAATTGATAGTCTCTCATCTCACAACTTCTATGAATTGCACTTAGAGCTGGTTCCTGTTAAGGATAGGGTCAAACAGAGCAGTGATGTGATTTCTAAAATGAATTCTGCTGAAAAAACACATGGACAATCTGAAAATGGGAAGAATTCATCTCCCAGGACACCATTGTGTCAGCCAAAGCTAAGTTCTAGTAGTCCTAGCCTGTCAGCTTCATCAAGATGTGAAGAAGCAATGTCCAATTTATCTAACCGCCGTCAGACTCATGTTGATTCATTTGATATCAAAGAGGTCCTAAAGGATGAAAGTGTGAAACAACTTCTGCAGGCTTGTGTTGTTTCCTGGTTGTATTCTCGTATTCTAATATGTGGGAATATTGTGGCTATCCCTATACTTTCGGAGCTTTGCATTTTCCGTGTCGTAAGCGCAAATCAATCTTTGGAAGATAATCAAAATCAAGATCTGATAAAAGAAAGAAGTAACAGTGTTTGTCCTCAGTCTTCTGAATCAATGGACCATCTGAAAGAAACTATTTCTATAAATCATGAAACAAAAGTATACTTGCATTTACCAATGAATTCTGCTTGTAAAACTCCCTACAGGAGCAGCTTGTCATTTACACAAATTGAGAATGTGCATGTGAAAAGTGTTATGGCACATGAGATAACAAAATTGGGTGGTCTGCATAAAGAATATGCCGTTTTGAAGGACATAATTTTGTCAACCATGAAGAATGATTTTTTGAGGTATGTCGTTCCAGTTCTTTTCCTTAGTTTGTTAGAAACTTCAATTGCATTCTCTACAAAGCTGCCTCCTTTCATGGCAAGCTGTGCTATGTTGTAAGAACTCTTCTTCATAATTGAATTATATAGATGTTCACATATAAGATCTATCAAGGATGAAGAATCTAGAATTACGCTCTCAGAAATATAATGGGTTCATAAACTTAATAAACCCAACTTATAGACTAAGGATTATGTACCTGTCTACCATGTTAATTAAGTGCCACTTTACATGTCTGAAACATCATGATAGCTACTTTCCTTTTGTAGCCAAGATAGTACTTTAAACTGCTGGAACCTTTCAATACCTTGTGAATTTAGAACACGAGCAGATAAATATCTAGAACTTCCCATCTGCTAAGCTATGTAGTATATGATTATGATGCACGATGGGCTTTTTATTTAAGCTTAAATATATTTTAAATATTTAGTTCAAGATTGTTCTCACACACGTGCAAATTTTCTGGTCATTATCACATTAAGCCTTCTGTCAAAGAGGCCATCTTGTCTTGTGTCTATTATTTTATAATTTCACTTAAAGTCTCAAACCTTGTATGGCAAAGCTATGGCAAGTGAAATAAGATTAAAGTTAAGGAAAGGTTATGTAAAGTATATTATCTAAGCTTACCTTGTTTGGGAGGAGGGATTCTAAAATGATGAGTGGGCTGGAAATTGAGAGATTTTGACTAAATCTCCCAAAAGTACTGTGTCTAATTACCATGGTGCCTCTTCTAGACAGGACATAAAGTTATTATACCACTTAAAATCTTCTTTTGTGCCAAAAAGAAAAAGTTCCATGGTTATATTTCGGTATGATAATCATTATATATCTAACATTTTTTGTATTTCTAGAGAGATCTGAGCAAGACATATGTTGGATAAAGATGTGTTGATTAGTTTACAATTATTAAACAAGTTAATCATTCTAGAGATGGAGATTTTAATTAGATATTAGTGGCACTTAGTGAAGGCTAATTTTAGCCGTATCACTATCTTCAAGTAGGGGTTATTAAGGCATCTCTGGGGATGCAAGTGCTGGTTTATATATTTTACTGATAAAATATCTTTCCTTTTCCTAGAAATGTTATAAAGTATTGATTGTACACTGTTTAAATTTTTTATTTTCCTGCATTTGGAACCTTTAGTATTATTGGTCATTAACATAACTATTTAGTCTTGGTTTACGACCAACAAAAGGAGTGCTTCTTCATGGACCGACTGGGACAGGGAAGACCTCTTTGGCTCGATTATGTGCCCTTGATGCTGGTGTCAACCTTCTCTCTGTGAATGGACCTGAGATTATAAGTCAATATCATGGAGAAAGTGAGCAGGCACTTCATGAAGTTTTTGCTTCCGCCAGTCAAGGTGCACCTGCTGTGGTTAGATTTCTTCTCTCATGGTTATTAATTTTTTTTCTAATTTTTGGGCCCTTGCCTTCTTCAAAAAGAAAGAATGATGATTAGATTTGTTTCATCTATAGCTTATTAACTATTTTGGTCTCAAACTGCAAATGCATATTGTTGACTCTCTTTCTACCCATTGTTGTTTAAAGCTATCTTATGCACATTTAATTTGCTGGAACTGAAAACATAAGTCCACAGAAGGACTATGGAGCATTGACCATTACTCCTTGACATCTTATTAATTGACCTTCTTCACAATTGTGGGGCTCAAACTGTTTTTGGTCTTCATGTTTACTCTTTTCATACTAGGATTTTCATGCTGATCATGTGCTAAGTAGGTTGGCAACCTTTTCTTCATTGGGTACCATGGATGGGCGTTATTCGGTTAAAATTGCATAATTCATTTCTCTTATTGTAGCTCATTTTGTTTTGACATCTTGGTTTGGTTTGGTTCAGTGCAGTTTATATTGATTGAATTTTCTGTTTATATTATATATACACACACATATATACTGTTCTGGAGAAAGCTTTAGAGTTTCTTAAGTTGTATATCTATTTGTCTAAAGAAGAAATCCCTTTCCTTGTTTATTGTCAAAACCTAGCTGCCGCACCAACCATTCTTCTTTCTCTCTCTCTTACTAAGTTCCCTCTTTCTCTTTCAATTACGATTCTTCTTTTTTCAGGATTAAAAGCTTTCTTCTTCACTCATGATTGGTAGTTTTTTGAATTTTGGCAATATTAAAGGACCAAAAAGCTAGCATCTCATTCTTAACCAAAAAGCTAGTATTTCATTCTTAGACGAACTGATCAGATTTGATACCCTGTTCATACTTTTATATGAATTACTCATTTGCATGGACATAGATAGTTGTTAAAGGTCCAAGGCACAAATAAAAAATAAATGAAGCTAATAAGACTCATATCATAATCCATGCATAAAATCATAAACTTAGCATGTTCAGAGACATAAAACCAAAAAACAAAAGAAAATCTAAAAGGAACTTGCGCAAGAGACATAAAACCATAATTATTTCCTACTAAATAACTATAATACCTAAGGTATCTTCTGTAAGACAGCTAAGTATTATCATTAAGCTCAATATAGCCATCTTCTTCTTCATCAACATCCTCATAGTCATTTCCAATTTCTTCTTCCTTGTTGTCTAATTTTCTTCTTTTTATTTTTCTTGAGATGATTAGTATAGTTGAGCCTGTAAACTATTTGAAACTTGATATTGATGGCCCAGATTCATCTATTGACATATATATGAAAAACAACACAACTTAAAATTTACAAAGAATTCTGTGGATTGGTATGAATTTGTAACAAATGCAATTTTTTCAGTCAGTATAGCTTTTTTGGAATATTTATAGCGTCCTCTTTATATAAGCTAAGTAAATGGAGGACCTAATTTGATTGAGCATTTCGTTTTACATATTTCTTTTCATTATTATTGCTGTTCAGTGAAATTGTCTCTTTTAAAATGTAATGTGGGTTGGTACCTATAGATTTCATAATTAATTTTAAAGTTTTGCTTTGTGAAAATAGAGAATTTACTCTTTCTTATACCTAGACAGTTATAACCAGTGGTAGTCCTTTTACAGGTGTTCATTGATGAGTTGGATTCTATTGCACCAGCTCGGAAAGATGGAGGTGAAGCACTATCTCAAAGAATGGTAGCTACATTGTTGAATTTAATGGACGGGGTTAGTAGGACTGATGGAGTAATTATAATCGCTGCTACAAATAGGCCTGATAGCATTGAGCCTGCACTGAGACGGCCTGGAAGACTTGATAGGGAAATTGAAATAGGTGGTCTAATTAGTCTTATTTCCTGTTTTCTTATTCTTTTTATTTCTTATTTATTTTCTTAATTCTTAATTTTTAATTTTTTAATTTATTTACACTTTTATTCACATTTTACGCTGCTTAATGCTGCAAGGCCCTATATCTATAGTACTGATAGAAATGCTAGGTTTCGATGTCTCAATGAATTTTGATTTGTCAGAATACTCATGCCGAAACACCACTAATATGTCCATTTGGTAATATGCATTTTAAAAATTCTACCTAAATACATCAAGTATTGAACTGGGATTTGTGAGCTTTAGTGCATGAAGATCAGTGATCTAGGAGCCTCAAGTGCCACTTGTATTTTCTATCATGCTCAAAGAAAAAAAATATCTAGCAAATATAAACATCTAGAGGAATGTGCTTTTGCTCATGTGGAAGTTCTTGATTGCTATTCCTAAGCTAATGCTGTAGTTGAGATATGTTTTCCCACCTGATGGAATTTTTAGTCCTTGCAACTTCTTATATAGAATTCACAATAAAATCTGCGCATGATTGATGCCTAAAGCTTAGTCATCTAATGTAATAAATAGGTAAAAGTTTGACTTTGTTGGGATTACCTATTAGACACGGATTGAATTACAAAAATTGGATTACAGGGAGTGGAGCCAATTTCATGTGGTTGCATTAGAAATATTAGGTATAACAGAGGGAAGAAGAAAAACATAGAGCTTGCATTAATGAAGAACTACATGTGAAATGGCAAAGTGGATTGCTACATGTTCTTTTGCTGTACATTCAAGCGGCTCCATCTTTAGTCTTTTTTGAGCTCATTACAAGTGCCATGTGTTTATTTATTTATTATTTTTCTGCTCACAGGTGTTCCATCTCCCAAGCAACGATTAGATATTCTGAATACTCTTCTCAGTCAAAGGGAGCACTCTCTTTCAGATTTGCAGGTTCAACACCTTGCTGTGGCTACACATGGCTTTGTGGGTGCGGACTTAGCTGCTCTCTGCAATGAGGCGGCCTTAATTTGTCTTCGACGTTATGTCAAGTCCAGAAAGTCTAATAATTACTTGCATTCCATGGGATCTCCTACTGTTGGTGAGTCTTATCATGAGATTATGTTGAACGGATCTAGCGAGACATGTGAAGATTCTGTATCGTCAAATCTGCAATCTTTGGCTGCTTCCTCGGAGAATAGCCTTAGTACTAGCGAGGCAATATTGGTGGCAGAAGAAAGTATCCTAAAAGTTGTATTTGAGGATTTTGAGAAGGCGAGGATGAAAGTCAGGCCTAGTGCCATGCGAGAGGTATGATTAATATTTTCATATTGTTTGGGTGAATCTGGTTCTGTCAAACAGGTTTTTAGGAACTTAGTTCCACCATTATATATGGCCTTTAGGTATTTACATTACAAATAGCACTATATCATATGAGACGTTGGATTTTACATGTTTAAAGAGGTCTTGGAGCACTCTCATAAGTTGTGTAATGCACTAGAAGTGTACCATAACTATAAAATAGTTGGGAAGATTTATCAGATGCTAGATTTTGGATACAGATACAGCAGATGCTACTACCCATAGAACTAGACAGATGTGTTTCTATTCGTAGTGACTACTGCTGTGTGTTAGCTTTCCATAATTAGAAGCATCGGAGATACTAGGGCTGCTTTTTTATTAATTTAGAATCTAATCCATAAGCTCTACCAGAACCTTAGGACATATGTAATAGTTGAATTATCCAACTTGTTTGGAACACCTCTAGAACTTGTTTAATTTCATGCTCTGCTAATATTTGGAATTAAAACCATTTTAATTATCATTCAGAAAGGATATTCATTAAAATGGCACTGTGGAAGAACTTTTCAGTAGTCTATCAATCCAAACGCCATTTCTTTGACTTTATTATTCTACTTCCAGGTAATACTTGAGGTTCCAAAAGTTAATTGGGAAGATGTAGGTGGCCAGAAGGAGGTAAAAGCTCAATTGATGGAAGCAGTGGAATGGCCTCAAAAACATCAGGATGCATTCCAACGCATTGGTACACGTCCCCCAACAGGGGTACTGATGTTTGGGCCTCCTGGCTGTAGCAAAACTCTCATGGCACGTGCAGTAGCTTCTGAAGCTGGATTAAATTTCTTCGCGGTGAAGGGTCCAGAACTCTTTAGTAAATGGGTTGGCGAATCAGAGAAGGCTGTAAGATCCCTCTTTGCAAAGGCCAGGGCCAATGCACCATCAATCATATTTTTTGATGAAATTGATGGTCTTGCTGTTATTCGTGGGAAAGAAAATGATGGGGTTTCAGTTTCTGATAGGGTTATGACCCAACTTCTTGTTGAATTGGATGGTTAGTGATTTGTTAGTTATATTGCATGATAGAAATTCTTTTTCTTATAGGGATTTGATCTTGCATTTCTATAGATTTATTGGCTATAGAAGTTCCCTTTTTGTAAGGGGTTATTCTTGCATATTTGTGGATATATTAGCTATGAAACTAACCAAAACTTGGTGGAAAAAATATTTGAATTTCTTGGATAATCTCATGAACTGCTTGTTTGGTTTTGATATATGAATGCTGTATTCCTACTTTATTTTCACTGGATTACACGATTGCTTATTTCAGGTTTGCATCAAAGGGTTAATGTTACTGTTATTGCTGCGACGAATCGCCCGGACAAGATTGATCCTGCCCTTTTGAGACCAGGTGCTCTCTCTCTCTCTCTCTCTCCCTGTCTCTGTGTGTGTGTCTGTGTGTGTCCCCAGTGTGCGTACTCTATGGGCATGCATGCATACACAGAATCTTCTAGTCCTTACAGTTGGTCTTTCGAATTGTGGTTCCTTCCTGATCATAGAGATCTGAGCAGGACGTTTTGATCGTCTGCTATATGTTGGACCTCCAAATGCAACCGATAGGGAAGCCATATTTCGCATCCATTTGCGTAAAATTCCATGCAGTTCTGACGTCAGCATAAAAGAGCTATCTCATCTTACCGAGGGATGTACTGGAGCAGATATATCATTTATTTGCCGGGAAGCAGCTATGGCAGCCATTGAGGTTTTCCAATTTCTTTCCATGTTCTGCTCAACCCTTCAGTTCTATTCTTCATTTATTGGATCCTAAACTTTCTGTGTTGCTAGGAGTGTATTGATGCTTCAGAAGTAACGATGAAACATACAAGGACTGCAATTAGACAAGCCAAGCCATTGAACACAGAGTCTTATAATGAGCTATCAGCTAAGTTTCAAAGGCTTGTCCACTCTAATCATAGACAAGATTGTTTAGAAGAACCAAAGAGCTCAACTAGTTCAAACAGATTTCACTTCTGGTAACTGTCGATCTTTCTGACATACATTTTCTTAAAGGGCAAATTACTAAAACCCATGAAGGCTGGCCTAGTTTAGTGTACGATACTTCAGTTTTATTAAATTTACTTGGGCCTGAGAGTGTTCAGCCGAACTCACAGACATGATGATCATATAAGTTCTATAGCTCAAGATGTTTTAGTAGTTTTTCTAATGTTATTTTGATTGTATGTATTTCTCTTCATTGGAGTGGAAATTGGTGACAGAGAATCTCTCTCTTTTTATGAAATCAACTAATTCAGTCCTACTATATGGCAGGACAATGATGAAATCTACCATGCAGTTCTTGGTTCACTTCCTAGCTCCAGGCTCAAAATCTACTTCAAGTGGGTAGACTCCATCTGCTCTGAACAAAGCAATTTCCTTTCAAAAGCAGCATCGGGCATTCAATCTACTTACCCTCGTGCAGTGCAAAACTACCGAGTTTATGCTTTGAAGTCTTTTGGTGAGTGAGATCGCATGTCACCATTAACACTTGATGAAAACACTGTTAGATCAGAATCCAGCTAAAGATTCTTTTTATGAAATAGGATCAGGAACTGCGTAGAGGAAGAACAAAATATTACTTAACCATGTATTTTTTGGTCCGTCCTTCATGATTGAGAGTGTAGAAAATTTGATATGCAAAGTTCAAATCTTGGTCTTTACAAATTGTGGGTGTCGTGTAAAATTCTGTCGTTTTCCATTTGTTTCATCCTTGTTTTCCATTTCTGCTTCCAGTTAAAGTGCTACTTTTATAGGCAAAAATGATAGCTAAAGAATAATTTATAGCTATGAGGGGTGTGGAAAAAATGACAGACACGAATTGAAGCTTGAAAAGAATGGCTTTTACTATACAAGAAATGCTGTAACAATGCTTGAAACAATGTCAAAGCTAGCTATTAATAATCTAGCCACTGATCTACTGAGTGGCCAGGGTTTAATTGATCCTATGGGATAAGCTCTTAAACTTTAGACCGAATCGTAAATAAACTTAAAATTCAAAGTGTCACATTTTCAAAATGTGCTAAGTTTAACATTGTTAAAATCTTAGTCTCATAAAATAACAACCAATCTAAAAAAATTTAATAAATTTTAACAAATATTTTATCTCTTTCTTCTCCGAATCCTTGTCAAACTAAAAGAAATAAAATATAAATGAAAAAGAAAATATAATACAAATAAAAAAGTTATTTTATTGTCGCCTTTGTGGCTTTGCCAATGTTGCTGTTAACTATCATCAGAGGTGGAACTATTGAGAGGTTGGAGTGGGCTGTAGCCTAGAGTAGTTTAAAAGAATTTTTTTTTTTTTAAATTAATAAAGGGAATATTTTTCCTTTAGTCTAGGGTAAAAAAGATTTCTTTTATTATTTTTTTCATCTCTCAATAAATACCCCAGCCACTCTATTCTTCATTAATATCAACATCGATCAATATATCTTACCACTTAATATTATTTTTCCTCTTCATTTTCTCTCTTTACAACAACAAAAGATGGCCACAAGATGCAAGAAGAGATTTCAGTGACTAAATTGATGTGGCAAATTTAATGGCTCTTCAATATTGAAATTGATTCACTTCAAAAAAATGGCTCTTCAATGCTGCAAATTTGATGCAAATATTGCAATTTTCTTTACTTGATGTTGGGATTGAGATTTAAATCTTTGAATTGATGTATTGTTTAAGTTACAAAATAAAAGTAAAAAATAATAAATAAAACGAGATTGAATTGTTTATAAGCTTTTTTGTTGTAAATTTTGTTTGTTAGCTTTTGCTTCATATGTTTTTGCTGAAATTTTTGGATAATGAGTTGTAATTTAGCTGTATTTTTTTTAAAATTTTATTGATTTTGGAATATAAAAAATTATATTTATCCAGTTGCGAAAGTGTACCTCACTCACGTTCATGCTTTCTTAAAGAAATCTCACTAAGTTATCAAGTTTTATTTTCTCCTTTTATTAATTTTAGAAATTTAATTTTTACTCTATTTTATTTTATTTGATGAATTGAAGGAAAATGTATGTACAATTGGAAGATCCCGACTCATTAACCCGCATTAATGATGGTGGGGAATGAATATGAGGATAATTGATTGATTTTGATATTGTCTAGTTTGAGTCCATCTGTGTTTGACTTTAATTTTGATAATTTTCATATAGTGCTAATGGATAAAAAAATAAAAGCAAGACGAAACTATTTTTTTTGTTCTTTAAGCTGAAAGGTGTAGGAGAATCACCAATAACTAAAGAACATTTATCATCTAGAGTTGATACTCATGTACTTATTTTAGAATATGCATATGCTACTTAGGTGCATCGTATTGAATTTGATGATACTATTATTGAACGAGATCTTGGATGGCATACTCCTATATGGAAGCAGTCGATGAATCAACGTGTCAAAATCAAACGTGCTTGTATTAAAATGGGGCCTTTTTAGCCTATCTTGACTAAGTAACCATGGCCTCTATCTAGAAATCAACGTTGAAGATTTCAACAATCTTGGCAATTTTCTTGGATAGAATATTCTCCTACAATGATGCTTTATTTTGCTTTCCGTGTTTTTAGTTAAAAAATGATTAATCTTTTTCATTGTATATTTACTGTTGAAAGTTTTAACAATTGGAAGAGAGTGGATTAGATGTGCTTTATTGATGCATGTATGTTCTCAATGTAATAATATGGTAAAATCAGTTGAGGCAGTGATGAATGTAACTCAACATATAGATAAGATCGTACATGCACAAAGTTGAAAAAAATTAAAAAAAATTGATTGCATCTCAAATCAACAATTGATAGCATTCGTTAGCTTACATTACAAGAATGTGCATTGAAAGGTCACGATGAATCGATCATTCAGATAGTTGTGGCAATTGCATAGAGCTAATAAAGCTTATAGAGAGTTTGAATGTTGAAATTGATGATATTGAGTTAGAGAAAGCTCACAGGGATGCAAGATATCTTCACCTCTTATCCAAAAGGAGATTTTGCATATTCTAGCTAATGAAGTTAGGAAAATAATTTGTGCTGAAATTAGGAAAGCCAAATTTTGTATTCTAGTTGATGAAGTAAAAGGTATTTGAAATAATGAGCAGATGGCTATTGTACTTAGATTCGTTGATGCTGATGGATTCCTAATAGAATGGTTTTCTTCAATAGTGCATATGTCAAATACTACCGCTTCAACATTAAAGAAAGAAATATATGATGTCCTAACTTGATGTGGTTTACACATTCATGATTTACGGGGTTAAGGCTATGATGGAGCTAGTAACATGTGTGGTGCATGGAATAGATTACAAGCTTTGTTTCTAAGAGATTGTCCATATACATATTATGCTCATTGTTTTTCTCATTAATTACAACTTGCATTAGCTGCCACTATAGAAAATAAGGTTTCATTATGGCAGTTCTTTTCAAAGTTGACATGCATTGATAGTGCTTCTCCAAAATGGCACGCTGAGCTATGATCTACTTAAGCTATTGATGTTGCATGTATGGTAACTATGGATGAACATAAAATTAGCAAAGATAGATGGGTACTTTGTATTGAGCTGGGAGTACTCATTGGAGCTAGGAATGGCAATATGTAGGGTACTCACCGATTTAAGGTTACTTGAATTCAATTAAAATATATATACTTGAACCCCTCCCAATCTGTTTAAGAAATTACTTTTATTACCTAAACCCATCCCAAATCCGAATAGAAATACCCTATGCTACCTGAACCCAATAAAAACTCATTTAATATATATAATTATAAATATTTAAATTAGTAGTAGGTACCCTACCCGTTAAATAGCCATTTACATAAATATTTGCGTAATTAAACGGGTATCTATAATAATTATAATCTAAAATATGTTAGCAAAAATTAATAAAATTAAAAAATATACAAATTCTAAACCATGTAATTTTAAATAAAAATTTAAAATTTTAATTTTTCTTATTGTTTTATTTCATACACATAATATATATATGTAAATTATTTAAACGGGTATCGAATACTAGATTCGAGTACCTTATATCCATATCCACTTAAATAATCTGGTTTGGATAGTGGGTACCCAAAGATTCAAATCTGAATCTAACACAGGTATTAAAATTTAATTCTAAACTCGTCACAAACCCGTTTATAAATACCCGTATCTATTATATTAGGGTTTGGTCAGGTCGGGTACCCGAAAATACCCATTCGACTGCCATCCCTAGTTGGAGCTCACATTTTGCTTCAATATGCAACATAATAGATATGTATGGAGCTAAGATTAATGTGCTTCAAAGCATGGTCGTGGAAGGATCTTCAAACACTATTCGTGGGAAAACTAATGGTTCTTTAATTGTGATGAAGCCTTTCAATTTTATATTCATATTGTGTCTTATGCATAAAGTTAGGGACATCATATATATGCTTTTTCAAAGTGTTGCAATGCAAACCGGTTGATATTTTAAATGCAATGGTTTTAATATCTTCGAAAAAGTCATTGCTAAGTACTTTGTAACAAGACAATTTTGATACTCTACTTAATCAAGTGGAAGTAGCTTGCAAAGAGTATGATATTGACATCTTTATGAATACTTATTAAAAAATTTATAAGACATTAGTAGAAAGATCAAATCACAATTGAGCATCATTACTTGATGTATTTAATATTGCAATAGGTCTTCAATTGCAAGAATTAAATGATAGATTTAACAAAGAGGCATTGGAACTTCTGATTCTTAGCTCTTCTTTGGAGCCTAAGGATAATTTATCTTTTAATGCTGATCAAATTTGTAGACTTGTAGAGAAATTTTATTCTGGTGATTTCAATAAACAAGATATACATTATTTAAAAAGTTAGATGAAGCATTATAAGGTACGTGTACTTAATATCATGCAAAGTTTTAAAATATTACCACTATTTTGGAATTATGTCGAGGGTTCTTTGAAGCAAATAAGATGCAATTTTATTATTTGATAGATATATTGGTTCGACTCATTTTGACTTTGTCTATTTTAATGACAGCTACTAAACGGGCATTTTCAGCTATGAAGCACGTCAAATTAGCTTTACGTAATAAGATGGAATATGAGTTTCTAAATTATTCAATAGTGATTTATATTGAAAGAGAAATTTCAAAGACTATCAATTCAGATTCAATAATAGATGAATTTTATTATTTGAAGAATTAAAGAGTTCAACTTACATAATTTTTCTTTTCTGAATTATGATTATGAAAGTATAATTAGTTTTACTTATTTGTAGAAAAGCTTTTAGAATTGTTTGAGAATTTTTACTTATATGCATAATTTTTTTTAATTGTCATACTAAATATATATTTATAATTTAGCCCGATGTAACTAAATTTTCTAGTTTAGCCATTGACCATCATTGCCTTATATTCATAACTCTCTTGTCGTTTGCCTTACTATTGGCTTTAATGGTGGTGGTGATCATTTTTGCTACTATTGATGGAGAAGGTAGTTGTGGGAATTAGCTGGACAGTGGTAGTGAGGTTGAAAATAATTATGGTGATGATGAAAGTTGTGTTGATGAAGCATAAGGGATGGCACCGGTTTATGACGACGATCTATTGACAATAGTGATGGCAACAATGAGCCGGTGGCATGGTGGCTATCGGTGGTGGTAATGGTTATGTTGATGAAACAAATTATTGATGATGACGCCAATTTTTTCTAATTTTTATGTTTCCTATTCTTTTCACACAGTTTAAAATTCTTCTTTTAGAAAATAAAATAAAAAATGTATTATTATTTTATTTTTGTATATTTTAAATATAGATCAAATAAAATTTATAAACTACATGTTGTAAAATTATTAGAGATGGCAAACAAGCAGCGCTATATTGGTTCAGCTACTATTTAGAGACTGTTTTTTTATAGTTGCTAATTGGCTATTATTTATAGTGATTTTAGGTCTTACATCTTTTCATATTTGCTTATTTCAAGTTCAAATAATTTTAAGTTCAGATAACTTCGAGGTTTGTAATCATGGGTTTGAGTTTGAATTGGGTGGGATTTTGTTTCTAGAAGTAATAATTACAAATTGGAGTTTGATTCAGGTTTGAATACAATCTAGTTCAGATTGTCTTAAATTTGGGATCGCGTTTCATATTACTTTATTAGGTTTCACTTAAAATTCTGGGTTAGTTTATTTGATTTTATCCCGTAAAATCTTTTTAAATTTAACTGTCTATCAAAGAAATCTATTAATTAAGCAAAGTATCAATTATTAGATTATTAATACATTCATTTATTGGTAATTAATTAATTAATTAAAGTATGATTTTTTGACTTTGACATCTAAAAATTCTTCAAAAAAATTTGACATCTAAATTATGGACATACTTAACTATAAATATAGATGTAATGTATTTTAAATTAAGAGTAAAGTTTAAATAACTATTCCGTGGTTTGATGCTTTTACAAATGAGGGACGAATGTATTTTTTATATCAAAGAAGTAATATGTGTTCTATTATTTTAATATCTTTTAGATACATTTAATATTTTTCTCATTCTCTAAATTATAAATATTAATAGAAATATAAATTTTGGAATAAAATAAGTATTTTTTTTAAATAATTTATGTTGACCTAAGATGCAATTGATTTCTATTTTGATCCTAACAACCAAACTGATTATTACTAGCATCATGACTGAGTGTCTATGTGATAAAGCACCAAAGCAACCAATCTTATCCTAAACATTCTTAAGTCTTAAAGCAAGTATTGTAAAAAGACCCCAAAAGCGCAGGGAACTAAATTATAGGTTATACATGGGTGTTTAGAAACAAGCTAGATGAGCAAGGCTCAATCACTAGAAACAAAACTAGATTGGTTGTAAAAGATTACAACCAAGAGGAAGGCATTGATTATTATGAGACCTTTACTCCGGTTGCTAGATTAGAAGCTATTAGGATACTTTTAGCATATGCATGTCACATGAATTTTAAGTTGTTTCAAATTGATGTGAAAAGTGCATTTTTAAATGGTTTCATTGAGGAGGAAATCTATGTTGAGCAACCCGCAGGTTTTGAAAATCATAAGTTTTCCAATTATATTTTTAAACTTTTTAAAGCCTTGTATGGATTGAAGCAAGCTCCTAGAGCTTGGAATGAGAGGCTTAGTTCCTTTTTAATTGAAAATGAATTTCAAAAGGGGAAGATTAACATTACTCCTTTTGTAAAGAGACATAAACATGATACTCTAATTGTTCAAATTTATATTGATGACATTGTATTTGGAGCTACTAAGTGAGGATTTTGCTAAGTGTATGACTAGAGAATTTGAAATGAGCATATGATGGGAGAGCTAAAATTCTTTCTTGGTCTTCAAATCAAGCAAAGGAAAGACGAGATATTCATCAATCAATCCAAGTACATAAGAGAGCCCCTAAAGAAATTTAAAATGGATGGTTGCAATAAAAGCCACATCTTACAAATTTGCATCACCATTTTTCATAACTACTCAATTAAGCTTTCAAAAATCCTTCTTTTCTTCTTCAAAAATCCCATCTTCCTCTTCCACTTCCTCAAGATAAGCATGGATCCAAGAAAAACTGTTGGAAGAAGCTCTTCATCATCCAAATCAAGCATATAAAGAATGAAGGGAGTGAATGATGAAGCAAGAATCAAGTACATGATCATAGAGAGGAAAGAAACTCAACTTAATAGATTCTTTGATGAAGAAGTCCTCTTAAAGCTTGGTATTTCAATTTTAATCATGATAATGTAATGGGGTAACTTCTACTTACTCACCCCAATCTTAGAAAATGGATTTGAGAATCTAGCTAAGAAATTTCTTTCTACCTTAGTGATCAATAAAAAGGGAGATGGAGATGATTATTATGGGGTAGAGTTTAGGCTCTTTGAGGAGAGAAGAACCCTTTCTAGAACCCAATTCTCCTCCATCTTTGGTTTTCAAGAAAGAAGCCATCTCTCAATTATTAAAAATCTTGAGAGTCGCTTCTCTATTTTTCTTAATTTTGGAGGCAAATCTCAACCAAAGAAACCCACTCTAAAGACTCCCTTTCCGAAGATCTTAAATCCTTAACATATTGGGTGGTGCATAGGATGATGGCCACCAACATCCATGCAAGGGATAATGGGGTTGAGAAAGTTCAACACAAAGCCCTTCTTTTCCTTTATGTGATGATTCATGGTAAGTGCATCCTCACTTCCAAATTCTTTCTTGATCACCTTTTTCATCTTGGCAATACTAAAAAAGGTGTCATTCTTATCTCCTCCCATGTTACTAAAATTGCCAAACACTTTGAAGCCCTCACTCCTATCACCAAAACTTATTTAACTCTTCCTATCTCACCACTTTTGCTAGGCTTAGCTTTCCTAGAGCATGCCAAAACTTAGACCTAAGTGGGAAATAGATGAGAAATCCTTTCTTCTTATAGGGGAAGATCTAGATTATAGGATGAAAAGGAAGAAAGACCATAAGATCCCAAGTGAGCCAATTCCTTCTTCTTTTCCTATTTCTTCTTCTCTTTCTTTTAAGGATAAATTCCTTAAGCAAATGGAGAAAACTTGGAATTATCTCCATTATTTGCATGCAGACTTAGTAGAAATTCAAAAAGCCCACAAGATTCCTCATTGTCATGTAGAGGAATAGGAGGAAGAAGAAGAAGAAGAGGCTCTAATTCCACCTCCTCAAGCAAGCTCTATTGGAAAAGAAAAGGAACTTATGGTCTATCAAAAGGAACAAGAAGAAGAGGATGACGAAGAAAAAGATTGATATTCTCATTTATTTATTTTATTTTATTTTCTCATTTTTTATTTTATTTTTTTCTCATGCATGTCTTCCTTATTAATCACACGTATGTATAGTTTTCTTTTTATGAATATAATTTTATCATATTTTTCTTATCTCCTTACAATTTTCTTTTCTTGTTCTTTTTAATTTTGCCAAGGAGGGAGAGAAATATAAATTGATTAATGCCCAAAGGGGAAAAGAAATCTATGGAGAGAAATCTAAATTAATTAACACTTAAAGGGGGAGAGGTGATAAATACTTAACTTGAGTAAGTGATTACTAAAAGTTATCAAGTATGTGCCTAATTGATCAAAGGAGGAGAAATATAGATAAAAAATGCTTAACTATAAAAACTAAGAGGGATGGAATACAAACATTAAGGGGGAATAACAAATTATTAAATTAATTCTAGTAAATTGCTCCTTTGGCTCTTGAATGTTAGTTCTTAGCTATTCAATTGCACTTATATTTAATCAATTTTGAATTTCTAATCAATTTAGTTGTCAAAATAAAAAAGGAGGAGATTGGTGATCTAAGATGCAATTAATCTGTATTTTGATCCTAACAACTAAATTGATTATCACTAACATCATGACTGAGTGTCTATGTTACAGAGCACCAAAAGAATCAAGCTTATCCTAAATATTCTTAAGTCTTGAAGCAAGTATTGTAAAAAGACACCAAAACGTGAGGGCGCTTCCAAGGTGTGGGGGCACTTCCAAGGTATGGGGGTGCTTTTCATATGACAAGAGCCTACAAGACTTTGAAAAGTCCGCATGACAGTAAGCCAATTGCCTCATAACACATGGCAGTAAAAGTGTCAAAGCTTCAAAAAGCATGAGGTCGCTTTAGAAGTGCGAGGGTGCCCCACTTTAGGCCTTTGACAAAAACTGGTAGAAGATATTGTGATAAGAAGCGCGAGGGTCCCTAGGGGCGCGAACAAGGCAAGCGCAATGGGGTTTTTAAAATTAATACGACCTTAGTAACCGTTGAGATATTAGCCACCCTATTAGTGCCACGTGGCTGGAGCCGTTGGAGCCTTAATGTCTATTTTCAGAAAGCGCGGGGGCGTTTTCCATGAATTTAGGCAATTTTTTCCAAGTTATCAAATCTTGCAATTAAAGAATTTTGGCCTCATTCTAACGTCTAAAAGGGGTTGGTATGTGTATAAATACTAAGTGTGTGAATTAGATATACTAAACTCTTGCAAATTTATTTCTCAACTTTCTATACTCAATTTCTTTCTTTATAAAGTGTAATAAGTTGAAACTCTTTATTGAACTAAAACTAAAAAGAGTTGTTGTGTGAGCCTAAGTATTAAAAATAAAAGGAATTGGTTGTTGAGTAACCATTAATATTCAAGGGTTAAGGGACTTAGTGAAAGATTGATTCACTAAGAGAATATGTTTAGTGTGAGCCTTGAAAACACCAAGTTGTTGGTAAATTTGTAAAACCTAAAGGTTGTAATCTTTTGATTATAGTGAATATTCAAGTGTGATCTTGAGGAGTGGATGTTGGGAGGTTTATTCCCGAACCACTATAAATCCTTTGTGTCATCTTCTTTAACCCTTACTCTTTCTACATTAGCCTTAATCTCTTGTGTTTTTACCTAAAATCATTATCTTCCACAATTTGAAATCACCAATTCAATCCCCCCTTCTTAGGTTTGGGAGATAATAATTTAGAATCTGATTAGACATTTTTTGTGATCATAAATGTTAAATATATTTTTTAATTTTAATTAAATTTAAGATTTTTTTTTAAAATGTTAATATTTATGAATTCTATGACGCATTAGTAGATGTCACATTGCTTATAAAATCACAATTTAAAATAGTTCATGTTAAATACATGCAAAACTAAGTTGTCCTTTCAGATTTTCAACTTAGCATGTATTTTCTTTTCTTCTTCTTTTTTTCTCTTTTTTAAATTTGGTCACTGGAATACTTGCAGTCTCTTCTGTCAATGCTTGCAAATGATTCTACTGATTTTTAAGACTTTTCCTGGGATAAAATTTCTTTAAATGAATGTTGAAGACTTTGGCTCTATCGATTCATTTTACATGATGTCAAGACTGATAGATACTTGAGTGCTATAAATTCTTAGAGTTTTTCGCAAGAAATATAAGAACAATAGTTGAAAAAGAAATGATCTTGCTTTTATTTAGATCTTATAGATTATGTCTCTTTATTTGTTTTTCCTTTTGGTAGGGTGCATGTAATAAAAATTGACGTGCAAATTTGATAAAAATTATAATCAAAATTTTCCTTTTTAATAAGAGCACAAACAGGTACTGTCAGTGCCAATTTTCTGAATTCAGATATCGAGGGGATTACGAAATATTCTATAATAAAAGTTACTGCATTTGTCAAGTTTTAGGAGACTCAAGACAACCAAATATAAATTAGGACTAAGAATAATTAAATTAAAATCACTTTTATAGAATCAGTTTGGATTTAATTGTTAGAAAAAATTAAATATTAAGGGGTAAAGCAGCCGTTTCAGCAAGTTTAGGGACCAAATTATCATAATTTTTTAAACTTTTGAGCTCTTAGAACCAATCGGTTCTACATAGAGTCGATCAGCTTAACATAAAGACAAATAATTTTGTAATAATTTAAATGCCCAAAAATATACAAATAAGTTTCTAAAAGTGATTTATGATAATTATTTAGATTTTTAAATATTTTTTATGATAATTATTTGAATATAAAAGATTTAATTTATTTTATTAAATATTAATATGATAAAAGGAAAGGATAATCAATATTTTTTATTTTAAATAATTGAATATTTATTTATTTTTCTAGGATTTCCTAACCCTACTATTATAAATATAACATAACATCTTAGGCTTAGGGTTAGTTGCACTCTTTAAGTTATACTCTAAATTTGATCGATGTTCATTAGCTATACACAAAGGTTTTTTTAGCAAGTCAATAAAAAAGAATCCTAGATTAGGAAATTTATTTAGAATGATGGAAGTTTTTAGACCTCAAGCAGAACTGGATTTTCAATTAATCTTTGATTCAACTGTCTCATCGTCTCTTGAGACTTCTAGAATAACAATCTATGGTGACAACTTGAGGGTTCCCCCTAAATCTACATCATTAACACCTCATGCCTTATTGGTATTTTTATGATTTATTTATGAATCTAGAAACATGGTTAGAGTGTTTTATAGTTATTTCATACGATCTATGCAGTTAGAATAGTTTTTTCTTATGAATTAACTTGTTATAACTTATTGGGTTGAGTTTGATAATAAGAACATGTAAGATTTTAAATTTGATTTTATTGAATTTTAAATATGATTATTTAATGATTAGAAAAATATAATTAATTAGTTTGTACTTATTAGAATTAGATTGCTAGGATTGCATGATTAAGATTTGAAATCTGCTTTAGAGTGTCATTCTCACTTACAGTCAACTTTAATTTCTAGGGTTTGCATTAGGCTTTTAATTGTTTGATTCTATTTTTTTTATGTTATTTATTCAAATATATATGTATATTAATCGAATTTCCTAAAATCGACTTTTGGGCGTGAAAAGTTGTAGAAACTCGCGAAAAGACCATTCACGCCTCCTAGAGCCGATCGACTCTATGCCCCTCTTTTTGGGCCAAATTTTTGACTTTTTGATATATTTTTGGCAATTTTATGTTATGTATTTAGTATATAGGTGTTTTTTCTTTATTTTTAGTTATAGGAAGAAGTTGTAATAGCTAGGTTTTTATTTTCTGCACTTTTATTTTTATTTTATATTTGATGTACGCTCTCCTGAGAAATAGTCAAACTGAACTAGTTTTTCTCTCTTCCTTGCTTGTAAAAAGTCAAAAAAACAGATTAATTGCCGACGCCTATACTTGAATTTAGAAAGAATTTTCTTTAAGAAAACAATAATTGCGTAACTGTAAAATGATTGCTCAATTAAAATTTGGACACAGACCCTAGGTTAAAAATTGAATCTAATATGAAAATTGTAGTCTATTAAGTTAATCAGATGGTAATTGAGCTTAATTTAAAATTAGTATAGACCTTGTGGGCTTTGCATGATTTAATTATAATGGGTCATGATTAGGTTTAAGATCACATAATTGGGTCTTTGAATAAAAAATTAGTCCATATAGGCTTAAAAGCTTGGAATCAAAGTGGACTAGACTAGAAAATGCCGTGTACTAATTAATTAGTAAAATATGTTAATTAAATATGGGTTGGACTTAATAAAATGAGCTAGACATAGGTGGACCTAACATGGTGTATATAACACTCGGAATATTTATATATTTAATAATGAGTTTTTATTTAAGTTAATTTTAGCTTCATTATTATTGGGTTTAATTTGAAATGATTTAATGAAAAATTTAATATTAATCAAATAAATGAGTTATTTTCTATACCCAATTAGTTTGAAATTTTAAGAAATTATTCAAGTAAATTATTTGAGAAATGATTATATTTTGGTTATTCAAATTTTCCCAAATGCATATTTATATAAGTAAAATTATATATTGGAAATTTATTTTGGAATAAGGATTAAAAGTATAATTTTATTTTTATGGGGTTTTAATGGAAATTTGTGAGTTTGGTATTTTCGTAAATAAATATGTCGGTCAGAGGTATTTTTGTAATTGTGTATTTTCAGTAATTCGGATTTGGCCCAAATTAAATGGTTAAGGGCTTAATTGAAAGGCTAAAAAGAAGTTTAGGGATTAAATTGAAATTCTGCGGGATGAAATTGTAAGTAATTAAGAAAGTTGAGGGACCAAATTGTAATAAGGAAAAGTTCGGGGGCCTAATGTCGATATTGAAAGGAATGGGATCGGGGAGAGAGAAAGTAGATCGGGAGAGAGAGAGAGGGTGATGGTAAGAAGAAGAGGAGGAAGGCGGGCGCTCGTGCTTGTCGCTTCCAAGGCTTTGCAGTGTCTGTGTCTGTGTTAGGCCGTACGATTAGCGAAGTTAGGCGGGCGCGAAAGCAGAGCGGTCGGCGCGCCCGAAAATCTGTCCAAGTGCCCTGTGGGAGGCTTCAATTTTAGCTTTTCCGGTGATTAGCCATGCTGATAGAGTCGGTGGCGATCGGCCCTCCTCTCGGCAAGGGCTCTCTTTTGCGGCAAGAAGGCAACGCCTGGTGGCCGAACGGAAGATCCGGTGGAGAGAAAATGGTGGCGGTAGCGTTTTGGATTTTTCCGAGATCCGTGGAGGATGGACGATCGGAGGACGTATCCCGACTCTCCTCGACTCGAGCTTCGCGATGGCACCGGTTTGTGGCGATCGGGGGCTCGTTGGCAATCGACAATGAGATCGTCCACAAATCTCTCCGGATGATTGGGTGTCGGATCGGAAAATCGAAAGCGGGATCATCATCGGGCGCCGTCATTGTGAGAGTCCGATGGTGTGTTCGGATCGTCGATCGGACTCCCATGGATTGAGGCGGTGGGCGGAAGTCGACCGAGCGACCGAGCATCTCGGTAATTTTCTTTGGCCCGTTAATTTTAGAAATTCTTGGTTTAATTGTGTCTATTGGATTATATTGAGTATTTGATGATTTTTGTGAGTCAAAAATAATTGTTTGTCGTTGCTGGCTCAGTATTTTGTCAGCTGTGGGGAGTCGGAAATAGTGAAGTTTGGGGACTCGACTCCTATTGTTTGAATCGTTAAGTATTTGAAGTGTTCTTCTGGCAGGTCCTGGACCCGTTTTTACGGGGGGTAATGTTCGTGTTGTAGGGGAGGTTCTGCCGGATTTTCGGTAGAATTCTCCCGAGTCGAGATTCTTAGAGCGGTCGATCACAGGAGTCTAGACCTAGGATTAATGATCGATTGTCTCGGTATTGATAAATTGTTTTCCATGATTAGATGATATATACTGTCAGCTCCAACCGAGGCACCGGCAAGCTAGGAGGTCGCCCCAATCCCAGAGTTAAAGTCATTTAATCATTGCACTATTGCTAAGTCCGATTTTAATATGTTATTTTGGAAGTTTATGTTTAACATGGTTACTAATATCTCAACGTAATTAATTTTACTGGATTATTAATTATTGAAGATAATATGAGTATTATTATAGTAATGTTATAATAATTCCAAATATCATCAGTTTTCCACTGGTACCGATGTTTTACTCTTAATTGTTAATCATTAATTTGATATGGTTGAATGACTTCATTATACAATGATATTTATTAAATGGATGATTGTGTCTTGGGAAACGTGGCTTGTAGAACATGCCGCCTGATGGGTTACATCAGGACCGCATGCGCACCGGTAATAATCATGGACATGTAATAAGATATTTATGGGATTGCCCTGGTCGAGCATGGCTCTCTGGGCTGATTTGAGTAAATTACGGAGGTAAGGTCCCTGGTCGAGCATTGCTCTCGTGGCTTATTTGGATACTTAAGTGACCGGACTAGAGGTAAGGTCCCTGGTCGAGCATTGCTCTCGGCCAGTCTTATTGGATTAAGAGAGCCGAATGGCTACTAGATTTCTTATTTGGATATTTAAGTGACCTGGGTGAGGTAAGTCCTGTCGAGCATTGCTTCTCGGGGCGCAGTCTTATTGGATTAAGAGAGCCGAATGGCTACTAGATTTTGGGGTTTAGGGTTCTACCGAGCCACTCGTCCCGTAAAAGTAAAAATATATTTTTATTTATTCATTTATTAATTTATTGTGGTATGATTATAATATGGATTGTATTTACGTGCATGGTTGATATTTTGATTCGAATGATTAATATTTTATGTGAAGGAAATAGTAGGGTATGATTATAGTATGGTTTGATATACTGATTTGAATAATCTATGTTTCCTGAGAAGAAGCAATAGTCCCTAGATTATTTGATTTTAACTCACTCTCGAGACTGACAGTCTCCATTTATGTTTTTTTTTTCAGATTCATGACTGTTAGTCCTCTCGCGACTCTTATTCAATAACCCGACTCCTTCATCATCGGGTGATGTATTTGATTTGGTATGTAAATTGGTAAATCTTAGATTCTCCGCAATAGTAATAGTAGATGTATCAGTTGTAAATTTTCTGAGCTTCAGGTCTCGCCTAGTTTTTCTGGCAGACCGAAGTATTTATGTAGAATGTAGCTGTTAAGATAAAGTGTGGCTTTAATAATATTAATTTGAGATGAGATTTGTTTAAATCAGTGAGTGTCAGGCTTACTACGGGTTTCGGTGGCCTTAAGCCTACCCATTCCTAGTCTGGGTCACAGGTGGGTCGTGGCGTAGTGTAGTTCTTGATGTGTGAAAATATAATTTTTGCATTTATAAGGAATAACCCGTTAAATAATAAAATTAAAGACAAATATATGTAAATAAGGAAGTTGGCTTTTGAATCCATCTCTAGATGTGGCGAAGCTTCCTTATGGAACTGAAAAACACCATTCAATTAGAAAGTATATTAGAGAATTATCCAAGTGGTGACTCCCATCTCTGTGCTAGTCTCTGTGATTAGTTAGCGTGTTCCTATTAGGTTGAAAAGCCTTATAGTGTCATAGTCGCTAGAGACACTTGGGTGCACGCTCGAAATCGCCATCCATAGTGGCGACTTTGTTAAGGATAAGAGAAGTTAATTCAAGGGTATGTTTGTCTTTAGTTTTATTATTTAACGAGTGATTCTTGCATCACTATACCATTATCACACCTTGTGCACTTTGGTCTCTATAGCTCTAATGGCATCAATTAGTGGTTTTTTTAGTTCCACTCGAACCTTGGAATTACGACACTGGCCAACCATCACTCACAAGTAATAAGTGAATTTTCTTCATCGCATGGACCCTTGAGCGAGGAGACGAGCTAAGGAAAAACATTTTTTACTTATGGGAGCCTTTTATCCTTACCTAAGACTCAACTCACAGTAATGATAGTAGCAATCTCCCTTAGGAATCCTATTACTGGTTATTTAAGATGTTTCTTTTTGCAAGTATTTTATCTCACTTGCTATTTAAGAAAGAATACTTTTTACCTATGGGAATCTTGTATCCTTACCCAAGACTCAGCCGACTATAATGATAGTAGCAATCTCCCTTAGGCACCCTGTTGGTTGCTATTTGAGATGTTTCTCTTTGTAAATATTTTAGACCATATATTCAAAAGCCTTAGCCCAATAATATGTGGAATTAGGCCCTAGGCCTAAAATATGCAGGCTTTATACTTATACTGAAAAATATTGTCTTGTTTGTTTTAAATATGCTTTGAGAGATTATGGCATGTGCATTAGGCCTACTATCCCCTATTGATAGGAAGCTGAGACACAAAATCCTAGAGAAGAAAGTCTCACCATGAACCGTGCGTGGGAGAAATAAGATTGGAAGGATTCTTTGTACAATGACTTTGTATGCTAACCCTTTCTCTTTTTTCTTTTGCATATCACATGCATCATGCTAGCTGTTAGCACCCATTTTTCGGATCTAGATATCGAGGAAATTATAAAAAATCTGATGATGTAATATACTATCTTTCTCGAGTCTCAGAAGATTAAGGAGGAGCAAATCTGAGTAAAGGTTGAGAATAATAGGACTAAAAATTACTCTTTTAAAATCAATTCGGACCCAATTGATAGGAAAAATTAAATTTGAGGAGTAAAATGACAATTTTTATAAGTTTAGAGACTAAATTATCAAAATTTTTAAAACTCTTACCCTTTCGTGCCAATCGGCTCTACATAGTGCCAATTGGCCATTTTTCAAAATCTAACGTCGTTTTATATGTACTTTTGACCTAAAATGCCAAAATTAAAAAAAAAAAGAAGTTTCTAGAAGGTATTTATAATTATTATTAGGATTATTAAATATTTTCTTAATAATTGTTTAAATATAAAATATTTAATTTCTTTTTATTCGATATTAATCCGACAAAGAGAAATGATAATCAATAATTTATTCAAATAATTGAATAGTTATTTGTTTTTTCTAGGGTTTCCTAACCCTGAGAATTAATTTTTAATAAGCCACTAAGAAAGAATTTTAAATTAGGAAATCTATTTAAAATGACAGAAGTTTTTTAAACCTCAAGCAGAACCAGATTCTTAGCCAATCTTTGATTCAACTGCTTCCTCATCTCCTGAGACTCTAATGCACGCTATTCGCATACGGCAAAATGCACCGATCGTATCAAGTAATATAATGATGAATAAGAGTATCGTTTCACTTGGGACCTAATTGTGAGTATTACCTTCGATCATGCACTAATGTTTAGCAATCAAAATGTTGTTTAGGTGTAATAACATGTAAAACTAAAACAATCTTGAAAATAAAGATTAGAACAATTGATGAACTTATAAAGGACAAAGCCTATTTAGGTAATAAGTTAAGTATTTCATGAAACAAACAACAATTAATTCAAATCAAGAGTTGAGTTGACATTCCACAAAATTAGGTTTAAACCTTTCTCAAATGATTAAATCCCTAATTTCTAAGATGAGGCAGAGGAATCTTTTCTCAAACCCACTCACCTAGGCCATGTATTAACTTTAAGGAACTATTGAACCAAAGGATCTTGTAGATCTGTCTCTAGTATCCCAATCAATCCTTATCTCTAAGATGTGATTATTTGATAAAAATTTATCTTTAATCAGTTTATGAAAACAAATCCCAATTAATATGTTGACTTATCAATTGAAGTAGATAATTAAGCAATAAAGGAATAAAACAGCTTATAGAAAAGATTAATTACATTAACTTTGAATCGACCCATACAATACCAATTAAGGTTCATCAAAATCCAAATTGTAAGAAAATTAGTTCCTATATATTATAATAAAGAAATAAAGATTAGGGAAAGAAGATCTCAAACTAGTCATGGAAGAATAGAGATGCAAATCTTCAATCTTCAGTTGTCAATCTTAGAAAATAATGAAGGAAATGATGCTCTTCGTTGAGAAATGACTAATCAAATCCCTAAAAATGAAAGGAAAATAAAATTTCTAAGTGTTTCTCTCTCTAGAAATGAAAATATGATGGAACTCTCTCGAAAGAACTATAAAAGTTCCTTTAAATAGTGTATTTTTATGATTGACACGGGAACACACGGGCACCACACCGCCATATAATGTCCTTAGCTTTTTGTAGCTTGAATATGTGTCTCAGTCTGTTCTTTACTTTTCGAGCTATTTTAAGGCATCTTCAAAATCGAATGTTCTTCATCAAAGTTCAAGCTCTTGAAGATTAGTTCATTTTAGAATTTTTAATCACCTTAATCAAACTGCTATAGCTTTAGATAAGGCCAAAACATTAAGACTAACCCAAATAGAAACAGACTACACAACATCTAGCTTCGATCCAAGTTTTCTTATCCTTAGAAACCTAATATGGAATTAAGCCATCATAAGAATTATAGCTTAAGAAATCCTCTATAAAGTTTATGAAGACCACTTTTTAATTTTTGTAACACCCGAAATTTTTATATATTTAATAATGAGTTTTTATTTAAGTTAATTTTAGCTTTATTTTTATTTGGTTTAATTGGAATGATTTAAATACAAATTTTGAATGTTCATGTTAGATAAATAAATGAGTTATTTTCTATACCCAATTAGTTTGAAATTTTAAGAAATTATTCAAGTAAACTATTTGAGAAATGATTATATTTTGGTTATTCAAATTTTCCCAAATGCATAATTATATAAGTAAAATTATATATTGGAAATTTATTTTGGAATAAGGATTGAAAGTATAATGTTATTTTTATGGGGTTTTAATGGAAATTTGTGAGCTTGGTATTTTTGTAAATAAATGTCGGTCAGGGGTATTTTTGTAATTGTGTATTTTCAATAATTCGGATTTGGCCCAAATTAAATAGTTAGGGGCTTAATTGAAAGGCTAAAAAGAAGTTTGGGGGTCAAATTAGAATTCTGCAGGATGAAATTGTAAGTAATTAAGAAAGTTGAGGGACCAAATTGTAATAAGAAAAAGTTCGGGGGCCTAATGTCGATATTGAAAGGAAAGAAAATCGGGGAAGAAGAAAGGAAGAGAGAGAGAGAGAGGGGTGCCACGATAGGAAGAGAGAGAGAGGGGCTGGCGAGGCTCCGGGCGCATTCGAGTCTGGTCGACGATGCGGCGTCGTGTTGTTGCCTTCGCGTGTGCCAGGCATGGAATCGCGCGACATGTGGCGGCCTGGCCCGTTCTGTTCGGACTTTCCCTGACGCCGATCTCGGTGGCGATCGGCCTCCCCTTGGAGAGCTTCCTTTTCGCGGCAAGGGGTGGTTTGGTGGCCGAGGGAGAGTTCGGCGTAGTGGTGGCAGTGTTTTCCGGTTTTTCGGCGAGCTCCAAACGAGGGATGGACGATCCGAGGCGTATCCGACTCTCGGCTCGAGCTTGAAATGGCACCGGTTTGGTGGCTATCAGACTCCGTTTGCAAATCGACTACCGTGATCGTCCGTGAAATTTCTCCGGATGATCGGGTGTCGATCAAAAATCGGGCGAGGGATCGTCATCACCGTACGTCGTTGTGAGTCCGATGGTGTGTCCAGATCGTCGATCGGACTCCGTCCGGCCGGAGGCAGTCGACCGAGCCGATCTCGTAATTTTCTCCTGTCGTTGATCTTAGAAATCCTTTGATTTTAAATTTGTGTTTATTGGATTATATTGAGTATTTGATGATATTTGTGAGTCAAAAATAATTGTCTGTCAGTTTGCTTGCCTCGTATTTTGTCTTTGTGTGGCGGAGTCGGAAATAGTGAAGTTTGGGGACCCGACTCCCGTTGTTTAAATTGTTGGATATTTGAAGTGTTCTTCCGGCAGTCCCTGGACCCGTTTACTGGGGTAATGTTCGTGTTGTAGAGGAGGTTCGGATTTCGGTAGAATTCTCGAGTCGAGATTCTTAGGAGGCGATCCAGAGTCTAGACCTAGGATTAAAGATCGATTGTTTCAGTTTTGATAAATTGTTTTCCATGACTAGATTGTCCGTTTGTTCGGCTTGCTCCAACCGAGGCACCGAGCGAGCTAGGAGGTCGCTTGTCTGTGAGTTAAAGTCATTTAATCATTCGCGCTATTGCTAAGTTTGATTTTAATATGCTATTTTGAAAGTTCATGCTTAATATGGTTATTAGTATCGCAACGTAAATAATTTCACTGAATTATTAATTATTAAAGGTAATATAAGTATTATTATAGTAATATTATAATAATACCAAATATAGTCAGTTTTCCACATGAGTTGCCTGATGTCTTACTCTTAATTGTTAATTGTTATTTTGATATGGTTGAATGATTTTATTATACAATGATATTTATTATATGTGATGATTTCGATTTGGGGATGTGGCTTTCCTAGAACATGCCACCTGATGGGTTACATCGTGACTAGCGTGCACTACTTAATGATCATGGACATGTAATCAAATTTTTATGGGTTTTCCCTAGTCGAGTATGGCTCTCTGGGCTGATTTGTGTAAATTGCCTGAGGTAAGGTCCCTGGTCGAGCATTGCTCTCGGGGCGCCGGCTTATTTGGATACTTAAGTGACTAGACTGGAAGTAAGGTCCCTGGTCGAGCATTGCTCTCGGGGCGCCAGGCTTATTGGATTAAGAGAGCCAAAATGGCTGTTAGAATTTGGGGTTAGGGTTCTACTGAGCCACTCGTCCCGTAAAAGTAAAAATATATTTTTATTTATTCATTTATTTATTTATTATGGTATGATTATAATATGGATTGTATTTATGTGCATGGTTTGATATACTGATTTGAATAATCTATGTTTTCTGAGAAGAATGCAATAGTCCCCAGATTATTTGATCTTAACTCACTCGCGAGACTGACAGTCTCAATTTACTTTTTTTTTTTTTCAGATTCGTGACTGTTAGTTCTCCCGCGACTCTTATTCAGTAACCCGACTCCTTCATCATCGGGTGGTGTATTCGATTTGGTATGTTAATTTGTAAAATCTTAGATTCTCCGCAGTAGTAATAGTAGATGTATCAGTTGTAAATTTTCTGAGTTTCGGGTCTCGCCTAATTCTTCTGACAGACCGATTAAATTATGTAAAATGTAGCATTTAAGATAATTTGTCGCTTTAATAATATTAATTTGAGATGAGATTTGTTTAAGTCAGTGAGTGTTAGGCTTACTACGGGTTTCGGTGGCCTTACGCCTACCCATTCCCTAGTGCCGGTCACGGGCCCTCGGGTGGGGTCGTGACAATTTTAGACCTATAAGTTCATGAAAAACTGCATTGAAATGAATGGGATCAAAACTACGTAATATTGAAATTCGCTTGTCAGTTTGACACGGGAAGCACACGGTTGTGGGGGCTTCCTATGTGGACCCTTCATGCAATCTGCTATTTTTTACAACTCGCACGGGAAGGCCACACGCCCATGTGGCTTCCTGTGTGAGACTGAACTTTGGATAAATATGCCTTTCCTTTGTCCGATTCTCATGCTTTTCGATTCCATTTATTATCCTCAAAGTGCCTAAACGAATTGAAAATCAAGCTTGAGCAAATAAATTAAACTCAATTGAAGGTAAAATTAATATAAAATAAAGGTTAAAAGTAAGTGCCTTTAGCACTTATCAAATTCCTCCACATTTGATCAATTTCTTATCCTCAAGCAAATTGAATAGAATCTAAAACAAAGAAATAATAAACTTGCTCTCCAACAAATAGATATCAAATAATATCAAGACTAATCATTCATATCATCACAACCTAGAATCATTAGCTAATAATCGATCCTTAAATAAAATAACAATATCTAGGGGAATCCTATAATCGGAAGCAATGAAAATTAGAACCTTGATATATAAAGTTAAGGGAATGAGCACTCCTTCCAAACAACCCAAATTTGGAAGGAAATAGAGATAAAGACTTTCACCCTGAGCACAAAATAAATTCTCATGAAGCACAATTGCTTATATCTCTTTTTTCCAAAGATCTACGCATATTCGAAATTCTCATTCTAGCCTTTTGACGCGAGTATAGATATTGGTGATGCCAACTCTCGGTTACTCAATTAGAGTCACCAATTTAAATAACTACTCATATTCCCGGGTTCCCTTCAATTTATTTCTTTTCATTTCGAGCCCTTTTGAGAATAGCAAAATAGAGCGAAAAACTCTTAGCATTGTATTTTCTTTACGTTCATTTTTTTGATATCTCAAAAGAATAAGAGAGTACAAAAGGGTATTGGATGTGTCTACTCGATAAAATTAAGAGAAATTTGAAAATTTAATGGTCATAAATATAACTAAAGTTTCAAGATATAAAAATAATGCGACATTATGAATCGAAAACCCTAGCATGGATTCCAAGTTTAATTCACAATTAAAAGCCAAATCAACTAATTCGCAATTCAATAAATAACTAATCAAATTCATTGTTTTGAACTTATAAATTCGAGAAAGAGAAAATCATAACAAGTAATTAATTAAACTCAATAAGCTTATAGGAAATCAATCATAAAGAGGCAAAAGCAATAAAAACCCTTCCCCCACACTTAATCAACACATTAATGTAACACCCGGAATTTTTTTATATATTTAATAATGAGTTTTTATTTAAGTTAATTTTAGCTTTATTTTTATTCGGTTTAATTGGAATGATTTAAATACAAATTTTGAATGTTCATGTTAGATAAATAAATGAGTTATTTTCCATATCCAATTAGTTTGATTTTTAAGGAGTTAATTAAGTAAACTATTTGAGAAATGATTATATTTTGGTTATTCAAATTTTTTTTCCAAATGCATATTTATATAAGTAAAATTATATATTGGAAAATTATGGTAGAATTGTAAAGGATGTTTATAAAAGAATTTTGGGAAAATTGGTATTATAATTGATTAGTAGTATTAAATTTTAAGTTGGAAATTGATTATTTAATTTAATTGTGTGTTAGGACTAAATTGGAAATTTATTTTGGAATAAGGATTGAAAGTATAATGTTATTTTTATGGGGTTTTAATGGAAATTTGTGAGCTTGGTATTTTTATAAATAAATATGCTCAGTCGGGTATTTTTGTAATTGTGTATTTTCAATAATTCGGATTTGGCCCAAATTAAATAGTTAGGGGCTTAATTGAAAGGCTAAAAAGAAGTTTGGGGGTCAAATTAGAATTCTGCAGGATGAAATTGTAAGTAATTAAGAAAGTTGAGGGACCAACTTGTAATAAGGAAAAGTTCGGGGGCCTAATGTCGATATTGAAAGGAAAGAAAATCGGGGAAGAAGAAAGGAAGAGAGAGAGTGCCAGTACGGAAGAGAGAGAGAGAGAGTAGGGGAGAGAGAGAGGGAGGGACAGGTGGCGAGCTGGCAAGCCCGGAGCCCTACTGATCGCCTGCGGAGAGCGTGTTGGAAGGCGTGCGATCGTGGTGAGAATCGCGCGACATGTGGCGGTATTTTCGGCCTTCTTCCTGCCGATCTCGGTGGCGATCAGCTCCCCTTGGAGAGCTTCCTTTTAGCGGCAATGGGTTTGGTGGCCGGAGGAGAGAGTTCGCCAAGTGGTGGCAGGTGTGTTTTTAGTTTTCCGGCGTGAGCTCGCGGAGGATGGACGATCGGAGGGACGTATTCGACTCTCCTCGCTCAAGCTTCGCGATGGCACCGGCTTTGGCGATCGGCTGGAATCGCCGGGCCGAGATCGTCCGCAAATCTCCGGATGATCGGTGTCCGATCGGAAAATCGGAAGCGGGGATCGCCTCTGGTAGCTGTCGTTGTGAGTTCGATGGTGTGTTCGGATCGTCGATCGGACTCCGGCGGCCGGAGGCGAGTCGACCGAGCGATCGAGCGTCTCGATTGTCCGTTCGTTCGGCTCGCTCCTACCGAGGCACCGGAGCAGAGCTAGGAGGTCGCCAAACCTGTGAGTTAAAGTCATATATCGCTTACGCACGTGTCATGCATAAAATTTTATTTGCTACTGTGAATATTTATTTGCAATTTCAATTTTTCATTTAATTATTATTATTATCATTTGCATGATGCTTTTAATTACTATTTAGATATGTTTTTCCTTTATTACCAATTTTAATATTGCATGATGACTCAAGATGGGACGGCAGTAGAACATAGGAGTTGGATGAGTGTCCCAATATAATCTGAGAGAGATAGGGAAAGGGTAAAGAGGTAAAAATTTTAAGAAAGAAAGATTAGGACCTGCGCTAGTCGAGCATCGCTCTCTGGGCTTAGTAGAGTGTGGTTGCCGGAGTAAGGTCCCCGGTCGAGCATTGCCTCTCGGCCGGACTTATTTGGAAATTTAAGTGACCAGACTGAGGTAAGGTCCTGGTCGAGCTAAGCTCTCCGGGCTACCTTATTGGATAAGAGAGCCCGAAAGGCTAAGTACGAGAGTTAAGTGGCCGATTTGGAGGTAAGGTCTGGTCGAGCTTTCTCTGAGCGCCAATCGCTGGAATGAGAGGTTTGAGATGATAGAGTTGAGGTTAGTTGAGACATAAGTGTTGAAATAATCGAGATTTTAGAGTTGGGATTAGAGTTCTACTGAAGTACTCCGTCCCGTTACATGTGGAATAAATTTTGTTTAAGCATGGCATGACACATATGTTTTAACATGACACGTATGGTTCACGTGATTTATTAATTATTTTAAAATTAAATAAGGTGACATTGAGATATTTGAAACTGTTATAGATATATGATTTTAACTCACTCTCGAGACTGACAGTCTCCATTTACTGTTTTTCAGATTCGTGACTGTTAGTCCTCTCGCGACTCTTATTCAGTAACCCGACTCCTTCATCATCGGGTGATGTATTTAATTTGGTATGTAAATTGGTAAATCTTAGATTCTCCGCAGTAGTAATAGTAGATGTATCAGTTGTAAATTTTCTGAGTTTCAGGTCTCGCCTAGTTTTTCTGGCAGACCGAAGTATTTATATAGAATGTAGCTGTTAAGATAAATTGTGGCTTTAATAATATTAATTTGAGATGAGAGTTGTTTAAATCAGTGAGTGTCAGGCTTACTACGGGTTTCGGTGGCCTTAAGCCTACCCATTCCCTAGTGCCGGTCACGGGCCCACGAGTGGGGTCGTGACACATTATCCCCAATGTATTTGGCATATAAGATATAATAAAACAAAAGGAGGAGACTTCCCTAAACCAAATGATTTCCATTTTTCCTGAATCTAAAGTTCATTCCAATTCACAAGTCAATCTATCAAATAGCTAAGAACAAAAGTAAAGGTTATAACAATATATAGTCATCCAATAATAAAAAAAAAATAAAAACACCAAAAATAAAAAACTGAAAATATCCTAATTAAGTAGAGTCATCTAAAAATAAAATAAAAGATATAGATACAAATCAAAATAAAAGTCTTGCTCAAATGCTAGAACATAGTGGAGGCTCAGTCCTCCATACCACCATCTCCATCAATATGCATCAAGAAGCTTAATCATCTCCACCAAAAATACATATTCTAAATGAGATAGGAACTGCTTAAGCTTCAAAGTTGGTGGGTATTTAATAGGAGGCTTCGTTCTTTCTTTCTTAGGCATGCCAATAGCTTCAAATGCCCACTTTTTCATCGATTTTTCAGCCTTTATATAGGCTAATTGCTCAAAAGCTTTCGATTTTTCTAGTTTTTCCTATTTCTACATAAGACATAACTCAAGAAGATCTTTAGCAACAATAGATGAAATTAAATTGACAGTTTCATGTGCTATCATATCATCACTAGAATCCATATTATCAAGTGCAAGTGGGTGTTTTATACCATTGGGGGTTTGAAAAGTCAATTGTTCATCCCTTACCCTAAGAATGAGCTTACCATCATGAACATCAATAATGGCTCTAACTGTAGCAAGAAAGGGTCTACCAAGGATAAAGGAAATATCAACCTCCTCATCCATATCCATGATCACAAAATCCACTGGAAAAAGAAAATCTGGAACCTTTACTAACACATCTTCAATGATACCCCTAGGGAATATAGTTGATTTATCAACTAGCTGAACACTCATAAGTGTTGGTTTAGGTTCTCCAAGTCCTAATTTCTTGAACAAATTATAAGGCATAACACTAATGCTAGCCTCCAAGTCAACAAGTGCATTATTAACATTTAAATTACCAATAAAGCAAGGGATAGTGAAACTCCCTAGGTCTTTTAGCTTCTTTTGTAGTCGCTGAGTTCTTTTCCGATAGTTGCACCATTGAGACTTCCTTAAGCTTCCTTTTGTTGGAGAGGAGTTCCTCTAAGAACTTAGCATACTTGGGCATCTGAAATAGAGCTTACACAAAAGGTATGTTAATGTGTAATTATTTAAAGAGTTCAAAAAACTTAACAAATTGTGTATCCAATTTGTCCTTCAGAAGACGGGGCGGAAATGGTACCCTTGGTTTATACTTCTTCATAAAAGGGGCAGGCTTTGGTGTTGCTTCTACTTTTTCTTTCACTTAAGCATCTACACCCTTCTCTTTTTCAGCTACCTCTTTAACCGCATCAGATCACTTTTCTGCTTGCTTTCTTTCAGTTCCCAATTCTTTTCCATTACTCAAGGTAATGACCTTGAGTTGCTTTGTAGGATTTGTATCTGTATTGCTAGGCAAGCTTTCTTAGGGCCTTTCACTCAAAAATTTTACAATCTACCCCACTTGATTCTCTAAATTATGGATCGAAGCTTGTTGGTTCCTAAGAGCAGTTTTTATAGATTGAAACTTTAATTCAGAAGCTGAGATGAATTTCTCTATCACCTCCTCTAAATTACTCCTTCTATAAGGGGCATGCTGCTGGTTTTGCTGTTGGAATCCTAGTAGTGGGGGTCTTTATTTATTCTAGTTCCCCTAAAAGAAATTCAAATGATTTCTCCACCCTAGATTATAAGTATTATTGTAGAGATTGTCTTGTTGGCCCCAAAAGCTATAAATCTAACATACTACTCTAACTATTCCAATTATTATATGCAAAACCCAATAAATTCATATTATCATATTCAAAACCTAGGACTTTCATATTATCATATTCAAAATCCAACATACACAAACATCATGACGACATATAAAACTATTAAAAGTCATAGATTTAATCACATAAAGGGATATAAAGCATTTGAAATCAATCCTAACATGTTTCTAAAATCATTAAAATAAAAGAACCAGTAAAGGGAAAAGAGATGTTGATGATGCTGATTTTTGGAGAACCCTCAGGTTGCCACCATAGATTGTTGATCTGCGAGTCTCTAAAGATAATGAGGCGATTGAATTAAAGATTGGATGAGAATCCACTGTCATCTAGGGTTAAGGAAATCTTCTATCATTCTAAAAAACTTTTCTAATTCAAAGCTCTTTTTTAGTGACTTCTCTCTTTGTTTCCTAAAACTCTTTACTTAAATGAACGTCTATATTAACGGAGGTCTGGTTGCTTAATGAATGTAGCTCCCCCTAGACCTAGGACATATTGTTCTATTTATAGTAGTAAGGTTAGGAACTCCTAGATGTATTAGATAAGTGTTAATTATTTAAAATAAAAATCATTGATTATCTTTTTCTTTTATCAAATTAATATTTAATAAATTAAAATAAAATCTTTTAACTCAAATGATCACTAAAAATATCAAATAATTATCATTTCTTTTCATCAATTTCAGCATTTTAAGTTAAAAAAGTATGAAAGGCATTGGTATGTAGAATTTCGAATAATAGCCAGACACTATGTAGAGGTGAGGCGTGGCTGCGTCTGCGTGAAATGGTGGGAAAATTTTAGCAATTTAGTCCATAAACTTGCAAAAATTGTCATTTTACCCCTCAAAGTTAATTTTTCATGACAATTAAGTCAAAACTGATGCTAGAAAAGTAATTTTGATTCAATTATTCTCAATCCTAACTTAGATTCACCCGTCCTCAATCTCTCGAGACTCGAGAAAGGCAGTAACTTTCATCGTTGGATTTTACGTAATTCCCTCGCTATTTGGATCTAAAAAATGGATGCTGACAACTAGGCTTAATAAAAATGGGCTAGACTTAAGTTGACCTCACATGTTGTAATGCTTGATGTGTAAAAATATAGTTGTTGCATTTATAAGGAATATCTCGTTGAACAATAAAATTAAAGATAAAGATACATAAATAGGGAAGTTGGCTTCGAGATCCATCTCTAGATTTGTAGTGTAAAGCTTTCTTATAGAGTCGAAAGACACTACTCATTAGTAAAAGTGTCCCATTGAATTGCCTGGGTGGCGACTCCCATCTCCCCGTTAGTCTCCGTGGCTAGTTAGTATGTCCTTTATTAGGTTAAATGCCTTACAGTGCGATAGTCACTAAAGACACTTAGGTGTGTGTCTGAAATTGCCACCTACACTAACCTTTCATTTCTTAGCCATATACACATTCTTTTGGATTAGAAGAGGCAAGATAGTGGAAGGCCGAAGAAAATACCTATCTCACTAAGAATATGAATCATGCTAGAGCTCTTTAAAAAGCCAAGACATCAAGCTTCCATAAGTGAGACGAAAGCTACATCTGAAATGGCCAATAAAATAGCTAACTAGTAGGATGTTGAGATCCTAAAGAATGCTATCATTGATGGTGATTACAACCGAAACTACTACTATTTGCTGCCCACCACCAATGCAACGTCAAGACCTCTTACCTTGAGAGTGTGGAACCCATGATAGTTTTAATGAGTTCGTGTTAGACCGAGCCAAAAAAGGGAGACTACCCTTGCCACTAATGAAGCTGTGAATAGCCTAAGTGCTAAGCTTGACAAGATGCAATGCATGCTGGAAATCAAAGGGTCTGACCTTTGATTTCAAGGAATTGTGCTAACATGTGAAGACAAGTTGCCTGCAAAGTTTAGGATGCTTGAGATGAACAAGTTCAATAGGACTGTTGATCCAAAGGTTCATCTAAAGTAGTATGTAACTGTCATGGGAACTACTTAGCTAAGTAAGACCCAAATTGTCAAGTTGTTTGTATTATCGCTAGAAGGACCTATAGTAAACTGGTATCATGGTCTGGAAAAATTTACCAAAGCTAAATGACGTGATTTATGTAATTCATTTTTTAAGCAATATGACTGCAATACCTAATTAGAAGTATCATTTAGGGACCTTGAGTCCACTAAGTAAAATCCAAATGAGTCCTTTTCTGATTTTTTGACCAAGTGGAGGAATAAGGCTGGGTTGATGAAAAACAAGCCCTCTAAAAAGGACCAAATTCGCATGGTGGTCCGAAATATTCTTCTTGAATGGGTCGAAAGGCTTCAAATGATGAACCCAAATACTTTTATGGACTTGTATGATGATGGGCTTTAGGTCGAAGAAATGAAAAAAAGATAAGAGGAAGATTGTACGAACCGGCAAAAGGCTAAATTAGCAAACTGGAGGGAGCATGACTTTATATGTGAATGTTGTCCAACAACAGGGAAAGTTCTCTAACTTCAAGCAACCTCTCTGAAAGATCTTTGAGATGTTAATATAAAATGGCATGCTCTAACCAACCACCCTCAAAAACCCATCTAATCTTAATATATCTGGTTATAAACCGAACACCTACTGCAAATTTCATCAAGCACCCGACCACCACACAGACAACTGCATCCAGCTGAAACATGAAATCCAAGACTTTATCGATGCCGAAAAATTAACTGACCCAGACTAGTCTAGTATTAGAAAAACCCCCTACCAAACTACAACAATACACTATCCCCAAACTAAGTGTCCATAATCACTTCTGACTTCAGTGAAGAGGAGGTCATGAACTCTTTCCAAGACATATCTTAACCCGAGCCAAAGTTAGAGCTAAATAGCCCATAAAAAACCTTTACCGAGTTGGGAGGACCATTATCCGTGGTGTTCTAACATCTAAAATGGAGCAGAAAACTCAAGCCCCAATAACCAAAAAGTAATTCAACTCCTCAGCATGAATAATATTATGAGTATCACCATCCTTATAGGCATATAATGGATCAGTGCAATCGTCTCAAGCATTAGATCCATGACTTAATAGACTGTGGGGAATGGCAAGTTGAGCAACTTCCTCAATATGAATATGAAGACCTATTAGGGCAACCCTCACGAAAATCTAATTTTAAGGTTCGCTATTTGAGGCCTCCTTCGGCTGATATTCGGATTGAAGATATTATGTCGAGTGGCTGGGGGTCAAATGATGGTTAAGCAGCTTATGAGCCTTGTCTTATCTTTTGGAGGTTTGGAAGGAGGTTAAGAAAAAGTTAGTTATGGCTATTGATATCTGGTTTAGTTCTGGTGATGAGTGTGAAATCCAAGACATTAGGGCAAAGGATATCTAGGCAAACAAAGACTGTAATAAAGAAGCCGAGCCAATAGGTAAGGATGAAGACATGGGGTACAAGAACTAAAGCAAGTTGAGAAAACACCTAAATAAGGGGATAATAAGTCGTTAGAGCAGTTGAAGAAAAAAAAGAAGACAACCGACATTTAGAAACTACTGATGCACTCTTCAGATCATATAAAGGCTCTAATCTAGGCCTTATTTGGTATAAGTATCAGCATAACAACTATCTCTGAGGAGATGATCAAAATAATAATTGACAAGACCATCGAAATGATCACTTTCTCAGATGAAAACCTACCAATAGAGGGAAGAGACCACATCAAAGCTCTCTATATAGCAGCAAAGACCAAGGGGATAGAAACTCCATGTGTGATAGTGGATGATAGGTCAACCATCAATTTGTATCCCTCTTGCATACTCCTTAAGCTAGGGATGACTGAGAGAGACCTAAAACCTTCATATATAGTTATAAAAGCCTATAACAAAATAAAGAGAGACATGTAGGGGATGTTTTCAGCACTGGTAAAAATGGATTTCATTTAATCCTGGGTAGAATTTATTGTCTTAGACATCCTAGTAACCTTTACTTTATTATTTGGTCGGGCATGGTTTCATGCCCTGGGAGGAGTCCCTTCCACTATACATCAGAAGGTCAAGTTCCCTTGCAAAGGTGAAATAGTGACGATTAACACTGAAGGTGGTAAAATTGTCTTGGCCATTCAAGAAGCTATCAAGGAGCTGGAAGCCCCTACTAAATTCCAAGTTACTATTTTCTAAAGGACTACATGGATCTTAAAGTACCAACATATTTAAGAAGATGGACTTCATGCTTGGAATGGGGCTAGGGAAGATTAAGCAAGGTATCGTAGAGCTGTTAGACTTTAAGGATTAAAAGACTCGACATGGGCTGGGTTACCATGAGGATGAAGATAAGGGCAAACCAAAGCACAAGACTCTAAAAGACGTATTTGTCCAAGAGTACAAACTCTTGTTTTCAAGCAGGGGACGAGGTGCGGATTCGAGATATTCAAGAACTTGATTATCGATAGGATAGTCGAGCTGAGCATTAAGTAAGTTTGTGAGAAGGTCACCATCAAGGTAGAAGAGCCGAAGTTAGAAGAGTTCATCTCTCTACCTAAGAAGCTGAATCAACAAGAGCTAGCTGCACTAATAGAGGAGCATATTATTGATGCAATTTATGATTATGTAATCATGTCCAATCTTTATAAGGATGATTTTTTATTTATAAGATCAATGATACAAACTCCAATTCTGCTTACTTGTGTGATGTTTTTCCTGATGGTAGTGTGCATTTTAATAATCATTACATGTGTATATTTGACATTAATTCCATACAAATTAATTCATTTAATTTAGGTACAAATGAATATCCAAGGAATATTTTGATAGCTCGTGATATAACTCATAAGGAGAGGAGGGAATTAGAAAAAAATAATGGAAAAAAGAAAAGAAGTATTTGTTTAGTCCTACGATGACATGCCAGGATTAGACAGAAAAATAGTAGAGCACCATCAGGTTGATTGTCACGACCCCATCCGTTGGCCCGTGACCGACACTAGGGAATGGGTAGGCGTAAGGCCACCGAATCCCGTAGTAAGCTTGACACTCACTAACTCAAACTAACCTCAACTCAAATTTTACTATTATTAATACCACAATTTATAGTAACATTAAATTTTACACAATTAAATGCGCTATAAGAACTAAGTAGACCCGAATCTTTCGAAAAATTACAATCGGAGAATCTAAGATTTACCAATTTACATACCAAATCAAATACATCACCCGATGATGAAGGAGTCGGGTTCTTGAATAAGAGTCATGGAAGACTAATATCATGCATCTGAAAAAAAAATTGGAAGACTATCGGCCCCTAGAGTGAGTTAAAATCAAGTAATCTAGAGACTATTACAGTCTTATTCGAATCAGTAATATCAAACCATGCACATTTATACAAATCATATTATAATCAATACCATAATAAATAATAAATAAATATACATATATTTTTACTTTTACACAAGTGGCTCAATAGAACCCTAACCCTAAATTCTAGTAGCCTTTTGGCTTTCTTAATCCAATAAGACTGGCGCCTAGAGAGCAATGCTCGACCAGGGACCTTACCTCCAGTCTGGTCACTTAAGTATCCAAATAAGCCGGTGCCTAAAGAGCAATGCTCGACCAGGGACCTTTACTCCGGCATCTCATTCCAATAGGACTAGCGCCCAGAGAGCGAAGCTCAACCAGGGTCCTTAACTCCAGTCCGGTCACTTAATATTCACTATCCAAATAAGCCTGCACCCAGAGAGTAATGCTCGACCAGGGACCCTTCCTCCGGCATCTCACTCAATCAGCCTAGAGAGCCATGCTCGACCAGGGCAAAACTCATAATAATCTTATTACTGCAATTTACTCAGATCAGCCCAGAGAGCCATGCTCGACCAGGGCGAACTCATAATAATCTTATTACCATGGTTAATGCGGTCCTGTAACCCATCAGGTGGCATGTTCTACGAAAGCCACATTCCCAAATCGTAATCATCACATTTAATAAATATCATTGTCTAATGAAATCATTCAACACCTATCGAAGTAAAGATTAAACATTTAGGGTAAAGCAACGTGCAATTCGTGAGGGAAAATAATAACGTTTGTATTATTATAACATTACTAATAATAATATTTATATTATTTTTAATAATTAATAATCAAGTGAAATCATTATATTGATACTAACAATCATATTAAGCATAAATTCTAAAATAGCATATTAAAATCAGACTTAGCAATAGTGCAATGATTAAATGACTTTAACTCACGGGAATTGGGTGACCTCCTAGCTCTGCTCTCGCTCCGGTGCTCCCGGTTGGAGCCGGCAGACAGATCATCTAATCACGGAAAACAATTTATCAATATGCTGAAATAATCGATCATTAAACCTAGGTCTAGACTCATAGAACTGACTGTCTAAGAAATCTCGACTCGGTAAATTCTACCAAAAATTTGGCAGAACCTCCCCTATAACACGGACATTTATCCCCCGTAAAATGGGTCCAAGACCTGCCAGAAAAACACTTCAAATAACCAACAATTTAAACAACGGGAGTCGGGTCCCCAAACTTCACTATTTTTCCCGACTCTGCTACACAGCATAAAAACACGACTATGGCAGGCAGTCCCACAAACAATTATTTTTGACTCACAAATATCATCAAATACTCAATATAAACCAATAGACACACAATTAAACCAAGAATTTCCAAAATTACAGTTAGAGAAAATTAGGACACTGCCGCCTGGTCGACCTCGCCCCGGTCACGGGAGTCCGATCGACGATCCGAAAACCATCGGACTCGAAACGACGACGGCGAAGACGATCCACTTCGATTTTCCGATCCGACACCGATCATCCGAGAGATTTGGACGATCTCGAGGCTGATTTCAAAGCGAGCTCGATTGCGAAACCGGTGCCATTGCGAAAGTGAGTCGATACGCCCTCCGATCGTCCATCCTCGGAGCTTGCCTTAAAAAAAAATGGTGCCACCCACGTCCGAACTCCTCCGCCACCAAACCGACCGCCGCGAGGAAGGTCTCTTGGAAGGAGCCGATCACCACTAAGATCGTACTGGAAGGCCACCGAAGGGCCGACGACCTCCAGGAAGCTGCCGAGCCTGCAGAGGCAACACACAAACCGGCTGTCCGTGGTAGCGAGCCACCCTCTTCTCCCTCGATTTTCCTCTCCCCGATCCTTCTTTTCTTTTCTTCTTCTCCATATCGACATTAGGCCCCTGAACTTTTCCTTATTACAATTTGGTCCCTCAACTTTCTTAATTATTTACAATTTTACCCTGCAGAATTTCTAATTAACCCCCAAACTTTTCTTTAACCTTTCAATTAAACCCCTAGCTAATTAATTTGGGCCAAATTAGAATTATTGAAAAATACACAATTACAAAAATACCCTGGCCGACACATTTACTTACAAAAATACCAAAGATACAAATTTTTATTAAACCCTCATAATAATAAAATTATACTTTTAATCCTTATTTCAAAATAATCCTCCAATTAAATCCTACACATAATTAAATTAAATAATCAATTTGCTAATTATTTTTCAACTTAAAATTTAATACCACTAACTAATTAAAATATCAATTTTCCTAAAATTCTTTTATAAAAACACCCTTTACAAATTCTTTCATAATTCCCCAAAATATAATTTTATTTATATAAATATGCATTTGGGTGAAAATTTGAATAACCAAAATATAATTATTTTTTAAATAATTTACTTAATTAATTTCTTAAAAATTCGAACTAATAGGATATAGAAAGAATGACTCCTTTATTAGTCTAATATTAAAATTCAAAATTTGCATTTAAATTATTCCAACTAGACTAAGTAAAAATTAAATTAAATTAATTTTAAATAAAAACTCATTATTGAATACATAAAAATTCTGGATATTACATTGATTAAGTAGAAGATGAGAAGATTAAGACTGGAATGGGCAGAGAAGATCCAGGAAGTAGTTGCTAAACAGGTGAAGGCCAATTTTCTTGATGTAGTCAACTATCTTGAGTGATTGGCGAACATCATCCCACTCACAAAGAAAGACAAAAAAGTAAGGATGTGCATGGATTATCTGGACCTGAACAAGGCATGCCCTAAGGATGATTTTCCCCTTCCTCACATAGATGTGATAGTCGACAATGTCGTTTCAAGTACGATGTACTCTTTCACCGATAGTTTCTCCAGGTACAACCAGATCATGATGGCGGTAGTAGACAAGCTAAAGAAGTTATTCATCACTAAATGAGGTACATATTACTATAAGGTTTTTGCTTTTGGACTAAAGAATAAGGGGGTAACTTATTAGAGAACAACCGTTATCTTATTTCATGACTATGATGCATAAGAAGATGGAGTGGTATGTAGATGATATGATGGTATAGTTTGAAACAAGGAAAGGGCATTTCTAGGCTCTTGATAAGTTCTTAAGACTAGTGGTAAGATATAACTTGAGACTCAATTCGAAGAAGAGTGTATTCGAAGTAACATCAGGGACTCTACTAGGGCACATAGTGAGTCAGAGGGGAATAGAGATTGATCTGGACAAGGTAAAGGTTATTCAAGAGATGCTAGTACCAAAGACAAAGAAAGAAGTTAGATGATTTCTAGGGCGCATGCAATACATCAGCAGGTTCATTTCCAAGCTTAAGATGGTTTGTGATCCTATATTCAAGCTTTTGAGGAAACATCAGCCTGTTGTGTGGGATGAACACTGTCAGGAAGTCTTCGATAAAATTAAAGAGTATCTGATGAAGTCGCTGGTATTGAAGCCACTAAAAGATGGAAACCGTTGATTCTGTACTTAGCTTTGGAAGAGGAAACTATTACTGCAATGATAGCACAACATGGGCCTAATGATGTGGAATATACAGTCTATTATCTTATTAAGAAATTGTTGCCTTATGAGTCAAAGAATAACCTCGTGGAGAAGATGTGTTTATCCATGATATGGGCTACAAGGAAGTTGAGACACTATTTCCAGTCTTATAAGGTGCAAGCAATTTTAAAAATAGACCCACTAAAATATTTGTTCGAAGCTTTGTCTCTTACAAGGAAGTTGGCTAGATGGTTAGTGCTCCTAACATAATTCAACATCGAGTACATCATCAAGAAGGTGGTCAAGGGTAGGGCTGTAGCAGAATTCTTAGCTATACAATCGAGGGAGACGATCCTTAGGATCTAGAGTTTCCTGATGAAAATCTAAGGGCAATCGAGATCCAGGAATGAAAGATGTACTTTGATGGAGCTGTAACCACAAGAAGTGTAGGGTTAGGAGTAATTCTGATCACGCCAAAAGAACAAATGCTGCCAATAGCCAAGAGATTGAATTTTAAAATGACAAATAACATGGCGGAGCATGAAGTATGTTTATTTGGATTAGAAGTGGTTGTGGTAGTAGGAGCGAAGCAACTGATGGTCTACCGAGACTCCATACTAGTGATATAATAAGCCTCCAAAGAGTGAAAAGTGAAAGAGGAAAAGTTGAAGCCATATGTCAATTTCCTTAAGACTTTAGTTTGTAACTTCTCTAAATGTTCATTCATACACTTGTCATGAGATGAGAACTAGATGGTAGATGCTCTTGCTACCCTATCGTCAATGTAGGATAACCCTTCGCAACTCCCAATGAAGCCGTTAGTGATCGTGAAGTTAGGAGGGCCTTATTATCAGGAAGAGTGGACAATGCAAGTCTAAATAGGACCAGAAGAGAAGCCTTGGTTTTATGATCTAAAAGGATTTGTAGAAGACAGTATATATCCTAAGGAAGCAACTATGAAGGAAAGGTATGCACTGCAGATACAAGTCAGAAATTACCTTAGCAATGAAGAAGTGTTGTATAGAAGGATAACTTTAGGTGTCCGGCCATGAAGCATAGGTTGTAATGGAGGAGATGTATAAAGGGGTATACGAGCCTTACAGGAATAGTATAGTGTTAACTAGAATGATTATGCATCAAGGATATTACTTGTTAACAATGGAAAAGGAGTATATAGCTCTAGTTAGAAAATATCGTGAGTGTCAGCTCTATAGTGACTTGAGTCACATACCTCCCACTGAGTTTTACAATTAGACATCACCATGGCCTTTTGCAGCTTAGAGAATCGACATCATCGGAGAGATAAAACCTCATTCGAATGGTCATAGATACATAGTAGTGGCAATCAACTATTTTTCCAAGTGAGTTGAGGCTGAATTGGTCACTACTGTGGAGGCAAGCCAGATGGCTAGGTTTATAGAGAGGAACCTGATTTATAGTTATTGGGTCCCATATTACATTGTGACAGATAACGGCGTGCAATCATGGGTGAAACAGTAGACTTGCTAGCAGAGTACAAGATTGAACATCACAAGTCTTCTTCGTATAGACCTCAGGCATAATGGAAGCAGCCAACAAGAACTTAAAGAAAATACTCTCAAAGATATTATGGAATCATAAGGATTGGTCATTTTGGTTACCTTTTGCACTTTTGGGGATATCGAACAACTGAGCAAACATTGATAGGAAAGACTCTGTACTCTTTGGTTTATAGACCTGAAGCGGTCTTGCCAGTTGAGTTGGATTAACATATTTAAAAGTTGTATTAGAGGTTGAAATAACAGAGCACCAATGGGTTGAGCAAAGGTATCAACAGTTGAGTCTAATTGATGAAAAAAGGATGAAAGCCCTTTATAATATGCAATTGTACCATAAGTGAATAGCTAGAGCATTCAAGAAAGTCAAGCTAAGAAAGATCAGAGCCAGTGACTTGGTGTTAAAGCTCACAAGACCTATCATATTCGACCAAAAAAGGAAGTTCGGGCCTAAGTGGGAAGGCCCATACTTGGTAAATAAAATTCTACCTAAAGGTGCCACTAAGATCTCAAACTTGGAAGGGAATGAATTCTCTTAGCCAATTAACCTGGATTGTCCCAAAAATTTCTATATATAAAGATTAAATAATAGTAGAAATAGCATGCTGATAAAAAAAAATGAAAAATACTGGTTAGGCAAAAGTAAGGGTAATGAGAGAAAATAATCAGCTAGAAAATCTAAAAGGATTGGTTGATGATAACAAATGTATTATGAGAAGTCAAAATTTACAAACTAAGCTAAAGTTCTAAGTAAAATAAATGAGATCTTAAAGAAGCATATTTTCATTTTCTCATTCTCTTTGCATTTCCATCTGCATTCTTAGAGTTAGCAGCTAGCTCTTGAGTCCTCTTGAACCTTGCAAATCCAGGAGATATGGTAATCTGAAGCTCGAACCAAGCCTGAAAGTTATCATCTGTACTTAGATCGCCTTCAAATTCAAGGTTACACTCTATATCTTGACAGGCCAAAGTCTCTCCATCTTATCTAGAAAATTCTGTCTCAATGGAAAGCCTTCGAATTTAGGAGAAAATTCTAAAATCTATTGCTTCTGCCTGCATTAACGGTAAATCTTACAGGTGCGTAGCAGGTAGATGCCCTCAGTCTAGGTAATGGTATGCAGTCACTGTACACCATAAGTGTGACATGCTTGATTCTCCATCGGGGGCAAGTGTAACAGAAAAGTATGTCTGAAATGCCTTTCATCCAAGACATCCAGCCATCATGGTCCCGAGGGGTAGCAACTAATCAAACTTGCACGTGCTTCGACTCATACTTGTCAATGTTCTGTGGGATGGTTAGTATCTGATGCTTCTCGCATAGCCAAATTTGTAAAAATAATAAAAAGAAAAAGAAGAAAAAGAAAAGAAATAAGCTCAGTTAAAAACCTGAAACAGTAACTTAGAAAAAATTAAAGTCTGCTAAGTTGAAAACCGAAAACAAACCTAAAAATAATAAAAGAAAAAGAGACGGTTATTAATGCGAGGCAAGGCTGCCACCAAACCGTTTATAGGTTTTGTACATGTCTAACTCAATGATGGTTTCAGCTATGATGACTGGAACTGGATCTGCTCCAGGCTCCATTTGGTCAATGATACTAACAATTCTGATATCTCTCCCTCTTTGAGGAGCAATCATCAGAAATTGGGAATAAAGGTAAAAGCCTAGCATCCTAATCCAAATAGGTGTACCCCTTTCTTTCTTCTCATAGAAAACTATCAAGAAAGTGAGAGTAATATATTCTGTATGGGAAGTTAGTGGGGCATACCAGTTTGCGGAAAGGGTCATCAAGCCTTGGTAAAGCAATCGGATGAGTAGAACCCATGGGACTTCCAAGAATGGTAGATAATTCTTCAATCATAGGACATCACTCCTGCCCATTAAATTGGAAACATGGTATCTTGAGTGAAGAAATCCATAATCAAGCTTGGTACGTTCTATAGCTTTGAAGGAGGAAAGGTAGAATTTCCCAAGTTTGATCCATTCATCACCAGTCAAGATTTTGAGAAGAGTTTGGAGGGCTTTGACGCTTTTCTGAGTCATGATTTTTTTACTTTAGAGTTGTAAATCATGTATGGAAGTGTGAGGGGTGTATGCATATTTATAGGCCTTAAATCAGTGTCTAATTCGTACTCTGCCAATCGGTTGTGTGAATAGCCAAATCGACTTAGCGCATAATCGAATCGGTTGTGATGTCATTAATTGGTTTTACAGCTTTTTGAGGAATTTTCAGCATTTCTCTACCCCCGGTCATATGTACACCTAAAACATGCAATATTGAGAAGAAAATAATGGCAATGTATGTATTTAAACATTAAAGTGTGGAATTTCATATATCAAAAAGTCAAATTTTATAGAAAAGCAGCAAAAAGAAAAATTGCATAATGGTAGAAAAAAATAAAAATCATGGCTATCTCCAGGGTCTCCATTATACGGTTGGTCCATCCAGCTCATAAAGTAGATGGAAGTGTCAAAGTGTCAATCCTATGTTGTTGGGCCTCAATTTGACGCTGTTGGTCATCCACCTGCCCCTGCATACTCTCATGGTCCCTATGAAGAAAATCCAAAAGGATGTTAGTTAATATATTTCATACATGTATACATGCATACATTTTTTCATTTTTCATAAATTATTTTCTTACTAGTCCACCCACCTCTCCGTATACCTCGACTCTCTTTAAACCTGTATAATTATTTTCATGTGTTACTAAATTTTAGAAAATGAAAAAGATGCAAAATATCAAAATGAATACAACTTAGATACCTGCAAGTGCTTGGAGTAAACTTTGGTGGAAGATAGTGCTCCATAGCAAGTCGATGCTCTATAGCACCAGTAGGACTCCAGTAGGAGATTATCGGATTTGGGAAGAATGTAATACTCCTAGGCACCATATCTAGCATCTCTATGGAAGGTGCTTCATATGCAGCACCCATGGAGGAGCTCGAAATGTGTGAAAGTCTGGAATAGTGAGTAGACCATCCCTCTGTCAGCTCAAGAGCTCGAAGCGCACGGTGAAAGAATTGTGGCATGACAACTAAATAAGTAATTAGTCAAAATAAAGAGAATGAAAAGTTAAGCAAAGTCAAGGACAAACCTGATCCATGATGTCATTGCTAGGAGGCATGGGCCTAAGTAGTTAAGAAATGAAGGAGGTCTAGTCCATTCTCTGGGATTGGATGGTGAAATCTTCAAAGTTATCGAATCCTTCTAGACTCCTAGTAAGCTCATCATCGATAAGATCGGTGGTCCAAAACATAGAAGGAAGGGGAAATAAAGGAACTCGACACCTGCTAGGCCCTATCTCCCAGTTGTATAGCCTTTCGCCCATAAATTAGGGTGACAAGACTAACTGAGAGCTGCACTTGCCTGGTCGGGCTATGCGCAACATATAAGGGTCCCAATGATAATGCCTAGCTAGCCAGTCATTGTGAATTTGTAAAATTGCAAAGGTAAGCAGCTAGAAACTATAAAATACACAAGTAACTAATAAATTTTCTCTTTGCCTTGTCCTAGATTAAGTAGTTGATCCACATGCGGTATACATGGACTTGCACCCACTCTAAAAGGATGTTCCTACTTAAACCCCAACTGCTCAAGCGCGGGAAAGCCAGAGAAGTACTGATTGGTTATGAGCCCTCTAAAAGGCCATCTTCAAAGCCCAAACTTGTAAAATAAAAGTCAATAGTTGCTATATAAGAAGACATAAAATAAAAATTAGAATAGATGAATCTTATGTGAACTGCATGCTAGAAGCCACAAATCATCTTGCTTCCCCAGATGTAATGTCCATATAGTATTACAGGTATTCAAGAGCTACATATCTCTAATTGAAAGAGGAGACATGGTCTAATCCCCCAAAGGGGCTAAGTAATGGAAATTTACTGAATTCCTGAATCATTGAACATAGTAGTCCCAAAGAGATATACCAAGAAAGCTTGGGCCATCTAATCCACCTCCCGAGCATTTTAAGGCATGAAACCCTGGTAATGGAGAGGAATGCTATGATAAGCTATGCACCTAGTGTTCTTGCATGCCGGTAAGAACCTGAGCAAGTCCGTGATGTAGCACTCTCGGACATTAGAGAGCTAATCATGAATCGAATCATCAAAGGATACATGCATACCTATAAAGTGTATCCTCGTAATGGCAACAAATGGAAGTGGGGAAAGAGTCAGCTCACCTACTAGAGTATGGAAAGTATGGGTGGTGTCAATCCACCTCTCAAGCAAGGCATATATCAAAGTGTGATTCGTCCCCTCGGTGACTAATAGAAGCAAAATCGGCGAAAGCTAGTGTTGTCGATCCTAGCCAGAATAAAGCTTGAATGCTCGTCAAACCACTCACGAGCCTCATAGAAAATTTTGCTGAATCGAATCGATACAACATCAGTTTAAAAAAGTCGAAGCACATGTAAATAAACATAATACACGCACATAAAGACCTCAAACAAGTAAGTATGTCATTGATTTATTGTTATTTTATATTAAAAAACCTTTAAATCGGCTTGACTCTGTTAAGGTTAGCATAACTTTTATCCATTTTTGTTGCAAAAATTTCATGTGCTTTGAATAAATAACATGTATATCTTGTATATAAATCATAAAAGACAAGATTTAATATAAGAAGAATACCTCTCTGACAACCGAAAACGCCAAATAAGTGTTCAATTTCGCCAAGAGAGGGGTTTCCTCCCTTTGAACAAGCCCAAAGTCATTTTGGCACGAAGTCAGCAAAGAAACTCCCAGTTTGGTATGATTGGGGTATGTTCCGAGAATCTAGAAATTGAGGCCGCCATTTTAATACTAATTTTGCGAAATTTGGTTAAGAAAGGATAAAGAAATCAAAGAAAGAATAAAAGGGAATTTGATTGAAAAGTAAAAGAGGAAATGGATAAAGTGGATAATGAATGGATGGAATGATATTTATATATCCTAAAGAGGGTAAAAATGCCATTTTGGTCCTTGACCTATTGAAACTACACTTTTGTCTCTAGATGGACCAGTTATCAACATAAGTCTCCATAAGAGATCTAAAAGGTCAATTTGCATTCTAAGGTGGGAGTTTTTAAAAAATTACCATTTAGTCCCCGATCCATCAAAATTACATTTTAGTCCCGAAGCGGGCCAATAACCAATATAACTTTCATAATACATCAATTGAGTCATATTACACCCCGAAGTGGGAATTCTCAACCAAAAGTACTTGAAAGCGGAAAAATTTACCAAATTGATCCGAAGAGGAATTGCAGCATAATTGTGTCCCGAAGTGGATTGTAGCCAAAAGAAAGTCTCTACAAAGGTAAAATCTAAGGGCATGGTTTCCAAATTGAAGGTGTAGTTCCCAAATCAGCGGGCATAGTTCTCAAATCAGTAGGCGTGGTTCCCAAATCGACAAGCGTAGTTCCTAAAAGATGGGTGTGATTCCCAAAAGCAGGCAAATTCCTCAAAACCCAAAGCAGATGAAGTCCTCGAGTTTTAAAAATAAGGCGAAGTCTTAAAACTTAAACGGGTGTGGTCCCCACATCATATTAGATTTTTTTAACTTGAGCTAATGAGGCATGGCTTTTATAGCTCATCAAAATATCTTTTTTCACGTATCCTTGATATTATAATTTGTCTCAATTTATTTAATCGCATGAATGCTTATAGATTTCGACAAACTAGGACAGCTGTCAGTACTCATTTTTTGGATTTAGATATCGAGGAAATTATAGAAAATCCTATAACGAAAGTTGCTATCTTTCTCGAGTTTTGGGAAACTGAGGATGGATGAATCTAATTTAGGATTGAGAATAATTAAATCAAAACACTTTTTTAGAATCAGTTTGGATTTTAAAATGATTGTTTCAACAAGTTCAGGAACCAAACTGCCACTATTTCCTAAACTTTTTAGCTCTTAGAACCAAGCGGCTCTGTGCTCGGCTCTATAGAGTGCCGATTGACTATTTTTGCGATTTGACATCGTTTTACATGTATTTTCGACATTTAAATGCCTAAGAATATAAAAATAAGTTTCTAGAAATGATTTGTGATAATTATTAGGATTTGTAAATATTTTTTATGATAATTGTTTGAATATAAAAGATTTAATTTCATTTTACTAGAGATTAATATGATAAAAGGAAAGGATAATTGATAGTTTTTATTTTTAAATAATTAAATATTTATCTATTTCTCTAAAGTTTCCTAACCCTACTACTATAAATAGAATATGACACCTTAGGCTTAGGGTTAGTTGTACTCTTTAAGTTATACTCTAAATTAGATCGATGTTCATTAGCTATACACATAAATATTTTTTAGCAAGTCACTAAGAAAGAACCCTAGATTAGAAAACTTATTTAGAACGACAGAAGATTTTAGATCTCAAGTAGAATTGGATTCTTAACCAATCTTTAATTCAATTGCCTCATCGTCTCTTGAGACTCGCATTATAGCAATCTACAATTACAACCTGAGGGTTCCCCCTACATCTACATCATCCACATCATTAACACCTCCTGCCTTATTGGCTTTCTTATGATTTATTTATGAATTTAGAAACATGCTTAAGGTGTTTTATTGTTATTTCATACGATCTATGTAGTTAGAATAGGTTTTTCTTATGAATTAACAAGTTATGACTCATTGAGTTTTGAATCTAATAATAAGAACATGTAAGATTTTGAATATGATTATATGATTTTATTAAATATTAAATATGATTAGCTTAATGATTAGAAAAATATAATTAATTAGTTTATACTTATTGGAATTAGATTGTTAGGATTGCATGACCAAAATTCTGAGTATGATTTAGAGTGTTATTTTCACTTCCTGTCAGCTTTGATTTTCTAGGGTTAGCATGTTTTTTGGGCTTTTAATTGTTTGATTCTATTTTTTATGTTATTTATTCAAATATATATATTTTAATCGAATTTCCTATTTCTTGTGCATGTAAAAAGTTGTTGAAACTTGCAAAAAGACCATTTAACTTTTAAAGTCGATTCGGCTTTGTGTTAAGCCAATCGGCTCTATGCCCCTATCCAATCGGATGAATCCACTTTTGGGCCAAAATTTTGAGTTTTGATGTACTTTTGGCAATTTTATGTATTTTTTATTTAGGTGCTCTTTCTTTATTTTTAGTTATAGGTAAAGGTTGTAATAGCTAGGTTTTTATTTTCTGCACTTTTATTTTTATTTTATATTTGATGTATACCAAATAATTGTAGAGTGATTGCTCAACTAAAATTTAAGACACATACATCATAGATTAAAAATTGGATGCAACATGAAAATTGTAGTCCATTAAGTTAATCATACAGTAATTGGGCTTAACTTAAGATTAATATAGACCTAGTGGGCTTTGTCATGCTTTAATTATAAGTGAGTCATGATTAGACTTAAGATCACATAATTGGGACTTGCATAAAAAAGTAGTCCATATAGGCTTAAAAGGCTTGGAATCAAAGCATAACTTGTAAAGTGGGCTAGACTAGAAAAAACTTTGTACATAATTAATTAGTAAAATAGATTAATTAAATCTAGGTTGGGCTTAATAAAATAGGCTAGATATAGCTGGACCTCACATGTTGTAATGCTCGATGTGTAGAAATATAATTGTTACATTTATAGAGAATAGCCTGTTAAACAATAAAATTAAAAGCAGAATTGAAAAACGCCACTTAATTAGAAAAAGTGTCCCAGAGAATTACCCACGTGGCAACTCTCATCTCTGTGCTGGTCTCTATGATTAGTTAGTGTGTTCCTATTAGATTGAATGATCTTGCAGTGCGGTAGTCGCTAGAAACACTTGGGTGCACGCTTGAAACCGCCGCCCACAGGTACATTTTGTATTTCACATAATAGCACTCCTATTATTAAATAGTCCTTTCGAATTTTCTAGTTGAATATTTTTCTCTCTGTTTTTTCTTTTTTTTTTTTTTTGTTTTTCTTTCAAAAATAGTATCGGACATAGTCTAAATTGACTTGTGAACTTATTGCCCTGAGATTTAAGCTCTTTTCAGCATCTTCATGTATAATCTTTTCTTTCTTTGATATGGAAGTTTTTTTAGCTTAATCTAAATTTCTTTTTGGAATCAAATGTAATAAGCCTTTGCATGTTTCAAGATTAAAGCATCAATATAAAATAATATAAATAGTATAATCTTATTATTTAAATTTCATAATATAAAATAAAACTAAAAATAAAAAATTAAATAAAGTATTGAGAGAAAAAGAAAAAAATTAATACGATTTAAGAAAAATTTAAATGGCTTCAATACTTTCTTATTAAAATAATATCTTTTTATTTTCTTCTTTAAAACCATTTCTAGATAGAAATTATAAAATATTATAAAATTATATAATATTTAGATTTTTTATAATTAATAAATAAAAAATTAAATCACTATAAAAATAAAAAATATAAATAAATACCAGTTTCAGATTAAAATGAATAAAAGTAAAAAAGTAATTAAACTATAAAAAAATAAAACTTGTTAACAAACTTAAATAAGTAAATAAGAAAAATTAAAAAAAATCAACTTAATAGATAATTAAGAGTTTGTAATATAGCAAGAAATGCCATAGATGAAATAAATAAATTAATTAAAATAATAAAAAAGATACATATTTCTTTTAAAAAATAAAAGAGGTACATACAAAAATTAAAATTTATAAAATTGTTACTATTACAATTATATATTAAAGAATAAAATAATTAATTATATTAATTAATATTTATAAAAAAAGTGACAAATATCATTCTTTAATAGTTCTATATAATAAACTGGGGTTAAATCATTATTTTATTTCAGCTTTAGTATATACTAATTGTTTATCCGTGTGTTATACGGCCATATTATTATTCCGATTATAAAATAAAATTAAGTTTATGAATATAATTTAATATTAATCTATAATATTTTAAAAAGATAACAAAAATTAAAAACTAATTTTTAATTTTTTTAAAAATTAAGATTTTATTAATACAATAGTACAAAAATTTTAAAAATATTTATTAATTATATAAGCATTATAAAAATTAATAATATTAATATAACTGATATTACTATTTTAAAATAAAAATTTATTATACAACTAAAAATTAATTTATTATTAAATATATAATTAAAAATATAACTTTTAGAATATATATATATATATATATATATATATATATATATATATATATATATATATATATATATATATAATATATTAGATATCTTTTGATACTTTTATATCGAACATTAGTTTTCAGATTCATCCTTCAAAAATAAAAATTTGAAAGTTTCTTTTCCTACTTCCGCTGTGAGATTTGGGATTGCGACTGCCAAAATTGATTTTATGAAAAACTTTTTTTTTTCTTAAAATGGAAATTAGAGTTTCAAAATTTATTTTTTTAAAACAGTAGTTTCTAAAAAATTTAAAAATTTAATCTATCAAATTAAAATAACTTTTAAATATATATTTCTAATATTCAATGACAATATCAGATGATATGATCGGACTTCAATTCCTTCTCAAATAGATTTCTTCTTTTGCTCCGTATTGTATGGGAGAGTAACATTCGTTTCCAGTTGTTGCTGTTCTTCTAATAATGAGTTCTTATGTATTAGTATTTATTTGTTCATTAATAAAAATATTACTTTTCGTCTAGGATTATCAAGTAAGATTCAAAATATAATTACTAAAACATTTAAAATATAATTATAACTAAAACACTGATTAGAAACGGATATGGGTAAAAAGATATAAAAACTGCCCATCGAATATATCTGATTGGGTCTTCAAAACTTAGAAAAGTCAGTGTAATTAGGTTCTCAAGAAAAGAGATCTGATTGGGTCTTCAAAACTTAGAAAAGTCAGTGTAATTAGGTTCTCAAGAAAAGAGATAGTGACAGGTCAAAAAGATCTGCTGCTGTATTGATGGGAATGATATACAAATACAACAAACTTAATTATTGGTTTGATGGGCTGAAATTTAAAACTGAAGTTGGAAGAAACGTTTTCATTTAGTTCTTAAAAAGAGACTCAATTATTAAAGAAAAAGCAATAATATATACATTAAAGCTGTTATAATCACAAATCTTAGGAAAGCATTTGCTAAACAAAGTGGATGGATGTACCCAAAATATTTATCATAAAAATTAGAGATATAAAGATTGGAAACGTGGGGTTCACATGATCTATCAAGTCTTATCAAACAGTGTGATTGATGATACTCCAAAGTTAGTACATACAGTAAAAATAAGTGACTAAATAAAAGAAAGGCAAAAAAAAGGCCCCTTTGTGCAAGCAATTATTGTGTGCTAATTTTCTTGGCTCAAAATAGGAACACAACTACCTCTCTCCAGCCTTTTGATGCACTTAGTAACACACTCCACTTGGAAGGAAGCACATATAGAAAAAGAAAAAGAAAAGATTTATTAAATAATAAGACCTCTTAATGGGTACCAATTTAATTCCAACAAGCTAACAAGGTGGACAAGAATTCTTGTCTAGGTAATTTGTGGTTTCACTCAACTTTCCAATGATACTTTTCTTTGCCTTTTTCCTTTGGATTTTCTCATTTGTCCACTTGTTTGCTAATTATATGGTAAACGTCACCCTACAAACTTACTAGAATAGGGTTATATAAAATTTCTTTTTTTTTTTCTTTCTCTTATCATTCTTTTTAAGCATCTAAATCTCTAAAGAAAATAATGAAATGAATCTGGGGAGAACTTACATTGATTTTCGTGTAAATAACCTTCTTTTGATTTCTTATACAATTTATTTGTAAATTCACAACCGAGTCTAGAGATTTTATATAAATTATAGTTATTTTTTACTAAACAATTAAATTATAGAGGATTTATTAAGATTTATAAAATTTATAAAATTTATTTTAAATTTAAAATTTATATAATCTAAATAAAATAAAAATTGATTTATAAATTTATTTAAAATTAGTTATAATAAATTAAATTTTAATAAAATAAATAAAATTTTTAAATAAATCTTACATTAGTAAATTAATGAATTTCATAATATAAGAATTTTTTTTAATTTTATTTTTTCAATTTTATTCTGTTTCTAATATTTATTATATAAAATGAATTTCATTCTAATACAACATTAAATTTGCTTGACAAAATTTAGAAATTAGTAATTAATAGCTGATTTAAGTTTCAAATAATATAACTTTTATTGAAAGTAACTAGTAAAAGTTTTAAATTTATTTCTTTTATAATTAATGATAAATAAATATATACTCTTAAAAATATTCATATTTATCATGTTTGAAGAAATTCTTTTACACTAATAGCATTTAAGTTTTAACACCTTTTTTTAAATTAACTTCAGCACATATATTTGATAATAAGTATTACTAATTTAAGTAAAATTAACAGCATTTTGAATTATTACAAACAATGTTTGATCATTTACATAATTAAAAAATATAATATGTGAAAATATATTAGAACATAAATAATATTTTAAATAATTATTTAAAAATTAATAATAATTAATAAAATTTTATCAAATAATTTAAATTTTTTAATTATTAATTATCGAATATAATAATCAATTATCAACAATAATTATTAGTTGCTACAACTAGCTAAACTAAATAAGTATACAATTTAGCTCAACCAAATAAGCACATGGTTTGTGTACTTGATATAAATAAAAATTCATTTGAAATACCATCCCATTACATTTTTTTAAATTAGTAAAATTAAATCAAATTTTATTAAATATGATAAAAACTTTTAAATAAATTATAAACTTGTGAGACTTCGTTTAACATATTTATATAATCTCTTTATTTTTATTATCCCTTCTTCTTTCTTATTTCATCAACCGAAAATAAATTTTTAGATGAATTTATATTTATTTTATATCATATTTAAATAAAAAATTGACAGCTAAATTCATTATAAGATTTGAACTAAATAGGATATTGGTAAAGATTAGATGGGCAGCACACCACTAAGAAAATAATAATAATAATAATAATAATAATAATAATAATGTAAAGGAGTACAATAGGGTTCACATGCTATTCTGCCTCGAGCTAAAATAACATCCCACCAAAACAATGAAAAAGAAAACAAAGAGTTTTAAGTTATCCTCACAGCCAAACACCTACTCTACTGATTCCCCCATCAATAACCTAAAAAAAGAAATTAAAAAACGAAAAAAAAAAGGGAAATCTCGCAAAGGGACCAAACTTTGTCATTCCCCCTCACTTCATAATCCTTTTCTAATCCCCACTCTTGCTCCCGTACAAGCCATCCTTGTAGTAATAAAGTTCACTTATACTCTCACCCTTAGGTGCATGGAAAACACGCGCGGAGGACCACCTTGATCCTAAGTACATCCCTAGTTGCCCCACTGCAACTGCGACAAAAAAGAACCCAATAAATGCAATAATAGGCAAAATCAAAGGAATTTATTGTCAATAGAGTGCTAGTACCAGAAAGAAAACACCTCCCACCTGGTTGATAGTGATAAATCTGTACCACATGGCAGTGGCGCGTGATGAGTACGTTAGCCGAGAAAGAGAGTGAGACATGGATGATTAAAAAAAATCTACAATTCTAATAAAAAGAAAATCCGAAATCTGAAAAATGTTGGTTTTGTTAACACTCACTCACTCTCAAAGCATAAAACCCCCAAATCCCGGAAAATAGAAAAGAAATTAAAAAGTAAAATAAAAATTCCCATAAAAATCATAAGAGAAAAAGCATCATCAGCACCAGCAACAGTACTCTCCTTATATAATAAAAGCTGAAAAAGAAAAAGAATACAAGATCCACCTCGAACCCATCATCATCTTCCACCACCACCACCACCTCACCGGCGTCTCCCCCATCACCGCCACCAGCACTACTACTATCCTCATCTCCGTCTTTTTCATTAAATTAACCAAAATTGTAACTCTTGATTGAGAAAGTGATAGTCTTTCCTAAAACACATCTTGGAATCTTGTTACTGTTTCTTTGTTGCTAATTGTTTTTCTCTGTTTGTTTTCTTGTTTTGAATTGCTTCATTGAATACCCATATCCCATAAATCTCAAATCTTTCTTTTTTGTGATATACTTTTGTAGACCCAATAAGGCAATAATAAGGAAACAAGTGATAGTTTTGGGAATTGGGTGAAAAGGTAAAGAAAGCAAGAAATGAGAGAGGATGATTCAAATTGGTTTTCAAAATGGGAAGAGGAACTTCCATCACCTGAAGAGCTTATGCCTTTGTCTCAAACCCTAATCACTCCTGATCTTGCTATTGCTTTTGATATTAGAAACCCGACAACTAATCAACAAAATCAGCCAATTCCTCCACCACCCCCACCCCCACCCATTTCCACCAACACTCTTTCTCCAACCAATCCTTTGCTCTCTTCCCAACCCAACTCTGCTGAATACGCTGCCGATTCTGCTGACTTGGGCTCTGCTGGTGCTGGTGATGAGCCTGCCAGAACCCTTAAGCGGCCCCGCCTTGTCTGGACTCCTCAGCTTCATAAGAGGTTTGTAGATGCTGTTGCTCACTTGGGCATTAAAAATGCCGTCCCCAAGACTATAATGCAGCTTATGAGTGTTGATGGGTTAACTAGAGAGAATGTTGCTAGTCACTTGCAAAAGTATCGGTTGTATTTGAAAAGGATGCAGGGTTTGTCTTCTGGTGGTGCTGCTGGTGTTAATGGCTCTGCTGGTGGTGGTGGTGGTGCTGCTGCCTCTGATGCTGCTACTGAACATTTGTTTGCTAGTTCTCCAGTTCCTGCACATTTCTTACATCCAGGAAGGCCTAATTCTGACCATTTCTTGCCGTTTGTTCCAGTGGCAGCATTGCAACATCATCATCACCAGCAGCAGATGGCTGCTGCTGCTGCTGCAGCAGTTGCACATCCCCAATTGCAGAGTCAATACCATAGGCAGATGGGGCATTTTGGATCACCTCCAAATGGCCAGTTTGACCATCCCTTTCTGGCTAGGCAGTCACAGCAGCCTGTGCATAGGATAGGGGCACCAGTGCACAATACAGTTCCAGGATATGTGGAGGATTTGGAGTCGGCGAATGGGAATGGAGGGAGGAAGGTTCTCACACTATTTCCTACAGGGGATGATTGAATTTGGGTAATTGTCGACTCCTCAGTTGATCTTTCTTTTCTCTGCTTTTATTTAGCTAATGGCTACTTGTTAAATTGGTGTTTATTGGTAGTTCTGTTAGACTTTAATTTAGGTCTTGGTTGTGTTAGTGTTTTTGTTGGTAATCTTCAAGCTAGAAATTGGTCTTGGCCTTCCATCTGCAGATCCAAAAAATTCTCACGTTCTTCTTGAGTATATTTTGAGTAATTGGGATTGATGGGTAGTGCCATTTATGACGCATATCAATTCTTACGGGCTTCTACTCGTGTAATTAAGTTGTTGGTAGCAGTCTGTACTTCCCATGTCAGCTTCTGGTGATGGATACTGATAATGATTCTGTGCATCGACAATGTTCCTTAGTTTGTCCGCGGCAACAAATTTTATCCACCTTGTGATATTGGTTCAATCTGGATTTTGTAGAGGGTTTGCTTTATCCCAGCATAATTTGGGAACCGGCTCGGTGTTGTTACATTTTAGAGTCTTCTTCTCAGGGAGATATAATATCGTCAGTGTTCATGATGGGGCAATTGGAACGGCATTTATCTGAATTTTGTGCTTGCAGATGAGGATAAATAATGCTGGCAAGTGCAGTATACGTTCTCTAGGATCTAATTATGGTGTTGGTATCTTTGGTTGGCATATTCAGCACTGAGTTTCTCAGCAAGGTCCAAAATCTATTATGTATTTGAGTCTCTCCTGTTTATTAGTCCTATGTTATGTAGAGGTGAGTTGTACTTGTTGTACATTGTGTGACTTCATAGAAGACTAAAGCCCAATGTGAGGGGTTTAAAAAAATTCTGATGTTATTAGACTATTAAATTTAATTAAATTCTCCGTGAACGTTGAAGTAGCTGGTATTTTCATGCCCAATTATGTCTTTTTCTCCTTTATTTTCAATGAACTGATATATTTTTTATTTCTAGAGCATGGAGAGGCAAAAAAAAAATGTAGATCAACCTTAATGAGATGAAATGCAGGATGTTACTGGAGAATGTTCCCTTAATGCTAAATTTGGTGGATCTGAATGTTAAAACTGTGTGGACTAGGAGTTACTTTTGCATGCTTTGAAAGTTTATTATGTTTAAATCTTGGAATATTTTTTCTGAGTTTATGATATTCTGAATGTTAACTTCACGTTCCTTCAGCATTCACTTGCATCTCCATCATATGGTTCATTACGCTTTCAAATTCCTTTTTAATAGATTGGATTTTGTTGGCTCTCTAGCTGAAATTAATAGTTGGCTAAAACCCAAGTAAAGTACATGCCTTTTTCACCCAAATCATATTCTGTTTAAGAACATGTCCAAGCGTTGATCATTGCCCATTTCATCTATAGATCGAGTCATCTACACTGTTTCATGTTTAGTTATTCATTATCTTACTTGCTCTTTGAGTTCTTTGGGAACCATAAAACCCATAGATCGAGTCAGCCACAAAAGGTTTGATTTACCTTTTTGGGAGTTAGGTTAGAGCAGAAAGAGTTTCTAATTTTATGAGCTCTTTGGGAAAATATAAGAGTTGATTAGTTAAATTTGATACTCTAGTTGGATCGAGAATTCGCTTCTGATCCCTGTCAAAGATGATATACGGTCTTCCATTACTAGTTTACCTCATTTTCTTTTCATTATGTTCTGCCTCTCAATTTTTACTGTAAGTGCTCTTCATTTACTAATACAAGTCAACTGCCAAGCAGAAACTGGACAATTAAAATGCAATGGTATTTTTAGATAACATATCATTGAAGTGCTGTTTCTGCTCTCGACTGCTCTTGTCATGATTGGTGCATTGAGTTATAATTGTTTCCTGAATGAATTCATCCTCATATAAGATGGTGATATGGTGCATCATGTCTCTTTCTTTTTCCTCCTCTCAAATTGGTCCTAGTTACATACAGGTTATGGCATGTCAATTTTGCAGCAAATTCACATTTTAGAATATCAGAAGCTCTAGCTAGTTTTGGCTGGCTTATTTTTATGACCCAGAAGCTTTGTTATTCCTCACCTCCGTATTTGGAACTATAATGTGAATTTGGTTACTCTGTTGCCAACAGTTTTCTTACCTGTTAAGGGTTGCCCTCTTATGAAACTAGTGACAGTTACGGAATGGAAACACTTCCCATAAAAGAGCTAAAAGTAGCAAGTCTTGCGTACTGAAAGATGGTCTCATTTCATATACCCACAATGTTAATTATTATTATTATTATTATTATAATATTATTTTATAGGGGTGGTTTCTAATCATCCCCATTTCCTCCTCAAAGGTAATCTTGGGTATGCGTGAGCTCACCAAAACAAGAAATCTGGAACACTATCCTAATCCTAGAAGCCAATGCAATGCAATGCAATTTTGTTCATGTAGAGGAACATATGGAATATTAGTCCATTAGTGAGAACACAGAAAAGAAAGAAAGAAAGAAAGAAAGAAAAGAAAGAACTAATGAAAAAGAACGAATGATTTCTTTTTAAATATATATTATTTAATGGCTAAGCTTCCTTTTTGTAACAGTCAATCATGATTAAGATCAACTAAGCATGCCTCCTTATTTGGTTAACCACAATTTGTTTATCTGGGACACGTTGAAATTTTGAGAAAGTCTTTTTTTTCTTTTTCCTTTTTTATATTTATCGGAGTTTGTTCAGCTTGGAACATGGACATGGCCACATGGGCAACCTGGTGACGGGTGGCACGCGCACATTATCATGTTTGCTCTTCTATTTTATCCGCTTTTTCCCTTTTCCTTATTAAGATTAGGGAGTACAGTAGCAGTACCAATTTATGCAATATGTAGACTTTACATTTGTCTAAATTAATTATGTTGAATATTTAATAAATTAATAATTTTTATTAATTAATAAATTTTTGAAGCATTAACTTCGTCTTTGTAGATAATTGAACTTAATAAACTATTAATTTTAATATTTAATAATTTTTTGATCCATAAAATATATTAATTATAAAAGAATCAACTGTATATTAATTGTCTAAACATGCATTAGCGAAACTGCTAATAAATTATAATGTTATTCGTATTGCATGCAAAAAATCATCGTAATTTTTCGAGCCAGTTTGGCATTATGTTTTTTTTTTTTTTTTCCTGTGTTGTTAATTTTTTTTTTAAATAAAAGAAAAGTTTAAATTCTCTAAAGTAGGGTGCCCTTCGGTGATGCCAAAATGGACTTGCCAAGATCTAAAGATGTGAACTGAAGATTGTGAGCACTTTTACTCGCTGCCTGAAGCAGGAAAACATAAGCGTACAGGATTGCATAAACATAGGGAGGCCTGAGTGCTCAAAAGGGATTGAGAGGTACATTTGTATCTAACTATTTGAATCCTCATAATTTGTACTGGTTGATAAGAAAAGAATATTTTGGCAAAATCTGATCTGATCTCACATCATATGATCAAACACTAGATGTCAGCTTAGGGAAATTCTTATTTTGGTGCCGTGTTGGTAGGTTTAGAAGCACTACTCAACACTGACAGTTCAGACCTCTCTGCTAAGATTAAAACATACACACACCATTTCCAAAGATGACATCCAATCATATTATTATAATGATAATTAATCAGTTAATTAATTTGTAGTGATAAAGTAATGATCAGCTAAGAGCTGGCAAAGATGCTGCATAAACCCTTTTTTTTTATGACATGACCCCCATGTGATCCTCTTTCTCTAGTCAACGCACAAAGCCTTGTTTAAGCATTACAACTTTCATGCATAAGCAAATGTGATCCTATTGGTAGATGATAATGGTGCTTAACAGCCCAACAAATAACTAGCATAGCAAACAATTATAATACTGCAAACATGTAATGATCCACAACAAGAAGCAAGGAGCAAGCAGAAACCATCAACTATAACTGCAACAACTGGTTTGCAACACAAACACAACACAACCCTACAGTAATCCTACCAAACACTAGATAGAAAGTATAGGGGAAAATAAAAAAGAACTGCAGGTAAATCAAGTGACACAATTCCCATCCATCTAGCTGACATTTAATGGTTTTGAGCATAACCAAAACTTAGAGGTTGCTGAGAGAAAGGAGCCTGCAAGTAATCCAGTTAAGGAGTCAGTTAAAAGTGAGAACATGTATTAACAAGAAAATACATGAAACTAAAGCAATTCACACACCAAGAACTCCATTTTTGTATCTATGTACTTTATGTATCTTCATATGTGTTTTCATTTTCATTTTTTTTAGTATATGTTAGCAGAATATCATTTTTATACCATTTTCACTAGTTCGATAAGATTGCAACTAAATTTAGAACGTCGCATATTTTAGAAACACTAGGTTGGGTTTTTCTACTCATTTGAGCAAAAGAGAATTGAAAAACTGCAGCTTAATGATGATCTGATCTTGAACTTCCCTTTTATCTGCCAAATTATCAAAAAGATGCTAAAAAGATCAAGAAGAAAGGGTTCAAATGTGAGTTCCCTACTCAAGAACACAAAACTATAGTTGCAAATAGTAGCATACCTGGAAGACAGCATGTCTAAATTGCTCATATGAATGTGTATACATCATTGCAGTGCTTGGCCATTGCACATATGCAGTATCTCGTGGTGCTTGATTTGAACCCATGGCACCGAAGGGACTCATAACTGGGTTTGCAGCAGGTTGGTGGCTAAGAGCATTTTGAGTCCTTGGCATCTGACCCAACTGAGGAAATCCAGTATCATACTGAACATAAGGAAGTTGAATCTTCTGCAAATTGAATGGTGCCATGTTGAAGCCCTGATTGGACGGAAGGCTCCTATACCTGCATTGGTTGAAAAACCTATTCAGTTTGATCAATAAATAATGTATTACAACAGAAACCATAATATTGCAAGAGATTGCTAGCGATTGCATCCAAGTACGAAGCCAACAATCATCTTGTTGGATAACTCCAAATTAAACGATGATCAATTACCTGTCATAACTCCGATCATAATCTGGGTCAGTACGATCTTTCTCCCTATCTCTGAAAATAGCAACTCGTGGTGCTGCACCGTCCCTAGGGTATATATTCTTTTCTGGATCACTTGCAGAGTTTCTGCAACCTTCATTCTCATCCTCGCTTGGACTTGTGCTTTTTCCATCTATAGATGCATGAGATACTATATCATCTGAGCTGGGACTGCAAGGGCTGCTGAAGATGCGAGCTCGTGCTCTATCATACTCTTCCTTTCTCTCTTCCACACTTCTCACAGGACTTTGTTTGACTCCAAATTCATTACATTCATTTATAGACCCTTTATTAGGCCGGGGCCTAATGACAATCTTGACCTGCTCAGGTTTATCTCTTTCCAACTGCTTAGCAGGAATTTCACACAAACACACAGCAGGATATCTGCTTTCTGCTGTTTTCTTCACCAGAATTTTATTTACCAGACCATCATAGCCATAATCCTGTACCATGGTTATCAGCCCATAGTGTTGAGCAACACGGTGTGCCGCAAGCCTAAGGTAGGAAGTGGGGAAATGTTGGAATTCGAATTGTTGTTGATCAGGGATTTGTAGAAACCTCTGGATATCATGTTCCATCCTTAAAACTGACCAAAAAGTTTAAGAAAAAAGAGTAAATCTTCCAAGTCCAGAAGGAATGGAAACACATTCAATAACTAACCACAGCATACTTCTCACACAATCACAAGGAACAAGGAGTTAAGATTATCTCAAGGCTTATTATTGAATATAAGGGTTGAAAATGAACGACTTATTATTGCAAATGAGCAGAGGCAAACACTCCTATCTAAACCATTAATGTCAGAGACTAATCGTCGTATATTACATATGGAATCAAAGGTGAAGATATACAGGTATAGGTATATCTCCGAAGGAATGCACAAGGACCAATCATTAAATAATATGTATACTGTATGCAACCAAATGTGAAGACACAAGTAGATGTCCACATTAATTTCCTTCTCCTCTCCCTCACAAATTTACACACATGCATGTGCGCTCATACATCCGTGCATCCACGCATATGAACACCAAACAACATGCAAATGAAATTTTAAGCTTTGCTGTGTTAACATATTTATCTAGTTTCAAATGGTAATAAGGTGCTTTTACATACTACATGATTTCATACAGTTATAGTCATGCTTGGCTTGAAAGTAATATGTTGATTTAGGTGTTCATTGCTATTAAGACACAAGACCGCTCTTTAGAATATGCACTACAGGAAACCGAAAAAAATAATCAACCTCATACTCATTTTGAATCAGGGGAAGACATCAGATCAATACTCTGCCAACCAGAACAAGGAGGATAATGACTAAAGAGACAAATGACCAGCAGCTTAAAATTTGTCTAACACAGTCAACATTGTTTAAAAAAGTAAGAGTTTGAGACTAAAATCAGAAAAGAACTATATGGATTATGCTGCATTGTACCCTGCTTCCTCCCTTTCCATTTTTTCTTGACCCTCTCTACGAGTAATGATGTCTAAAAGTTTCATATTCAATGACAAAACTAATGCTAGAGAAATTTTTCAAGTTTCTTTACTATCCACTATACATGTACACATCCTCCATTCTTTCTTCTCTACTTTCGATTGATTCAGCCATATCATAAAACAACATCAAAGTTTCCTTCTTTGCATCCAAAGCTCTAGTAAATAATATGGTGCAACATACAACATAAGAGGGGGGAAAAAAGATGGTATAGTAGCACCCATACACAGGAATCCACTTGACAAAAATACAAAATGCCAATCCTTTCACTGATCGTAAGTGTTTCTATAATCTGAGTGTTGTTAAATCGATTACGAGATTTGATGCTCAAGGTGTCAACTTTCATATATGCCATTTTTTTTGAAAAAAGAAATATGTTAATTTTTCAATTAATTGATAATGCTTTTTGTTGATTCAATGATGAACAAAATGCTCAAAGTGTCTGTTTCCTAACATGTACAATTTTCTAATATATTGGCAACCTATTTTTTGTTATCTACATGACTCTTGATAAGCAAAAAATTCTATTTATCTTACTTATGAATGAAATTAACAAAAAAAATAATAGAAAATATCAATATCCAAAAAGTTGTTTTCCTAATGCCCAGTTATACAAAAAATATTAAATCAACATCATGGACAGGTTTAGGCCTGTTTATTCATGAATTGCAAAATCAAAGCTGTCAACAACAAAACATCACAAGAGTAACTTGTTGCAACCAGGGACATTTTGATCCTTAATTATCATTAGAAGTAGTTTAATGGTTATTACCATACTATTAAATCATAACTGTAACACCTCATTACCTAAAGGGGAAGTACAATAACGAGAGGTTTAAATCCACTCAAAAGAATCATGACATTGACGAACTGCCATTACTTAATTCACTGGTCAACAAAAACACAAACGAGTTTACATATCAAGTTATCAACACTAAATGTACATGCTTAAATCTTTTAGGACTTAAAAGTTATTACTATCTTTGTATATATAATCTCTGGCATCATTTTCTGGCTGCATTTACCTAGCTAGTTTGATAAATAGTCTTCTCTAGCAATCTAATCATTAGGCGAACAAAGAGAAGATTGACATTATACGAAAAGCTAGGTAGTTACTAGACCCCCATGACATATAGTGATATTAATAATTTTATCCTATCAAATGGCCCATCATATTGTAATTTGCTAATAGTTTAGTCCCTAGCCCCTATGTTAAAATCTCATTAAGAAAATTGTTATGGCCCAGTTTGGGATCAGGTTATGGGTCTACAATTCACCACAGGGTTGACAGAAATGAAGTGTGTTTGCTGGAATTTCTACCTTCTCGATCTACATTTAATTAAATTTAAGGGCTTATTAGAGAGAACCCTATGATCTCTGAACTTTGGGAGTTCAGAACCTTGAAGAAAATTGTTGCTTGCTTTATTTCGTAAAATAATAACATTTAAATAGTTACTAGAAAGGGTAGCCTCTTAACCTTGAACCCTACTTGCCATGATTAAAGATAAATAATTAAGGAAAACTTAAATAAGGAAGATCCAAAAAATCATCTATAATTACTAAATAGGAAATCAAAACATTAAAATAAAACAATTAAGAAACACTTAAAGATCCTAGTAATCACCTATAATAAGTAAATAAATAACTAATAAGACAATAAAAAGAAATAGTTACAAGAATTTTAATTGTATATACAAAGACAAAGATATCCTTGTTTCTATCTTTAGGCAGTTGATCCCTAGCGCAATCCTCTCAAAATATCTGTCAATACTGCCAACATCTATCACTACCATGAATCTAGACAACTAGGCCTCTCTTATATCTTTCCCAGCAATTTAACACAATTTAAGCTCTATATGGAGTATGAATATTCAAATCAGTTCCAACTTGTGGGCAGTAACTTGTTTACTATAGCAGTATGTTTAGGTTAGTGTTGTTTCATGGTAGGTAGTTATCAAGTAGTGGGCAACTTCTTTATCAATTTAAGTAGTTGTCAAGTCTAGTGTTGTATTTAAGTGGAAGTAGTTACTGAAAGACTAAGAAGCAGAATGTTAGAAAAGGACTTGAGTTTCCTTTAACTCGGAGACTCTAGAGTTCTGTCCAATGAACTCTTAACTTTAATAATTGTTGGTTTCTTTCTTAATGAGCCTTTATTATCATCCTCTAATTTTAAGTTGAATTACCACATTATTGTAATTTATATGTCAAACGTGGGATACTAACACCATGACTATTTCATTATGCACCATAAAAAGTAACAGTAAATTAAAGAAAATATTCTTTACTTAGAACCAAAAAATGGGGTTTAGTAGGTTATTTTTTATGCTTTGCATTTATTGGTTCCCAAGGAACAAAAATGAGAAATTCTATATGCTCCTAACTTAGATTTTAATGCCATATCTGTTCAGAGTTACTCCCATATCCACGCAAAGTTATCAACTAGGCTGCACAAACACCACTTACTAGCAACACATGGCTAACACAGCTTTTTCCACAACCAGCATGTATTCATCTTATTCCGGTGCCAACAATTGAAAGAGGCTTAAATGAGCTGGTTCATAACAACTATGAGTCCAAAGGACAATTCCATAATTAGAAGTTTGAGCTGAAAATTAATGGGGTTTTCAACCTACTCTTTGTACAACTTGGAAATAAACAAGTAACAGATGTTCTCTTGATGTCTTGTGACGGTGAGATAAGCATTTTGAGCTCTGATAGATGATGTCAAGATGAAAGATGGTAATGGTGAGGTAGAATTCATCGCGATTGTTTGCTTTGATGAACATTCAAACTTTAGGTTCTTCTTGCAAATTTAAGTTTTTCTGTATTATACTGTATTGCTAGAACCAATTGTAAAGTTTAGTTGTTTGCTGTTTTTAGGGGTTACCATCATAAGATTGTCAAGTGTATTTTAAATAATTCAAAATAAAACCATTTCTTCAACTGAAAAAATGAGATTTAACTAATGGCTATTTTAAATAAACCTTAACAGAAGGATCAAACTATTAATCAAATGCAACGAGGACTTTTTGAAAAGAAGAAAGACAAAAATGTTAATATTGTTATATGTTCGAGGGGCTTACATAATTTACTAAAACTTATATTATCTGGTTCAATATGTCATCTGATGATTATTTCACACTTATAAAATCAATAAGGAAATTATATCCTTTGATTGTCACAAGATGAGCAAGAATCAAAGGTTCGGCAAAGTAACTAGCCTCGAAAGTTAGGAGCAATGGTAAACCACAATAAGAGCAAGCCAACTAAGGAAAACAATGACAACTTCTGAAGCACATGCACAGTATTGTTAATAATTAATCCTGGTTCTGAAAAAAAGAAAGATTTAAAATGGAAACAATAAGGCCATAGAAAGTTTTAAATTAATAGACACTTCTCTAAATTTGTGCAAGGCGGAAACGTAAATGCTGAGCATATCTCCATAGGGAATTAGATATGCAACATCCTAGGAAAACTATAAGCTAACAGTTGAAGTCTTAAAGATGCAAACTACTTATTTGGAGATTAAAAGCATATTAAGCCTAGTAAATGAGAGCTAATTTTTTTGAAATACACAATCAGTTGTAAATTTAAAATCTCATTGACATCAATGTGCCCTTACTTGATTTATCCTCACATATGCAATCATCACTCAGATTTGCAGGACATCTTAGTTAGGAGTGAAAGAGTTGAGATGTCATCAGCTTTACTATGAGAACTATAAACTAATACTATCTATTAAAAGGGAAGAAAGAGAAATCAAAATTTGATATGAAACCAGTTTGTATTTCTTCATTCATTCCTATCCAATCAAAAAGGGTTTTTTTTTTTTATTGGATGTATTGACTTCTTTATCTTGGTGTAACTTCTATTAATTCCTAATGGCGATAGAATTAAATAGTATTCAAAACTTCAAAAATATAATTTCTCCGAAAATATACTGAATCCCATAATCAATAATTAAATTCCCAAACCTAATATTCCTTGTTTGCTGTGGAGAATCAAAAATCATGGAAGCTATTGACCCTTCAAAGCCTTCCTAAACAGACATGTCTTCTAGGTAATATATAATATAAATAGATCTAATATAAACCTACAAAATCGTGCAAACCCAAGAATCAATCCACTCTTAAAAGATCAGGATCTAGCACCATAAATGGATTTAAGACTCCATCCAATGAAGATTCGTAAATCTTCATATAAGAAAAACAAAAACAACACCGCATAATGAGTGATTCTATACACTAATCTTATTATTTGATAAACACAAACGACGAGGGGATCGGCTGGAAATGATGCAATTACATAAAAGAAATACGCAAAAACATAAATAAAAAACAGATGCAGATAAACTTGAAATTAGATTTTCGGGCAATTTCTTCGTAAAAGGAAAGGAAAAAGGGAAAATTACCCAGAGACCAAATACACAAATAGATGCAAATAAACATGAAATTGAGAATCTTGAGCAATTTTTTCCATTAAAAAGAAAAAGATAAGGAAAAGCACTAACTGGTGAGACGATGAGATGGGTTGTGGAGAGCCTCGACTAAGAAGGGATCGACCATTGATTCCTTCTCATTAATAACCCTATTAAGTGCCGACTCCATTGCCTTACTTATCTCTTTCTCTCTCTCTCTCTCTCCTCTCTGCAACTACTTCTTCTTCTTCTTCCTATTGCTCCAAGCAGAGAGAAGCGAAGTAGTGTCAAGAAGCAAACTGTGACATTGCTAATTCGTTAGAGAGAGGACCTTTCCTTGCTGTTTCTCTTCTTCCTTCTAACTCACAAAGAAAAGGAAAGGAAAGGGATGAGATTTTTTTTATTATGTAATTTATATCCAAATTCTAATCCATATTCTTGATTTACTTATTTATTTTATTTATTTAATGTCCAGTCCACCTTGTCATTGCCCACTGACTGATGGACCCTCCTCTCCATATTACCTGTACCAATGACCAACCGCTGGATCGACCCGGATTTCTCCCACATTTTCTCTGCCCCGCTTAAAATCGGGTTGGGAGTATAAAAAAATAGGAAAAATACTCTATAAATTAAATTTTTTATATTTTTATTATTAATATTTTTATATTTTTATAATTTAATATTTAATAATACTCCTTGTACTAATTAAATCACCTAATGAGTGATTTAATATATAATTCACTACATTGAATTTATATTAAACAAAATAAATATATATTTATTAATTTTATTATAAATAAAATAAAATAATTTTTAAAATAAAATTATAATATCTTTAAAAATATTTTAATAATTTATTTGATGATAAATTATTTATAAAATAATTTGTTATTAAAAATTTTAAAATATCAATTTATAAATAGTAAAAGTATAAAAAAATAAATAATAAAATAGTTTTTATCACGGAAAATACCATAGTTTTCTAAGTAAGAAATCACCAAATCACAAGGTACATTTCTGTAATTTTTTTCTAAAAAACATTGTTAGAATTTTCTTATTATTTTAATATATTAACCATTTATAATATTTGTAATTGGTATAAATAACCTTTTAAAATTAAATATTATATTTATAAATTTATGAATTACATTAATTATATAAAATAAATAATAAGATATTATTATAAATTCTTCTCTTATTTATTTTTAATTAAATGAGTACTTCAATTAAAATTTAATTGATAATAATTAATTACAAATCCTCACATATACTATATAAATAAATATTATATATATAAATTATTAAATTATATAAATATTATATTATAATTATATAAATATTATATATAAATAATATATATTTATTACATATATTATTATTATATATATTTATATTTTTTATTTTAATACATATATAAATTTATGTATTTATATAAATATAATTAAATTTTATATAAATATAAATTAATATATGTAAATTAATATATATTTTATTATTTTATTATTTTTATTTTATTTCTATTTTATTTCTAATAGATTCATTTATAATAATTTTTTTATCCCATTAGACTAAAGAGTAAATTTTACATCTAATTACATTTACAAAATTACAAAAAAAGTTTAATTTGACCCCCTCCCTTTAATTTTATGTTTTCTTTATTTGTAGAAAAGATTAGAAGACTCATGTCACACTATGGGAGCTAGCCATACCTGAAGTCGTTACCTTAACTGCAAGCAGGGGGATGTCGAAAGCAGGGCGAGTGACTAGAGTGAAGTCGTAACAAGATAGCCGTACTGGAAGGTGAGGCTGGATCACCTCCTTTTCAAAGAGAGGTAATGCTTGTTGGGTATTTTGGTTTGACACTGCTTCACACCCCAAAAGAAGGGAGCTACGCATGAGTTAAACTTGTCGACGAAAGTCTTCTTTCTCAACGGTGATGAAGTAAGACCAAGCTCGTGAGCTTATTATTCTATGTCGAAACAAGTGGCGACATATGGGGACGAGAAAAGGAAAGAGAGGGATGGGATTTCTCTCGCTTTTGGCATAGGGGGCCTCCAGCGGGCTATTAGCTCAGTGGTAGAGCGCGCCCCTGATAATTGTGTCGTTGTGCTTGGGTTGTGAGGGCTCTCAGCCACATAGATAATTCAATGTGCTCATCAGCGCCTGACCTTGAGATGTGGATCATCCAAGGCACATTAACATGGCGTACTTTTCCTGTTCGAAATGGGATTAAAAACCAAACTTCTTCTCACGAGGATAGATGGGGTAATTCAAGTGAGATCCAATGTAGATCCAACTTTCTATTCACTCGTGGAATCCGGGCGGTCCGGAGGAGACCACCATAGCTCCTTTCTTCTCGAGAATCCATACATCCCTTATCAATGTATGGACAGCTATCTCTCGAGCACAAGTTTAGGTTCAGCCTCAATGGGAAAATAAAATGGAGCACCTAACGACGTATCTTCTTAGACCAAGAACTACGAGATCGTCCCTTTCATTCTGGGGCGACAAAGGGATCGTACCATTTGAGCCTTTTTTTAATGCTTTTCCCAAGGGTCTGGAGAAAGCTACAATCAATAGGATTTTTCTAACCCTCCCTTCCCGAAATGAAGGAGGTGAAATTATTTTTCCTTTCTGTAAAGACTAGGAGATTAGGTCGTCCGAAATGGGATGTGTCTATTTATCTATCTCTTGACTCGAAATGGGAGCAGTTGAAAAGGATCTTAGAATGTCTAAGGTGGGGCTATGAGTGTCACGACCCCAGGGCCCGTGTGGCGACTCCAGGGAATGGGTAGGCTTAAGGCCACCGAAACCCGTAGTAAGCCCCGACACTCACCGGATTTAAACAAATCTCATCTCAAATTAATATTATTAAAACCACAAATTATCTTAATAGTTACACTTTACAAAATTACTTGGTCTACCGGAAAAACTAGGCGAGACCCAAGCTCGGAAAATTTACAACCGATACATTTACTATTACTACCGCGGAGAATCTAAGATTTACCAATTTACATATCAAATCAAATACATCACCCGATGATGAAGGAGTCAGTTCAATAAGAGTCGCGAGAGAACTAATAGTCACGAATCCGAAAAAAACATAAATGGAGTCTAAGAGTGAGTTAAAATCAAATAATCTAGGGACTATTGCTTCTTCCTCGGAAAACATAGATTATTCAAATCGATATCAAACCATACTAATATCATACCCTACTATTTCCTTCACATAAAATATTAATCATTCGAATCAAAATATCAACCATGCACGTAAATACAATCCATATTATAATCATACCACAATAAATTAATAAATGAATAAATAAAAATATATTTTTACTTTTACGGGACGAGTGGCTCGGTAGAACCCTAAACCCCAAAATCTAGTAGCCATTCGGCTCTCTTAATCCAATAAGACTGGCGCCCCCGAGAGCAATGCTCACCAGGACCTTACCTCCACCGGTCACTTAAATATCCAAATAAGAAATCTAGTAGCCATTCGGCTCTCTTAATCGGGTCACTTAAATATCCAAATAAGAAATCTAGTAGCCATTCTGGCTCTCTTAATCCAATAAGACTGCCTTGAGAGCAATGCTCGACCAGGACCTTACCTCCACCGGTCACTTAAGTATCCAAATAAGCCCGAGAGCAATGCTCGACCAGGGACCTTACTTAGGCAATTTACACAAATCAGCCCAGAGCCATGCTCGACTGTGGCAAGCATGTTCTACAAGCCACATTTCCCAAATCGCAATCACCACATTTAATAAATATCATTGTCTAATGAAATCATTCAACACATATCAAAATAAAGATTAAAAGTTTAGGATAAGGCAACGTGCAATTCGACAGGAATAATAATATCTGTATTATTATAACGTTACTAATAATAATATTTATATTATTTTCAATAATTAATAGTCCGTTGAAATCATTTACGTTGCGATACTAATAACCATATTATGCATAAACTTTCAAAATAGCATATTAAATCGGACTTAGCAATAGTGCAATGATTAAATGACTTTAACTCACGTGATTGGCGACCTCCCTACCGCCTCGGTATTTGGAGCAAGCCAACAGATCATCGAGACGCGGTCGACTGCCTCCCGGAGTCCGATCGACGATCCGAACACACCATCGGACTCACAACGACGCTGATGACGATCCTGCCCGATTTTCCGATCCGACACCCGATCATCCGGAAGATTTGCGGACGATCTCGACCGTCGATTTGCCAACGAAGCCCGATCGCCACGAAACCAAGTGCCATCGCGAAGCTTGAAATCATCCGATCATCCATCCTCCCACGGAGCTCACGGGAAAAGTCCAAAAATGCGAGCCGCCTCCACTTCACCGAACTCCTCCGGCCACTAAAACCGATGCGCCGCGGAAGCTCTCGAGGAGTTGATCGCCACCGATCGGCCGGAAGGCCGGAACACCTGCTGCTGCTGCTGCTCTTATTCCTGCGCTGCGCCACGCGCCCGCCAGCCTCGACGACACGCCGCCTTCCTCCCCTTCTTCTTCGCCTCTCTCTCTCTCCGATCTACTTTCTCTCTCCCCGATTTCTTTCCCTTCAATATCGACATTTGACCCCTGAACTTTTCCTTATTACAATTTGGTCCCTCAACTTCCTTAATTACTTACAATTTCATCCTGCAGAATTCCAATTTGACCCCCAAACTTTCCTTTAGCCTTTCAATTAAGCCTTTAACTATTTAATTTGGGCCAAATCCGAATTATTGAAAATACACAATTACAAAAATACCCTTGACCGACATATTTATTTATAAAAATACCAAGCTCACAAATTTCCATTAAAACCCCATAAAAATAACATTATACTTTCAATCCTTATTCCAAAATAAATTTCCAATTTAGTCCTAACACACAATTAAATTAAATAATCAATTTTCCCAAAATTCTTTTATAAACACATCCTTTACAATTCTACCATAATTTTCCAATATATAATTTTACTTATATAAATATGCATTTGGAAAAATTTTGAATAACCAAAATATAATCATTTCTCAAATAATTTACTTGAATAATTTCTTAAAATTTCAAACTAATTGGGTATAGAAAATAACTCATTTATTTGATTAATATTAAATTTTTCATTAAATCATTTCAAATTAAACCCAATAATAATAAAGCTAAAATTAACTTAAATAAAAACTCATTATTAAATATATAAAAATTCCGGGTGTTACAATGAGGGTCTGGTCTTTTAATGCCTTCTTTCTTCTTCTCATCAGAGTTATTTCAAAAAGACTTACCGCGGTAAGGAAGAAGGGGAGAACAAGCACATTTGGAGAGCGCAGTACAATGAGGAATTGTATGCTGTATTCGGGAAGGATGAATCGCTCCCGAAAAGGAATTTATTAATTCTCTCCTAAATGGTTAGACCGTAGGTGCGATGATTTACTTCACGGGCGAGGTCTCTGGTTCAAGTCCAGGATGGCCCAGCTGCACCAAAGAAAAGAATAGAAGAAGCATTTGACTCCTTCGCGCATGCTCCACTTGGCTCGGGGAGATATAGCTCAGTTAGTAAAGCTTCGCTCTTGCAATTGGATCGTTGCGATTACGAGTTAGATGTCTAATTGTCCAGGCAATAATGATAGTATCTTGTACCTGAACCGGTGGCTCACTCTTTCTAAATAATGGGAAAGAGGACTGAAACATGCCATTGAAAGACTCTACTGAAACAAAGATGGGCTGTCAAGAACATAGAGAAGGTAAGATGGGCAGTTAGTCAGATCTAGTATGGATCGTACATGGACAATAGTTGGAGTCGGCGACTCTCTTAGAGTTCCCTCATCTGGATCCCTGGGCAAGAGGATCACGTTGTCCCTTATGAACAGCTTGATGCACTATCTCCCTCTAACCCTTTAGCAAAATGTGGCAAAAGGAAGGAAAATCCATGGACCTACCCCATCATCTCCACCCTATAGGAACTACGAGATCACCCCAAGGATGCCTTCAGTATCCAAGGGTCACAGACCGACTATAAAATCCTGTTTAATAAGTGGAATGCATCAGTTGTCCGCTCTCAGGTCAGGCAGTAAGGGTCGAAGAAGGGCAATTACTCATTCTTAAAACTAGTATTCTTAAGACCAAAGAGTGGGCGGAAATGAGGGGTAAGCTCTGTTCCTGGTTTTCCTATAGTTAGATCCTTCGGAACTATAAGAATTCTTAGTTAGAATGGGATTCTAATTCAGCACCTTTTGAGATTTTGAGAAGAGTTGCTTTTTGGAGAGCACAGTACGATGAAAGTTGTAAGCTATGCTTGGGGAGGAGTAATTGTCTATCGTTGGCCCTTATGGTAGAATCAGTCGGGGGGCCCGAGAGGTGGTGGTTTACCCTGTGGCTGATGTCAGTGGTTTGAGTCTGCTTATCTCCAACTCGTGAACTTAGCCGGTACAAAGCTATACGATAGCACCCTATTTTTTCGATTCGGCAATTCGATATATGATTTATCAATTTATCGTTCATGGATGTTGATAAGATCCTTCCATTTAGCAGAACCTTAGGATGACATAGCCTTAAAGTTAAGGGCGAGGTTCAAACGAGCAAAGGCTTACGATAGATACTTAGGCACCCAGAGACGAGGAAGGGCATAGTAAGCGATGAAATGCTTTGGAGAGTTAAAAATAAACGTTGATCCGGATATTCCCGAATAGGTCAACCTTTCAAACTACTGTTGAATCGATGGGCAGGCAAGAGACAACCTGGTAAAATAAAACATCTTAGTAACTAGAGGAAAAGAAAGCAAAGGCGATTCCCGTAGTAGCGGCGAGCGAAATAGGAGCAGCCTAAACCGTGAAAATGGGGTTGTGGGAGAGCAATACAAGCGTCGTGGAGACCCTATATGGCGAGAGCCCAGTAGCTGAAAGTATCACTAGCTTACGCTCTGACCCGAGTAGTATGGGACATGTGGAATCCCATGTGAATCAGCAAGGACCACCTTGCAAGGCTAAATACTCCTGGTGGCCGATAGTGAAGTAGTACCGTGAGAGAATGGTGAAAAGAATCCCCATCAGGGAGTGAAATAGAACATGAAATCATAAGCTCCTAAGCAGTGGGAGGAGCCCAAGGCTCTAACCGCGTGCCTATTAAAGAATGAGTTGGTGACTCATAGGCAGTGGCTGGGTTAAGGGAACCCAACTGAGCCGTAGCGAAAGCGAGTCTTTATAGGGCAATTATCACCGCTTATGGACCCAAACTTGGGTGATCTATCCATGACAAGGATGAAGCTTGGGTGAAACTAAGTGGAGGCCTGAACCGACTGATGTTGAAGAATCATCGGATGAGTTGTGGTTAGGGTTAAAATGCCACTCGAACCTAGAGCTAGCTGGTTCTCACCGAAATGCATTGAGGCGTAGTAGTTGACTAGACATCTAGGGGTAAAGCATTGTTTCAGTGCAGGCCGCGAGAGCGGTACCAAATCGAGGCAAACTCTGAATACTAGATATAACCTCAAAATAACAAGGGTCAAGGTCGGCCAGTGAGACGATGGAGGATAAAATTCATCGTCGAGAGGGAAACAGCCTGGATCACCAATTAAGGCCCATAAATGATCGCTCAGTGATAAAGGAGGTAGGGCGTGCCCACCCTTGAAAGAGTGTGTAATGGCTCACTAATCGAGCGCTCTTGCACCGCAGATGAACAGGGCTAAGTGATCTACCGAAGCTGTGGGATATACGGAAGTATATGCTTTAGGCCAACATATATGTATGTCCACTCATAAAGCATGAAGAATAATTGATCAGATTCGTGGACGTTCTTATGAAGAAACACTTATGATACTCGAGCTCATGCCTTATCGAGCATGTTATCCCATTTTTAAATTAATTTATTTTGCAACAGCAAACGCCCAACACAATATGGGTTTCAACGAAGCCAATTTAATCATTAGTAAAGCCGAAGTCAATGAAGGTGCTACTGTGAAAAAATTAAAACTTCAGGCTCGAGGGCGGGGTTATCTGATAAAAAGATCGACCTGTCATATAACTATTGTATTAAAAAATATATCTTTATATGAAGAATGTGAAGAATATAACATATGCTTAAAAAACTGAGGGTGGATAAAAAAACTAAATCCACAGATGCGACATTTCATGATATGCATAGTAACAACAGGTTTTATTACGGGACAACTCATGATGTTCATATCGATCTATTATATGCCTCTGCATCTAGCATTGGGTAGACCTCATACAATAACTGTCCTAGCTCTACCCTATCTTTTATTTTATTTCTTTTGGAACAATCACAAACACTTTTTTGATTATGGAACTATTACCAGAAATTCAATGCGTAATCTTAGCATTCAATTTGTATTCCTGAATAATTGAAAAACCATTTCATTTTACAAAGTTCAATGTTAGTCAAATTAGTCAACAATTATATGTTTCGATGCAACAACAAGGTTTTATTTGTACAAGTAGTTTTATTGGTTGGTTAACTGGTTACATTTTATTAATGAAATGGGTTAGATTGATATTAGTTTGGATACAATAAAATAGTTCTATTAGATCTAATGTACTTTTTCGATCTAATAAGTACCTCGTGTCAGAATTGAGAAATTCTATGGCTCGAATATTTAGTATTCTCTTATTTATTATCTTCGTCTGCTCTTTAAGTAGAATAACATCATCCATTTTTACTAAGAAACTAAAAGAAACGGAAGAAACGGAAGAAAGGGAGGAAAGTGAGGAAGAAACAAATTAGAAATAGAAACAACTTCCGAAAGGAAATGGACAAAACAGGGATCCACCAAAAAAGATCCTTCTTCTTCCCTATTTTTGGAAGAAAAGGAGGATCAGGACAAAATCAACAAAACAGAAGAGATCCAAGTGAATGGAAAAGAAAAAACAAAGGATGAATTTCATCTTCTGTAATACCCAGAATTTTTATATTTAATAATAATTATATTAATAATGAGTTTTTATTTAAATTAATTTTATTTTATCTTTATTTGGTCTAGTTGGAATGATTTAAATGCAAAGTTTGAATTTTAGTATTAAACGAATAAATGAGTTATTTTTCTATACCAAATTAGTTTGAAATTTTAAAAATTAATCAAGTAAATTATTTGAAGGGTAAATTATATTTTTGGTTATTCTAACTTTTCCCTAATGTATATGTAATATATATAAATAGAATTATATATTAGAAAATTATGGTAAAAATTGTACAGGATGTTTTTATAAAAGAATTTTGGAGAAATTGGTATTTTAATTTAACTAGTAGTATTAAATTATAACTTGGAAAATAATTAGTAAATTGATTATTTAATTTAATTATGTGTAGGACTTAATATTTTGGAATAAGGATTAAAAGTATAATTTCATTAATATGG